>NW_028274823.1:4970000-5282321 GCF_037043125.1 Eumetopias jubatus | reverse complement strand
TTCTATTTATTTATTTAACAGAGAGAGAGAGCACAAGCAGGGGGAGCGGCAGGCAGAGGGAGAAGCAGGCTCCCCAACGGAGCAGAGAGCCTGATGCAGGGCTCCATCCCAGGACCCTGGGATCATGACCTAAGCCGAAGGCAGATGCTTAACCAACTAAGCCACCCAGTTGCCCCACAAGTGTGGGCTCTCTTAATAAAAATAAATAAATTGGGCAAAATGTTAGCAAGGCAGATCAAGAAGGAAAGAAAGAAGAGGTGGCTCCCTAAGCAGTCCTAGGAAGGATGGGTGCCTCTCTCCTTTCCACCACCTTACCTGGCAATGCTGATTGCACTCTGAGGACCAGTCCTGCGGACCTTCACTCCAGCTGCTCCCTGGGACCTCCCTGGCATGTGACTATTATATCCCTGCCTCCTGACATGTCATGTGGTGCCTGAGTCTGCTTCTTAACACTTGACATCACTCCTGAACTCCAAACATGTATATTCAACTGCCTCATGGACATCTGCCTGTGCATGACCTCCACACACCTCAAGTCCAGTGTGTTCCAAGCAGAGCTCATCTTAGAGACAAGAGTTTCAGCACTGAGACAGGAACCAGACAGTTTGGGAGGACTGGGAGGCAGGGCAGCAGTGTGGGGTCAGAGGGTGTGGACAACTATTTCAAATACTGATCCCAAAGAGGAGAGGGGAGGAGGAGGTCAAATTGGTTTTAATTTTGATTGGTGTTCAGTGGGAGCATGTTCAAATGCAGAAGATAAAGGGCCAATAGGAAGGGCAAAGGCAAAAATAGAGGCCAGAGAGGGGAGAGCAGAGAGAGGAAGAAGGAGGCTGCTCAGAAGTGGGGAAGGGTTGACCCAGAGGGGACAAAGTCCATGTTCTCCTTTGAGACTCCAGGGAAGGAGCTGGGGGCGGTGAGGGGGTGGGAGGAGGGAGTTCCCGTGGGAGTCTCTAATTTCTCTGAGAAGCAAAAGGTGAAGTCAACCTGTCGAGAGGTAGAAGTAAAGAGGGAGTGAAGGAGTGAAGGAGTTAAGGAGGCAGTGGTCTTAAAAGGGAAGGTGCTGAAGACTATAGGGGCAAACAACAAAAGGAGTTGAGTAAGTGTCCCTAAAAGTTTGAGGACTATCAACAAGACTCCAGAGGAAGGCAGGGACAGGTTCCTTACTCAGGTCTGAATCCTGGCATCAAGCAGGGGGGCAGAAGCATCGAGGCCCCACCTACAACCTAAAAATCCATGTCAAAGATCTTCAACTAATTTTTTCCAACTAAAAACTTAAAGTTGCTTTGGATTAGTTCAAAGGTTCAAGCATTTTAGAGCCTGAAAGACCCTTGAGATCATTCTTCCAAGGACAGCTAATGCATTGCACTTGTTGCTCTATTCCTTACTTCCACGGCAGACATCAGTAATCACGGGGCTCTTATCTTCTCCATCTTGACCCATCTTCAGAATCTTTCTCACCATTGTCCTTCAAGAAGCCATTATCTGTCTTCCAGCGTTCACACATGGAGTTTAATGTGTTTCCAGCCATGATAACATGAATGAAAACTGAAAAAAGTCAAGTGGTTTGTTTAAAGCGGAACTTGCAGTTAGTGACAGAACTATGCCTGGATTCTAGGTTTCTCAACTTGGTCTGCCATCTTGTTATGCTAATGTACCATGGAAAAGCTAGCCTACCCACCCTAAGGAGTGGTTATTCATATTTTCAAATATTTTTCCCTCTTCCACTGAAAAAGATGTGTTTTTGTTTTTTTTTTTTGAGAGCATGTGCCCCTCATCCACCTCTTGCTGGCAGTACACAACAAGGAATAAATATTAGTTTCTGCACAAAGCACCTCTATGAAAATTGAAATGTTTGATTTAAAATTTTTATTGCACAGATGCTGCTATTATAGAATGGAAGAATCTGCCCTTCTCACTGACTTTTTCTTCATCCAGGCCTGGAGGTGACCTGGTTGATTCCCAGGTCTGCCCCCGCTCGCTCACTGTTCTCATCATGGCCTCCACAGACACACACTAGGTAAGCAGTCAAATGTTGTGTTAACCTCTAATATAGCTTAGCAGAAGTAAACAGAATCCCATGCATCTTTGAATGTTTTCTTGTCTCATTTTGCATGTTTTCATTTCTTGAGTAAATTATTTGACTTAAATGTTTAAGACTCAACTTGAAGGAACCCTGAGGAAGAAAATAGTAGGATAAACAAACTCTCATTAATGTGTCTTCAAACTGAGTCAGACACGCCTCATAAAACAATAGACAGCAGCTTCTGGTTAATTAAGCTGGAGTCACGTTATTTTTTAAATAGTTGAGAGGGGGAAAAAAACAGGCAGATTAATTACTTTTTGACGGAACTGATGTCATTATATTGGAGGGGCTTGAATAAAGTTTATCAAAATTATGAACAGGTCTGTATATTTCTTCTCTCGGCAAATAATGACTGGGTGCTCAGCATGTACTTGGGGCTGTATACAAACAGCTTGTAGGCGAGTTAGGAAAGAGAGTAGGAAATCAAAGAGGGCCATGACTTGGGACACGGGGTTATATCCATCTCCATGACAGTGTGTGGCCCAAGAACGCTTCATTATGAGGAGCCCCTACTCGTGGATGCTGAAAGGTTGAATAGAGAGTCTCCACATGAGCTGAGTGGGAGGCACTTCTGGTAGCAGAAACTAGGTGAGCAAAGACCTGGGAGTCTGGAAACAGCAAACAGATGTAGGGAGTGTCGGGGTGAAGGGATGACCTCCATCACTGAGATTTTCCCATTAGGTGAACAGAGGAGTGTAACAGAGGACTTAAATAGGAGGTGGCTTTAGTCATGGTCTTGATTTTTTGAAAAGAACCAGAAATCAAGTCAAGGATGGTACCAATACTTGACCAATGGGAGAAGGAGTCAGGTTAACCGCTCTGGAGAAATTCTCAGGGAAATGGCTTATGCAGCTAGAATTTTATTCTATGTGAAACTTGGCTCCCATGTCTTTGCTGTGACCTCAAAAAGACTACTTTGGGGTCCAAGCTCTGGTCGCAGTCTCTGAAAATATGCAATGCCCGGTCTTTTTAGCTGAGGTGACGAGAATCCTACTTACTCTTCCTAGATCCACTGGTCAAGTGGTCACTCAGTTCAGATTTCAATCAGCGGTTCTGTTCTCCTGCATTTTAACACAGGCACTTTCTGTGGCTTCCAAAAAAAAAAAAAAAAAACAAAAAACAAAAAAACAAAAAAACCCTTCCATGAAAACATCTATCTAATGGAAAGCTCTCTAATGTCTACACTATGGTCTCTGGGAAGACAACCAGAAGCTTGAGGCACACGAGTCCAGGTGAAGAGCATCTCTATCATATGTGACATGCACAAAAGGTAATGAATGTCCCCCGAAGTCATACGGTCGCAATGTGTTCACATTACATGTCATGTCAGGTCACCTTTTCTGGGCCCTCTTCTGCCATCAATGGGACACAATCACTCACTTCCCAGTGACTCCCTTTGCCCCCAGGTACCTGTCTCACCATACTGAGGCTTCATTGTTTATGAATCTGCTTCCCCAGTCAGCCATCTCCTTCTTGTAAGAAAAGCCTAGAACTTATGCTTCTCTGCCACCCAGCATGTGGTTTTGTCCCTGGCATCCAGAAGATGCTAGAAGGGTTTATTTTGTACTTACCTTACCTACCATCCCCTCCCCCCTTTTTATTCTTAAGATGAGATGTTTCTGACTCATTGCTGTATTTTCTCTGCCCCTGCCAAACACCTTGGGTCTATTCATTCCAGGCCCAGAGCTAGAATTCTTTCTTCACCGAAGCAGCCTGTTATTTACAACATGACAACCTTTCTGGAGAATTAATATTTTAATTCCACTGTCATTCATATTTTTAAGTTTGACTTCAGTTTCAACTGGGTCTAGGCAATTTTCACAGGTATGTTTATTCTGTTCATGGTCTGATAACCCAGATTTTGTATGAATAATGAGCCGATAGTCAGATGCCAGATAAATACTGCTCTGTTTTGTTGTTGTTTGTTTGTTTGTTTTTTGTTACATCTCCCCACTTGGGCCATGGGTGGCATCACCATGACCCAGATTGAGCCAACCTTAAGCACTGAGTATCAGCAGAAGTAATTCGGAGATGACAGGGCAACACAGCTTCTGAAAGGATATTTCATAGGCAAAATTCCTTTTTTAAACGCACCCTACTGGTTCCAGATATTTAACTGAAAATAATCATAATGTTGAACTTAAAGCTTCTATAGGTTTACAGTGAAAAACCTGATCGGATTACCTAAGCTTTATTGTTCTCTTGAAATTGGAAGGGATAAAATGTTGTAAAAATGAAAATGTTTTCAGAAACTATTTCTCCCGATGTCATTTCTCTGAAGAATAGCCTTAGCTTTTACTTAGAGATTGGTTGATAAACAGTGGCAATAACTACAAACACCTCTTTTAAGCTGAATTTATATGAAACACTTAGGGTAGAGCTCTTCCGCTGTACTGGCTGAAAACCAGCCTTCCCCATCTTCTTGCTTATCTAAACAGTGATGACACGTACCCAGAGGATCAGTCTGATAGGAATGCCATGTGCTGGTGATAGGGCATGACTGGTGTTGCGCTCAGGTTGAAGGTTGCTTCTCTCTTCCCTCCAACCCCATTTCCTCCATCAGGCGAGGCCCCAGAGAGCTGGTGTCAGACTGTTTTATTTCTTTTCCCTCCCCAGCTGAAGTCTCTATGGGTCAAGGATGCACTGTTTCAATCTCATTGGGGTTTATAAATAGGACTATTTCATTCTAACAGTGAGACTGAAAACAGTGTTTCCTGTAAGAGCCGGGGCCCACCACCTATAGAGATCACAGGGTGAAATGACAAGAAGGTCCTACTTCATCCGGTTGGTCATATAGTCATCCGTAAAATTTGCCTCTCTCCAGGGTCTTTGTTCTCCCAGGAAAGGTGCAAATGGCCCTCTGATGAGTATGGAATGTGAAGCAATATTGACTTTGTCCTTCTCCTGTACCCAGTTTCACATCCTACTGCCAGCCCTATAATTCTGGAGAGAATACATTTCCGAAGAGCATAATCAGAGGAAGGTTCAGCTGAATCATGCTCATTCCTGCACATGTCATGTAAGATCCAGAAATCTGTACAGTTTTATTCATTAAAATCTGATTCTTTAAAAGTTTTATACTAAGAACACAAAATTGGGAGATGATTTTAATGACCTCTTGCTTTCTTTCAAGCACCATCAAACACCAGTTTGGCATAAAGTTCCTGGTTCGAGGGAAAGAGAAATTTGTCCTTATTTTCCCTTGAATCATTACTATCTCTCAGTACTGAATGTGAGTCATTATTATTGAATTGCTCTCGTCTCTCCAGCCTGGGCCTGGCCAATGACTGCAACACTCAGGACAGAGGCTGCATGGCAAGAAATAGAGCAAGAACGGGAAGATTCGTCACTCAGCCACCTTGTATTTCAGGTACAAACTGATGGCCAGGTAACTGAATAAGTCAAGGCAACTAAGATACCAACTCAGGTTAGGTGGATTCTCTGCCCACCGGCCACTTTTCTTCCCAACCCATGATGCATGCCATGGCCAAGTTTGGTTTCCCAAAACAGAGGTTACCTCATTTACCTCTGGAAATATCCAGGGGCACCCAAAAACAGAAACTGCCTAGAACTCAAGTTCCACTAGAAGAAGCAATAAAGCCTTTTCCGCTTCAAGCGCCAAGGCCTTTGGGAAGTTGTTTTCCCATGAAGCCATCTTTCTGTCTCTTCCCACAGGGCTTTCTGCCTCATCCCAACTATTACCCTTATTTTATTCTTTATGTGTTGACCTCATTGCCTACCTGTCTCCCTAACTGGATTGTCAAACCCCCCGGAGACAAAGTTGGCCTATTCATCTTCTTATTCCCAAGACCCAGGTATGGTGCAGGTTGATGGATTCTTAGTAAATACAGGGCAAAGGAACATCACTGTGTAGTGTTCCTGCTAAGAGCAACTGGACCCCAGAGGAAGCCCTGGACACTCCCTTTGTTTCAGCAGAAACTTGCTTTCCATCTCTAAGCTGATAGGGAAGAGAAGGTGCTTGATTCCTCTTTGGAAGCTCCCCCTTCCCCAAACAATTCTCTTACAAGGAGAGGGCTTGAGACGGGACTGCCTCCCAGGCATTCTGTCTGGCCTCTTATTTGCCTAAGAGGGGCTGGCAAACTTCAAGGTCAGTGGAAAAGTGCAAGCTTCACCCTCTGTCTGCTGTCTCCCTCCTCCGCCTCCCTCTAGGCCACCTACCTGCGCAGCCCCAGGCTCAGGACTCCCGGCACCTGGCTGAACACTTTTCAGTAGCTTCTTCTTCCTTTCAAACCCAGTTTGCTCACACCTTCTACAAGACCCTATCTTTCCTCAGGCCACACTCACATGCCTCAGCATATTGGGTACAGCCACACGGCCACACGGCCACACGGCCACACGGCCACCCTGGGTCCACTGTCCATTTCTCTCCCGCCTCACCGACTTTATACACACAGTCTTTTCTGCCCAAAGCCTTTCACTGGTGCACCCGCTGTGGTCATCCCCATGACCCCACTCACTCATAAACGTTCACATCCTCCAGGAAGCCCCCCTGGGTTTAACCTGTTCTTTATCTTCACAGCCCTGACTTCCTCTTGCAGATGACTCAGCACACTCCGAGCACTGCTCTTTGAAGGTGGGGACATGCTTGGATTTTGCATCACATTATCACCTGGAAATACCACATGAGCCCAATCCAGTCTATGGCCTGCTTCTGTAGAGCCCTGAGCGAAGAATGACTTTTTTTTTTTAAATTTTTTATTGTTATGTTAATCACCATATATTACATAATTTGTTTTGGCGTACTGTTCCATGATTCATTGTTTGTTCATAACACCCAGTGCTCCATGCAGAATGTGCCCTCCTCAATACCCATCACCAGGCCAACCCATCCCCCCAGCCCCTCCCCTCTAGAACCCTCAGTTTGTTTTTCAGAGTCCAGATCTGTACTTCTGAAACAAATAATGCAACATATTTTAAGAAAAAAGAAAAAGAAGAAGATAGCAGGAGAGGAAGAATGAAGGGGAGTAAGTCAGCGAAGAATGACTTTTAAGTTTCTAGAGGGTTGGGCACAAACGAACAAGCAAGCAAACACAAAGAAGAACGTGTGGCAGAGACTCTGGCTTGAAAAGCCTCAAATATTGACTACCTGGCCCTTTTAAGGAAAAGTGTGCCAATTTTGGCTGAGGACACTGCCTGCTCATCCAGTGTCTGCTCAACGAGTGACTGTGGTTGAATGCATGTGGGGTGCTGTTGGGGGGCACCCTCATTAGCAGATAGGCACTTATTAAGCTTCAGATTCTGGAAGTGACAGTTGCGAGCTTCAGGAAGTTGTCCCTGACACAGGATGAGAGTATTTAGGGGATGGAAGAGAGACATCCATCTTGTAAGTTTGCATCCCAAACCGCCAGAGACATTTGAGGCAATTTGCTGGGGGTGGGTACATTTTCCTGTCTCTGGGGGGTGCCCAGGGTGAAGTCACATTTTCAGAGGAAAAGAGGAAAGGGAGAAGGGTCTGGTGCATTTATTTCTAATCTGAACCCATCATCACGGGCATCTTTGTGTACTACATCTATACACCCCGAGACCCTGTAATCAACACTTTCATGACTACCTATGGTTTTTCTAAAACATGTTTTTCCAACTTTAGAGTTAACATAAGCCTTTGCTTGAAAGGTTATATTCCTGAGAAATTAAAACAGGCTCTGCAGTAAAATAATTTGACATTTCAGGGAACCATTTCTGCCGTACACTGAATGTCAAGAAACACAAAAGAGAATCTCTAATTAATGATAAAGAACAAAGAACAGCCAAGTTTATTCTTATGTCCATTGCTCCAACCTGATTAGTCAAGATAAACAGCTTTGAGTTCAGCCTACCGAGTGATGAATATTCTGTCTCCCTGTCAATTTTTCTTTTGCAGAGAGAGGGATACTTTTCAGCACAGCCCACCAACAAACAAAATAAATTTTGGTACTTGAGATAGTTTTTCAAGCTTTTTGACTGTGTTTCATTGTGACTTATCATTTTGTTTAAAAAAAAAGGGGGACGGGTGCCTGGGTGGCTCAGTCGGTTAATTGTCCAACTCGTGATCCCAGCTCAGGTCTTGATCTCGGGGTTGTGAGTTCAAGCCCCGTGTTGGGCTCCACACTGGGTGTGGAGCCTACTTATAACAAACAAACAAACAAAAAGCCAAAAGCTGAACAAGAATATAAGAATAGTTCAGGCAGCGGGGGCACACAAGGCTTGGAGGCAAGGGAGAGGTTGGAATGTTTCGGGGAAGTGAAAAGCCCGTTGGGCATGGCGCCCAGCTTGGAGGCAGCATGAAGAGGCTGGAAGGGTAAGCAGGGGCCAAGTCCTCCCCACAGTTAGGGCTTAACTGGAGGGCAAACTAGCAAAGGAATGGATGCTTATGTAATAAGAGGGACTGACCTACTGAGGAGGGAATTATGTGGAAGCAGTGTGCTTACTTGTTTGTGGAAACAATTATGGTAGAGTGGAAAGAGTGTGAGTGTTGACTTCAGACATTGGCTCTATGTTTACCATCAGGATGACTTTGGGGCAACTGTTGAGTTCATGAGCTCCCTGTCTTCTCGCTCCCCCATGGTAAAGGACCTGCTACCTGGCAGGCTTTCTGTGGGGATTGAATGGGGTACTATACACAAAGGCCCTGGAAAACGTTTGGCACCTGGCAGAGGCATGGCGTAAGGACATTATTTATCCTGTAGTTCCAGACCATCTCTGAAACTTCCTCCATTTGTAATAATTGTAACTAAAATACTAGGTGCCAGACCTCATTCTATTTTTTTTTTTTTTTTACTAATTTGT
The DNA here is from genome assembly GCF_037043125.1 of Eumetopias jubatus. NCBI lineage: Eukaryota > Metazoa > Chordata > Mammalia > Carnivora > Otariidae > Eumetopias > Eumetopias jubatus. The sequence goes on along the minus strand of NW_028274823.1, from coordinate 5,273,452 downwards.
GGAACCTTCACACCCTATGAAGCAGGACTTACTGATTCCTTAGAGATGATGATACTGAGTCACAAGGAGGGTTGAGTAACTTGCCCAAAATAACACAACTCCTAAGTGTAGAGCTGGGATCTGAACCCAAATAGTCTGGCTTGAGTCCTCCCACGAGCGCCAAACCAGTTTGCCTATGGTTCATCAATGATCCGTCTGAGCCCCACAAACAACCTCTAAGGGAGATAGATTATTTTCATCATGATTTTTCATATGGGGAGGTCGAGGCTGACAGTCTCAGTGGCTGGTCCACACCTAACCATTTAGCAGTGATGAGGCCACGCCGGGACTTTGATCTAAGCCAGGGGACCTGGGCCCTTCTCACTCCCTGGAAGGCCCACTTCCCAAAGATGAACCAAAGCAGCTTCCAGTTTAATCACTAGAGTAGGCGTCTATGTGCTGGTCTGCTAAAGCATTGTATTAACTGGAGGAAATTCCAAGAACACCATTTCTCTCTAAGCTTGGTGCTTGCCACACCTCAAGATCCTCACATGCTCCATCACTTGCAAGACACAGGAGCTGTGGTTCATACATATGATTTATACATGTATTATTATTTACACATATATTACAAATAGACTTATACATACCACTTATACATAGTGCTTAATAATAACTGCAAATATCTAAATCAACCTAGTTTTCAAAAGACACAATGCAGCAGTAAATCTTGACTTGTGAACCAAGAAAGACAGAAGACAGAATAGGTATGTGCAACATATATATGTGTATTCTAATCTTAGAAAATGTGTTCCCTGAAAAGACAAAAATATTAACTCTAGAAAATGAGAAACTTAACCAGGATCCCACTAATACCATTAATAAATTATAGTAGTACAAAGGCAGGCATGGAAAGCCCTTGGAATCAAGTGAGCCTCTGCAGAGATTCCTCACCCCCTACTGCTGTGTCTGCCTGGCTCATTACCACTGTATAACCTGACCCGTCTTCATGCTTTCGGGCTGGGCTTAGCACAGAGCCACACATCACCCTGGCTGGACAGTTACGAGAGACACTCTGAGAGCGCCTAATAACAAAGAGGGACACGATGACCCTGATCATGCTGGGAAACCAAAACCACAGCTCTGTCTTTTCCAGAAGTGATCTATGTCCAAAGCCTGCAGCTTCCTGCGGACTTTAAAGTAACCCAAGCAGAAAGCTGTGAGGAGCCTGAGGTATTTCATGCTTGTGAAATTTCCCACCCCTTTGATGGCTTTTTGAAAAGAGAACGTATTTGCAGAATTTTCCTTTTATGCCCTCAAAATTTCATGTTGATTATTTACCAATTAAATGCACAAGAAAATCAACTGAAAATACAGTCATTCTTAACTATCAAGTGTCAGTTTGGTTCAGTTACACTGAATCAAGACCTTTTGTACATTTTGAGGCAAAAATGTCTCACAAGTACTGGATGTGTTTAAATATTTGTGAAAATGAATAAGAGATGTAAATGTAAAAAATGAAACCTTACAAGTACGAGACAAAAAACGTGAGTGATTTTGTCTACACAGTTCGATACAGGTTGAGTGGGGAAAACTCAAAATCCAGAATCAGTAAGGAAAAAGACTGATAAATTCAATGTCACACACACAAAAAGTTTTTGCATGGCCAAAAAAGTAACCGTATATTGTCTTGATGTACAAAATATTCTCCTTCATAGTAATATTCCTTGTCTTTAAATCTATTTTGTGTGATATCAATGTAGCCACTTCTGCTGAAAGTTTTCATAGAACATCTCTATTTAGTATTTAACTCTCAGTCTGTTCTGAATGTATTCAAAGTATATATCTTTAAAAATTTTTTTATTTAAATTCAATTAGCCAACATATAATACATCATTAGTTTCAGATATAGTGTTCAATAATTTATCAGTTGCATATAACACCCAGTGCTCATCACATCGTATGCCCTATTTAATGCCCATACCCAATTACCCCTTATTCCCACCCACCTCCCCTCCAGCAGCCATCAGCTGTTTCCTAGAGTTAAGAGTCTCTCATTTTTTTCCTCAAAGTATATATCTTGTAATACATATGTTATATAGTTGGTTCTTGAATTTTTCTTTTTAAAGATTTTATTTATTTATTTGACAGAAAAAGACACAGCGAGAGAGGGAACACAAGCAGGGGGAGTTGGGGAGGGAGAAGCAGGCTCCCCGTGGAGCAGGGAGCCCCGATGCGGGGCTCAGTCCCAGGACCCTGGGATCATGACCCAAGCCGAAGGCAGACGCTTAACGACAGAGCCACCCAGGCGCCCCTGGTTCTTGAATTTTTAACCTGCATTTTGATAAGAGCGTTCAATCCATTTGCTTTTACCTTAATTATTGATAATGTTTTAGGATCTCCATTTTACTATTTGTTTTTTGTCTCATCTGTTTATTTTCCTTCTCTTCTTCATTCCCGCCAATGTGTGTGGGTGTGTGTGAGTGTGAGTGTATGTGTATGTTAATCAGATGTTTTATTTTTTTAGTTTTTATTATTTTTTATTATGTTATGTTAATCATCATTAGTTTTTGATGTAGTGTTCCATTAATCAGATATTTTAATATTCTGTTTTTATTCATTCTGTGGCTTTATAGCTATCTGTTTGCATTATGTTTTATTGGTTACTCTAAGGATTACCACATACATCTTAAACTTATATCAGTCTACTTAGAGTTCACATTGATTTAGTTCAGGTAAAATATAGGAAACCTAAAACAGTATATTTCTGTTTATCCTCACGTACATTCTCAGTGATATTGTTACAGATTACCTCTATAGATGTGAGAAACCCATCAATGCAGTATTATCATATTTACTTTAAGAAGTCACATATCTTTTAAGAAAGTTAAGAGAAAAAGTACATGAATAATATTTATATGTGCCCACATATTTAACATTTCTGGTACTCTCCATTCCTCTAGGATATCCAAGTTATTTGCACTCTTTCCCTTCACTCTGAAAAACTTTCCTTGGCATTTTTTGGTTAACATGTCTGTTTCTGTTGGATTCTCTTTTTTTTTTTATCTGAAAATGTTTTTATCTTGCCTTCATTTTTGGAGGATAACTTCAATGGATATCAAATTCTTAATTGATAGGGTTTATTATTATTATTATTCAGCCTTTGAATAGGCTATTCTGATCTTTTAGTTTCCATGGTTTTGAATGAGAAATCAGCCATTAATCTTGCCATTGTCCTTCTGTACATGATGTGTTTCTTCATTTCTAGATGTTTTCAAGATTGTCCCTTTATCTTTGGCTTTCAGCAATTTGTCTATGGCATGCTTAGGAGCAATAGCTTTGTGTTTATCCTTCTTGGGGTTTATTGAGATCCTCGAATTTGTAAAATATTATTTTACACCAAGATTAGACCATTCTTTCTTCAAAAAGATTTTTTTTCCTGCCCCCTTTCTCTCTCTTCTTTCCTGTGATTCCAATTACACATATGTTGGGCCAATTCATATTTTCCGTACATCTCTGATGTTCTGTTAATTTCTCTACTTATATTATTCTTTCTTCTGGTCAGATTAGATAATTTTTATTGATCCACTGTCTAGTTTACTAATTCTTCTGCTATCTCCAAAGGGATGTTGCAGCCAGCTAGGAGATTTTTATTTCAGTATTTAACTTTTTAGCTCCAATATTTTCTTTTTTATTTTTAAGATTTTATTTGTTTATTTATTTGAAAGAGAGAGAGAGAGAGAGAGCAAGAGCAGGGAGGAGGGGAAGAGGGAGAGGGAGAAACTCGATGCCAGGACCCTGGGATCATGACCTGAGCCAAAGGCAGACACTTAGCTGACTGAGCCACCCAGGCACCCCTCCAATATTTTCTGTTGTTTTCATTTCTGTATTGAGGTTCTCAGTCCATTTGTTGGTAGCATATTTTCTCCAAGTATTTGAACATTTTTCTTTTAATTCTTTGAACATACTTACAGTGGCTACTTTTAAGTCTTTTATGCTAAATCTAACAAATGATTCTGCTTGAAGTTTATTTTTATTGACTGCTTTTCTTCCAGAGTATAGGTCACACGTTCCTGTTTCTTTGTACATCTAGTCATTTTTGTTTAAAAACTGGACTATGTAAATGATGTGTGGTAATGACTCTGGATTCTGCCATATTCTTCTGAGGATTATTGGTCTTTTGTCTGGATTCAAGCTGCAAACCTTGTCTCCTACTAGCAGGCACCTGCTGGTATCTGTTCTTATGGTGCTCTGTGCTCCTTTCACAGATTGGTCCCCTACAGTTCTCCCCCATGCTTGTGAAATGTGGTGGTCAGCCAAGAATCTGAGAGGGCCAACCTCTCTGTGTTTTCTTTGCTTTTAGAAATTCTCTAATTTTCAGCTGCTCTGCTGGATTTGAGTTCTGTACTCTGACACTTTAAGTTCATTCAGCTCCAGTTTTCTACCACTCAATATTCTCATGGCTGGAGAATGCATGCTGTTTTTAAAAAAGCATCAAACTCACTTATCTGTTTCAAATAGCACACCTCTCAAGAATCTATTTTCCTTTGGCCTCTTATTGCCTTTCAAAGGGCTTTCCCCTACATCTGTATGTTCAACTATCAGCCAGAGTTTTGGCGTTTATTCTCTTACTTTGGGTCTATTCTATCTGAGTTCTCATATTGCCATAATTTCCACTTTCAATTTTCAGCTGCTTTCCCAGCCAGCTCTGAACTCTGTTCCCTGGAAGTAAGATCATATTTTGTCCAACCACCGTTTCTTATAGCCATAGCCTTGGGTGGATCAGCATCCTTGTTCCAGTGAGCCACAAACAATTTTTTTCTCGTCCATTGGCACTCTTTTGAAATTAAACTTCTCTAGCTTCTGTTTGCTTTTGGATGCTTTCCAGTATCTTTAAATAGTTGGTTATTTTATTTCACCCATTTTTTATATTGTTATCTGCAGAGATTCACATGACCACTTTATTTCTCTGCCAGTAATGGAAATCGAGAATTTTTTCTGAAGTTATAATTATTTTATTATTATTTATTATTGTTTCCTAGAGTTTTTAAGATTTCTGTTAAAAGATTACAGGTGTATTTCATTATATCAGAGGGCCTGAATCCATTCTACATTTTGGAAGGAATTTATTGGGATGTCATTTGTAGCGTAAAATATAGTCAGTTATTTGTTCATGGTGCCCCATAGCACTGGATGAGATAGGTGTATTCATGGGTAGAATGGAGTAAAGTTTGATGTATGTATTAGGTAATGTTATCCATTCTGTTTTTAATGTTGTCCATATCACCTATTGTTTTTTGTCTTCTAGGTCTGTGTTAGGCTGTTAGAAATTACAGAAACCTCCCACTGCTATTAAGTTTCTGTCCACTTTTTTCTTTTATTTCTTGGTTTACATTTTATGCATAGTGGTGCTATTATTATTATATATTATATGCATGCTGATGCTAATAATATTGTGTATTATTTGGTATATAAAGACTTGTGGTAGTTAGAGCCTTCTTATACAATGTACCTTTATTGTTGTAAGAGACTCCTCAGTAATTCTTTTCAATCATAAATTTTTTATTGTGTTACATATTCTTCCTAGTTGACATAATTTTAGTTCTTTAAAACTAATCTGTGCATTCCTTTTCTGCTTCAAAAATATCACTAAGTAGAATTTTGCTGCAATATTTTATAGGAACATTGGCAAGATGGAAAATATTTTATGCCCTCTTCAGCTATTCATCCCTTCCAAATTCTCTTGTATCCAGGACTGAACTGTACATTAGGCTCAGCACATATCCCAAGCAGTGAGTCACTTGACATCACTGCACGTCACATGAGTTCATATTACCCATCTTCTCTTTCTCCATGAGCATTCCTATTTAAGGCAGATTATCCTTTACTCAGCCCTTTTTACAAGCCAGAAGCCATGATACACGCTGTAATGCTACAACATTACTGAATTCTTGCAACAACTCTGTGAGAAAAGTATTATCCTCACCAATTGTACAGATGAGGATACTGAGATTTAGAGATTGATTTGCCCAAGGGTACAGATATTTGCAAGGTTATTTGCCAGTTAGGCCATGCATGCACTCATAAGGGCCACAGCCAGATGGATAAGACTTTTAACTTCAGACTATCTTACTCCTCCACCTACCTCTATCTTAACCACCATCTACCCTCCTCCCTCTCATTCCACTTCTCAAAGGGAAGCTTTGAACACTGCAGAGTTCTGGTAGGAAACCTCCATGGATGGTTTCCTCTTGCTCATGCACCAATTTCTTGTTTGATTAGCTTTGGCCAAAGTACCAGGAAAGAACCCACACATGGTGATTAAGCACAATAAGATAGGCCATGAAGAATCACTAGGGACCATTTCCTGGGAAGAAGGCAGGGTTACTGGCATCCATCCGGTGGCTCCTGGAATACCATATGGAGCCTCCTTGTGCAGTGCCATACTACCCATTATCAGAGCACTTCCATTCAGTGCATTACTGCCTACATCATGACCAGCTCTTCCAGGGCAGGGTCCTCCTTTGGTCATGTTCATATTCCCAGAACCCAGCACACGTCCATCCCAGAGTAGACACTCAGTGCATGCTTGTTGAGTTTTAAACACAGTGTGGCATCAGAATGCGTTTTCTGTATAAGAAAACTTTACTTACTCAGATTAGCTGAAAGAAAAGCAAACATGAGTTGTCTAAAATGTTGTATTATAGTCTTTTATGCTGTTTTGTAAATTCTATGTCTAAATAATTGATGGCTAAATGGAGAATTTATGTCAGGGCTTTCTATATGATACATACAAACTTCAATAAGCACAACTTCTAAAATAAAAATGATGCTGCAAACACACAAACATTAAGAGACCCCCTCTTCAAATAGTTACATATACTCATTGACACATCACTCTACCTTTGGGCTGAAGTTTTGGATTTAAAGTTTTAGTGACCATTTTAACCAACAACATTCTGCTACAGATTTCTTTTCATTAATAATTTTCTAACAAAAGCTCACATAGAATGTAATAAATCTTAGACATAAAGCACCTGCATCATGCACTTGAAGAACTTCTAAAATTTTAAATTCTTTGTTTTTTAAGTCAATACCTCCTTTTAAAAATGCCCAGCAATATTACTCAACTGGTTGGAAACTTTCCTTGCATATATACTTGAATCATGACAAAAATCCCCAAAGTTTTATTTTCATATATTTTTAAATTTAGTGGATTATATACTTGAGCATACTGGTGATAGAACTTCATTCTCCAATGTTCATCAGTTAAATGATTTATTTTAAAGTGGAGATAGTTAATTGCCTTCATAATATCTAGTCTCACTTCTTTCTTTATCTACAAGATCTCAATATTATTCTGTGGGAGAGTGCTGGAGATATACCTGGTTAAAAAAAAAAGAAAGAAACCTACATTTCCCATCATCCCGTGGAAATGTGGTATAACTAAGTTCCCACCAATGAAATATGATCAGAAGTAGTTTGGTGAAGATCTGGAAAATCTTAAAATTGGGGTAAGAATGGGTCTATTCAGATTGTGTGCTGCCTTTTTGCTTTTGTTCCTTGTCTTTGTCCTCTTTTTTTCTGCCTGGGAAGAAGGGGGGACAAGTGATGAAGACACTGTCCATTTACACCCAAACTCTACCTGACTTACTCTGTGATGCTGGGTCACAGCAAAATTGTCCGTTTTAACCTCCATTGTATCATCAAGAAAGTGACAGGCTCAACAATTCACTCATTCCTTCCACAAATGTTTGGTGAGTATCTAAACTATGAAGCGCTCTGCTTGGTGTCTAGAGCTTGGTGACAAGCAGTGACATGCAAATCTTGCTGCCATACCACTCAGGTTTGGATCCAACTTGTACTGGCAAAGAGAAGATGGTGCAGTCATTATTTTATGCCAGATCTGGAGAGATACTGCATAGTGCTTAATGAAGGGACGTGGGAAGGAAGAAAGGAGAGAAATAGAAGGGGGCATGGGAGGAAGGCCCTCTTCATCTTCCAGGGAAACAATAACTTTTGAATTCTACTTCTCCCTTCCCAACTACACACACACACACACACACACACACACACACACACACACACACAGCCCGTCTGGGCTAGCTCTGCCCGGGGATGCTAGCCCTGTTTGACCAGCCCTTGGCTTGCACTTCCATTAGCAATTTGCATATAACCAGAGCAAACTAGCTGTTGTTGGTCAGCCTCCTAACCCAGGATTTACCTACAAAGCAAATGTTATTTACTGATGCTTTTCAACTGAAACTTGATGTCCATAGGCACTTATGCCAAGAATGGGGAGTACTTTTGTCTTTGAAGGACTTGGAGTTTTCATTTTTCAATGCCATCTATTGGCTTTCTCCTCTGGCTGAGCCTGTTTTAGGGCTTCTGGAGGACAAACAGGAGAAGTCTCTTGCTGTCATGGATAATGTTGTCTATAAGTCAAAGATATTGGACATCCTTCCTCCTGAGAACATTTCCACACTTAGTGGTGGATATCTGCTCTTTCTTAAACTTTCATACCAAATCAACAGTGTGAAAAAGTGACAGAAGGTGAAGGAACACTCCTAATCTACATCCTTGCTCTAGAAAATGTCAGAACATGAGGGAATTAGACACGAACCATAACTCATGTGCCCATAAAAACAGCCAAAGCAATGGCAATGCATCCATTTCCACTCAGGTCTTAAAGCCACATGCTCATTTTATGATTTAAGATTCACAAATACCACCCAGGAAGAGGCTTTGATCATTTTCGTGATCCTGTGCATCAAGGTGGTGAGGAAGGGGGAACACACATGTGAATAAGGTCAGCTAAGCCATGCAACTTTTGAATGTACACTAAGTCTTCCTTGCTTACATTTTCCTTTAATCATAACTGAAGCTGTAGATGCTCAACCTCTAGGTCTGGGAGCGAAGAAATTTCTAGAAGACTAGTTGGTATAAAAGCTCCTTCTCTCTTCTGGCACTGAACTTCCGACCTCTTTTTTTTTTTTTTTTTTTCCGACCTCTTTGATAGTTACTCCACTTGGTCCAAACGATGTATCTCTCGACTCCCCAACCACACCTCCACTAGCCACTGTTTAAAACACACCATGGAGACAGTCTGTCTTGGTTTAGCAAGCCTTGGATGAGGCTCAGGAGATGGACCCTACTTCTGGCTCTGCCATCTGCTAGCTGTGTAGCTGGAACCAAAGTCGACTTCTCTGAGTGTTACTTCTAAAACTGAGAGACTTAGACAATATTATTTATAAGTTTCCTTCGTCTCTGAAGGATGTCACCTGGTTGATAAAATAATCAATGATTAAGAAGTATCTTGAATTATGGCACAGATATGTCTGCTTTAAACAGTGCTGTGAAGAAATGGAAAGAGTGGGGAGACAGTGGGCCCCCAACAGGGACTGGGGGAGCACCATCTTTCAGGGACAGTGCAGAGCCTTCCCACTGGAAGATGCCCAAGGATGCCACACACCTGTTGTTCCCTCTGCCCAGTGGAAGGAGGGCTTGGGTTAGTAGGACCTCCTTGCCTGCAAGTGGGCAGGAGGCCATGCCTTCCACCCATCCCACCTTGGACCTCTAGGTCCAAGGCTGTTTGAGCACCAGGGAACTCCCCCACTGCCCTTCAGTAAGGCCTTGGGTGTGGCATTTGGAAAGCTGGGGCCTTGGGACAGGCATTCATTGGTCTAAAATGACAGTTTTTGGACTTTCGTTGCTATTTTTGTTTTGTTTTGTTTTGTTTTACCTGAAGTTGATTTTGTGGAGAAACTGCTACTGTTTCTCAGAAGAAAAAGGCAGCCCTGGGAGCTTTTCTTCTTGGGGATTCTGTCCAAAGGCTAAAATCACACTCAAAATTGCTGAGGCAGGTTGTTCCACTAGAGAAGTTGGCAGGTTCCCCAGAAACACAAGCAAGGTTATGAACTCAACAGGAAATGAAAGGTGAAAAGCAAAACTCTGCTGCTGGCTCCCTCCTCAGTGAGCCAGGGAGATGCTGCTGGAGGCACAGGGAACTCAACGCATCACTCTGCTGGGGCCCACCTGGGAAGAGAGCGCCAGCCCAGCCCGACACACCTCCACCCTCTAGGTACCCGAGCACCAGCCCGTGGCAGCAGCCCCAGGAGCCCACACCCCTGGTTCCCACCTCTGGCTTGGGGGAAGGATGGGCAGGCAGCCTGGACAGGGGCAGAGCAGCATGGCCGGAACTCAAGGCCATGGAGGGATTGCCTGTGTCGTCCTGGCAAAAAGCCTTTTAAGGAGGCTTGGGGTCTTCACTATTTCCTATCACTCAGAACAGAAAGTGCCCCAAGATGGAGAGGGAATCGATCACTTTATATGAATGTTCTTACGGTTCAAGCTGTGCAAATTCTTCACACTTTCAAATCTCGCTGCCAGACACGCATCAGCAGCAAAATTAATATGCATGGTGATTGCGTCATCTCAAAAGTAGACTATCCCCGGGAATCAATCAAACTCACGTCCTCCGGTCCTCCGGCACTCGGTTCCTGCCAATATGCAATTTCAACCAGTGCTTCAAAAAATCTATTTTTTATTCTGGGGACTACGGTGATGGCTTCTCAGAATGAATTCCTTGTGGAGAAATTACCAAGTTGATACCAGAGACAAAGGAACAGAGGAGGGTCCACCCAGGTTGCCCCCCCACCAAGCCTTCTGCAAAATGGGGTACCAGAAGACTTGTACATTTTGGGGGGATTTCCACCCCTGATGTCATGCAATTCTCATCTGAACCTCCGTGGGTCCTCCCTACCACCTTGGCTGACCACCCCTCTAGACGGTTCTTTTCTGGAATTTAAACTGATAGGTGAATTTTATATCATTAATCAAATGGCATCAAGTCTCAGCTTGCAAAGAACAAGAAGAAAACTCCAAACCTCACATTTTCAGGCTCTATATTTGATTGTTTTGTTCTCAGTTTCTACCAAACCACTTGACCCTCTGTGTTGTTGGTAGAATAATTTATATTATTATAATGAAATTGTCCTCAAGACATTTTTATGCTGTATGATGATGTAGTACATCGATGGCAGGAAAAGCACAGATATTGGAGCCAATCCCTTCAGATTCAAATTTATTCCAGTTCCACAATTTACTGTGTGACCTTGGGCAGGTTACTTAATGTCTCTGAGCCTCATGATTCTCATCTACCTTTTTAAGTACCTAGCACAGTGTCTAACATATAATACACACTCAAACTGAAAGTTCCTTTCTCTTTACTTATTCATTTCTAGATAGAAAAACCACAGTCCTGAAAGTTGAGTAATTTGCCTAATATTGTATAGTAATTACAATTGTTATTAATGAATATTGTTGTCTCCATTATTATATTATTATCGTGTCCATTATTATAGCTAACATTCTCTGAGCACTTTTTTCTCCCCCGGACAATATGGTCAGTTACCCATGTACATCAGAAGTACGCAGAGGGCTGAATTATCTGAAATTTCAAAGCCATTTATAATTAGGTTTCAAAAACATAAGCAAGCAACAAAAGAACAAATAAATTAGACGTCATCAAAACAAAAGACTTTTGTGCTTCAAAGGACACCATTAAAGGATGAAAAGAACCCACAGAATGCGAGAAGAGTTTTGCAAACCATATATCTGATAAGGGACTTGTATCTGGATTATATAAAGAACACTTGCGGCTCAACAATAAAAAGACAGCCCTGTGAAAAAAATGGGCAAATGATCTGAATAAACATGTCTCCACGGAAGATGTACAAATGTCCAGTAAACACATGAAAAGATGCTTAGAATCATTAGCTATCAGGGAAATGTAAATCAGAACCACAATCAGATACCATTTATCACCCACTAGGCTAGCTAAAATAAAAAAAAGAAGTCTAATAAGCATTGGCAAGGACGGGGCAAAAAACAGAACCTTGCATACTGGGAGTGGGAACATAAAATGTAACACCCAATTTGGAAAACAGCCTGACAGTTCCTAAAATGGTGAAACACAGAGTTACTATATGACCCAGAAATTCTATCTTAAGTCCACATCCAAGAGACATGAAACCATATGTTCACATAAAAACGTGTACATGAACACTTACTGCAGCATTATTCATCAGAGCCAAAAGGTCAAAACAACCCAGTATTCACCAGCTAATTAATGGATACATAAATGTGGTATATCCATAAGATAGAATATAATTCAACCATAAACAGGAATAACATAGTGATACATGCTCAAACAGTTACATGATGTAAGTAACAAAAGCCAGGCACAAAAGGCCACATATGTGATTCCATGTATGTGAAATATCTAGACTAAGCAGATTCATAAAGAAGGAAAGTAGGTTAGTGGCTGCCTAGGGCCGGCGGTTGGAAGGTAATAGGGAGTCACTGCTAATGAGTACAGGAGGTTCCTTTTGAGGAGACTATAATGTCCTAAAATTGACTATGGTGATGATTGCACAACTCTGTGAGTGTACTATAAGCCATTGAACTGCATATGTTAAATGAGTGAATTGTATGGTATGTGAATTGTATCTTAACCAAACTTATTTTAAAAAGATGCAAGTGGTTAGTATATGTTGATTTTTTTTGGACAAACTGTACTCATAGTCTCAAGGCAGTCCGTGGTCCCTGAGCCCGCCCTCCAACCCTCCCCACCAGCAACCCCCACAGTGATCAGGGAGCTGTCCAGGAGGCTTTGGGTGACTGCTCAGGGCAGCGGCCTCATCCAGCCACCTGCAGCAACCCCCCGCGGTGCAGAGAACCCCCACCCCCTGCTCCTGTGCAATTCCAGCCAGGAATGTCCTTCCAGCTATGTCTCCTTCTGGTAAACTCCAGTGCTTTTTGCAGGGCATCGTTTTGGGGCCACACTCTCTGGAACGTCACCCAGCTCTTCTGGCAGGGTTGGCCAACTTGTCTATTCTCTGCTCTCAGACTGGTTACACCACGTTACCACTAAATGAATACCTATTTACCACCCTTCCCCATTGGGCTCTCACCTCCTTGAGGTATGAATTGAAACACGTTCAGCTGAGTGTCCACATCACCCGGCAATGCCTAATAAACAGTGAATGAGAAAGCCAGGGAGGTCACGGAGCACTTACCATGTGTCAGACACAAGAATCCAAGGCTCACACACGCTGTGGTACTCAATCTGCCCAAGCGTCTGCAGGAGTTAACATTATAAACCACACTTTTCCAATAAAACACCCGAGGCTCGGAGAGAGGTCAGGTAACCTCTTCAAAGTCACAGAATTAATACTTCACACAATCTGTATCTAGACTATGCCATGTCTTCCTAAAGACTAGAGTTTCTACAAAGAAATAAACCACCTCTTGACTACATCTGTGCGCTATTTGCCTAAAAGCTTTCTCTTTTGTCTTGTAGCTGCTCCTGATTTTCCCCGGGGGTGTCTGCATCCTGTGGCAGAGGCTTCAGGATTTGTGCTGGTTCTTGGATTTCTCTTAAGATTGACTTCATCTAGAGGTGCGTGGGTGGTTCAGTTGGTTAAGCGTCTGCCTTCGGCTCAGGTCATGATCCCAGGGTCCTGGGATCGAGCCCCACATCGGGCTCCCTGCTCAGCGGGGAGTCTGCTTCTCCCTCTCCCTCTGCCCCTTCCCTGCTCGTGCTCTTTCTCTCATTCTCTCTCTCTCTCTAATAAATAAATAAAATCTTTAAAAAAAATTTGACTTCATCTAGGATGTATGACAGACGGCTCCCTGTTTCCTTGGCCCAAACTCATGCCTTTTCAGTGGAGAATGTCCTGACCGTTTTACCTGCCTGGCCGCTAAGTTAGACTTCTATGGGCTTTTGACTGACCATTACGTTTTGGGTTTTTTTGTGTGTTTTTTTGGGGGGGTTTGTTTGGGCAAAATTCCCCAGTCTGAGCATTCTTGAATCTAAGATGCATACTCTGGGTGAGTTCTCTGGCTGATGCTCTAAGTGCAATGTCAGGTTGAAATGTCCACTGGGAAATAACTCTCCAGACACTTTGGGAAATGGTTCAGGCAAAGCCAAGGTGGTGCTGCAGGGAGATGCCAGTGCATCTGGTTGCCATGGTAACAGCAGTTGAGCTTCTGACACAGCCTGCAGTCTGGTAAACACCAATATGCTGTCTCATTTCCAGTGAAGAAACAAAACAACCCTCCCTAAATCCATCCTGCTCCCTCGGTGTGAACTCTGATATGACAAAGAGGCAGGTCAACATGGTTTCCCTTCGTCATCAAAGTGTTTCTCTGGAAACTGGAGTGTTGGTTTAGGCAGCCCCTGAGATTTCCTGTAACGACATTGGAGTCGGGATTTCCATTGACTTCCTTTCTTCCAACCATATGCCAAGAGCTCTTGAGGCAAAGAAGAGTTTGACCCACACAGTTGCTTCTCTGGGACATAATTCTTGTAATCCAGCAGACAACCCGATTTCCTTTTCAAATGGGTTTAAGAGATATGAAGCAACCCGAATGATTTACAGTAAATATTATTTTTACACTGGCCAAAATAGCACCAAGGCACCTGCCTTGACTGACATTCTACACAGCTGGGACAACCCTCCTCACTGTTGACTGTCAATACAGTAGGACAAAAACAAAAGGGTGCTCCCAAGGTCACCTCAGGTGGACATAGGTAGGGCCTCAGCTTCCAGAGGTTGTGCTCAGACCACCAGGTTAGTGAGAATGTCAAAAAGATGGGTTTTTGTTCTAGAAAGTCCGATGGCCTTCCTTCGCAGATATCTGGGGGACCAAATCCAGAAGTGAGTCTTGTGGTTTTTCTGAGAGAGGAGGGAGCGGGGAATCCATTATTCTAGATTCCAACAGATGGGAAGAACATGCGCAGAGATGGACAGCCCGGCAGAGCCCGGGTTCTGCGTGAGGCCAGCAAAAACCTGCCGTCTCTCTGTGATGGGTTCGGCTCCTCATTAGCCACGTGGCCCCTGCTTGGCCAGACTCCTCTTTCCCTCTGTAAACTCCTTAGCAGGGCCCTGGAGCCTCACTCCCCAGCCTCTGAGCATTTCTTACCTGCAGTGTCTACTTGTCTCCCCGTAAGCACAGAATGCCGAGTCTCCAGCGGCCAGGCCCCAGTCAGACCCCCCTTTCTGGACACCGCCCACTGCACGACCCACCCTGCACTCCATTATTTGCGTAGGATTTATTTTTCGGGCTTGAACATGCAGCTGTAGAAAAGTTTATTCTTCTACTGGGTAGGGATACTTTCTTTTTATTTTAATCTGAGCAATAATGCCATATTCTGCTCTCAGTAAAGGGTCCAGGGCTGATTGGCTGATTTGGGACATCTGTACCACTACTCGCATTTGCTTTTCTCCTCGCGCATGTTAATACACCTCCCTCTTTCACACATGCTTCCTGCTAAGCAGCCCTGTCTTTTTGAGCCATTGTTTGTGGGGTTGTTCATCCTCTGTGTTAAGATATATTTATTTATTTTAGAGGTGGGGCGGTACAGAGGGAGAGGTGGAGAGAGAATCTTAAGCAGACTCCATATTGAGCATGGAGCCCGACTTGGGGTTCGATCTCACAACCCTGAGATCATGACCTGAGCCGAAACCAAGAATCAGACACTTAATGAACTGAGCTACCCAGGCGCCCCTACACGCCAAGTTTTTAATAAGATTCCTTTTTAAAAAAAAAATCACAGCCATGAATGTGATTTTAATGTGACCATGCTCTCTGAATAGTGTAAACAAGCATTTTTTTTTTTCCCCAACAAGGTTAGTTACTTGCAGTTAGGTTTACGTCAAGGGACTCTAAAGGTACGTTTGGTTTCCCTACGAAGGAATAAGCACAGGGGTGCTTCTCTGCTCTGGTCTAATTGACTGCCTTGCCACATGGAAGGTGCAATCACAAAGGGAGGCAGGAGCAGAGGGAAAGGGAGAATGTATCTCTATACCTAACTGCCCCCCATCCAGACAGCAGCCAGGAGCACATGAAGGACTCCACAGTGAGGTCTGCCTGTCACATTTATGGCAGCTGCTTCGCCCACCCTCTGCTTCTGCCCAAGACAAATTCAAACGGCTCTGTTGTTTTGCAGAGAGGATGAAAACCACCCCATGCTGCCCTTTCTTGCTCATGTGAAATTACTGCAGCGACCCGGGGGTGTCTCGGAGCCAAGCAAAGCTGACACGGCTGCTGGCTCCCAATTAGCTCTGACACGGCAGACGATGATGTGGAGACCCTGGCACAACGCTGGGCAGACTTCCCCAGCTGCAGAGCCCGTTCTGATCCTCAGATGGAAGCCATCCCACTCCTGTAATGATAAATATCACAGCAATTAGCCATGAGCTGGGCTGGCTGGTTAATGCCTCAAAGAGCTGGTGCAGCACTAGTCTTTGGAAAGAGGGTGAAAACGCACCCAGTTCCAGAGCAGCTGTGAATCTGCTTTTCTGATGTGGGGAAACAAGACCAGGATCCTAGGAAAGAAGGGGCACGTCCGGCCATCCGTACGCATGCAGCACAGACTTCCAGGTTCTGGCTCTGACCGACAAGCAGCCGGAGACAATCTTCACTTCTGGAGAGGGGGATGTGTGCAGGAGCCAACTCCAGCTCCCCGAGCTCAGCTCACCTTTCCCATGGGGCCCCATCAGCTTGCGGCTTCGTCCACCACACCTTCCCATCTGAACTTGACACTCCAGCCCCATGCGATGACTTGTGGTTCCAACGCCACCCGTGCTCTTGTGCAACACTATGCCTTCCTGCTCGGTCTTCCCGCTGCCTGGAGGGCCTTCTCTCTCCTTCTCCACTGATGAGTGCCCACCCATCCCTCAAGACCAGCTTCAATTTCACCTCCTCTGAAAAGCCTTCCCTGACCCCGAGCGCAGCAGGGCTGGTCCCCTCTCCTCTATATCCCTAGAGGAGTTTGTGTCTTATCACAGATCTAACACTTCCAAGCTGCCCTATTGCTATTTATTCCCAGAGCCGGCCCCCCTCCCCACCGCACTGACTGCAAGCCCCAGAGAAGGCAAGGGTCTCATTTTATCTTGTTCTTCCTTGTACCATCTGTGGTGGTGTCAAAGATGTATATGGAATTTTAAGATGATCGGACCAGTATGCTAGGTTACTTTTATTATTCCAGTTAATACTATCATTGTATGAGCTCACTGTATGAGGGAAGGATGCCTTCTTTTGACCCTTGAGTTGTCTGGATGGATGGATGGGAGTGCATGTTCTTACTTGGCTCAAAGATATCGCGACAGCTCCCCATCCCCAGGCTCCCTGAGCTTGCCCGATACAATGTTGATGACTCCCCACACTGTAGAACATAACATTTCCAGAAGAATCTCAATTACGTATTCACATCAAATTCTGCATCTGCTCTTTTCAAAGCAGATGGAAAGAAGGCATCAAATTCATACTTGAAGTGCACGATACAACTAAAGAGAAAAGAAGAGCCAGCCCTTTTAGCATCGTGACCTGCGTTGGCCACAGACCTTTGGGCTGGTAGGCAGGTTTAGTGGAAGTATGCAAGGTTTTCTATTTGTAATTCACCTCCCTCTCGAAGGTCCATGCTGAATGTGACAAGTAGGAGTCTATGTGACAAGTGCGTCGGGGAGGGTACACTAGACCTTCTGTGAAAGGTGAATCAATTTGCCCAACAACCCCTGGAGTTCATTGTCACAGGGAAGATGGCCCCATGTTCCAGTGCAGAATTCCAGCCACTTCTGGGTCTGAGACAATGCACCATTTCAGGGTGAGCCTGCTTGCCTTTTGTTTTGTGATGATGATTAGAGATTGCTCTATAAGCAGCCTACATAATGATGGAGGCAGGGCAGGTTGACTCTGGATCTCAGGGAGAGGTAATTACACAGAAGCATCTATGTTGGAGGCACGGCGTTCAGATCCCAAGGCTGAGCGGAGACATAGCTTCTCGGTTCACATTTCAGGGGTCATTTTCCCCACAAGTGGAATGAATGGGGCTGGACAATAGGGTTTGCAAGGTCACTTCTAGCCCTACCCTTCTATTGGTTTTACACCCCAGACCTGCATCTACTCCAATCCGAAATCCGAATGCCTATGCTCCACCAGCACAAAAGCTTTGACATGCTAATGGGGACATTGGCCATTGAAACTCGCATGTCACCTTCTCAGGGAGGTTCCTGACCCTCTTCTCTGCTTAGTTTTCTCCACAGCACTTACCACCACCTGATACCCTGTGATTTCCTCCTGTTAAAGGACTAATGGTGGCTAGGACTAGCTGTCTATACCTACCCTCGTTCCCAGCACATAGTAGGTTATCAATAAACATTTGTTGAGTGAAGAAATGTCCCTCTGCTTTGAAAAACCTGATTTATCTCAGGAGCAAATGATAAGGAAAAAAATATTTTTTACCTCAATGGTATCAGTTACTGAGCAAAACCTTCAGGGTTTGTTTTTTTTTTTTTTAAGATTTTATTTATTTGACAGAGAGACACAGCAAGAGAGGGAACACAAGCAGGGGGAGTGGGAGAGGGAGAAGCAGGCTTCCCGTGGAGCAGGGAGCCCAATATGGGACTCGATCCTAGGACCCTGGGACCATGACCTGAGCAGAAGGCAGACGCCCAACAACTGAACCCCCAGGTGCCCAAACTTCAGGGGTTAAATTGTGGAGCAAACAGTGTGGTATGGCCATTACTCCCTAAACAACAGTCTGGAAAAATCTGGAATAGTCCATACAAAGGAGGGAAAAGGTATAGAGTAAATTAGTGTGTGATTAGACTCTTACAAATAACTGAAAAATGAGTCCTTTTCTGCTTTGGTCATTTTCTGGAAGAGTCGATGGATAAAGCTATTTCAGAACCTTATGAGCACCCCCAGATCTCTGTGTCCTGTGGCTTTGCTCTTCCTGGGGATAGTTCTAGCTGTCTGCACTGTCATCTTAGGTTTGCACTGATGAGAGAAGGATAAGAAAGAAGATAAAAGTCAATTTCTTGGTTCTCTCAAGATCCATGTAATGACTTTGTAAGCACATAGCATAATTCCTTTAACATTTTCTGCCTTATATGCACCCCGCTGTAGGGACCGAAAATCTCTGAAGGATGCATCCATGACCTCCCGCCAGCAGCGTGACATAAAATGTAAGTTTAAACCCCAGGCTTCTCCTGTCTCACCTCCCCTGCCCCAGGCCATCAGCTCTCAAATGCCTTAGCAGGATCTCAGGGCCATGGGATCTGAGCCCTGAGAGCAAGGGTGATTTACCAGGAGCAGGGTTTCTGTGGAAAATAACTGAATTTCAACATCCCCTCGACTTCACTCCATGGAAAACTGAACGGGAGCATAGGAAGTCAACAAATTCTCATTTAATAAAAAGGTGTTGGATATGTTCATCATAATAAAATGGAATGCCCTCAAGAGAGATGACAGGCTGGCACCGCAGAATGCAGTCCCCAGGATTTAAAGAGTGAGGTTTAGGGTCGCTGTGGGGCTTTAGGGAGGATTCACACATTTGGTCAAGGACTCCAGCGCAAACCACATCCCTGGAAAGTGACCTGGGATCCCACGGAGATTAACACAGAAGACTTTGCCTCCTCAAGCCACTCCAGGTGAACAAGGGTTCTCGACTATTCCAGAAGAACGGCCCTGCCCACTTCGTGGCGACTTAAATGAATGATTCCAAAGGGTCTGGGCACTTTGAGTCTGAGGCTTAGTTCACTGGATATTCTCCACACAAAGGGGGTGCGTGGGAGTCTCCATATTCAGGGTATTGGGCCATTCCGTCTCTCGTTCTAGTCAGTATTTCAGACTTTGCTCGGGATTGCTGTACTAATTAGGCAACCGTATGTATAGGATCTGTTTACATAGGATCTATAATGGAGGATAGGTGTTAACCACAGGATCCTTAAAGGTAGGATTAAAGTCTAATTTTTGTTCATTCATTCATTCAGTCAGTCATTCATTCAGCAAACGTTAACTAAGTGTCCACCTCAGGCCAGAGCTTTGTAAAGAGTTGACGTCTTTGCATGAATATAACTTCCCTCTGATCACGACTGGTCAAGATACTAATTTTCCAGACACATCTACTCACACCCTCCTTTCTTTTTTTTTCCAATATGCAAAAAATCTTTATCTTACTTTATTAATCACTGAATACTTTTTTGTTCTTTTTCTTTCTTTTTTTTTATTATGTCAGTTAACCAACATATAGTACATCATTAGTTTTTGATGTAGTGTTCAGTGATTCATTAGTTGTGCATAATACCCAGTGATCATCACCACACATGCCCTCCTAAATACCCATCACCCGGCTACCCCAACCTCCCACGCCCTTCCCTTCTGTAACCCTCAGTTTGGTTCCTATGGTTAAGAGTCTCTTATAGTTTGTCTCCTTCTCTGATTTCTTCCCATTCAGTTTTCCCTCCCTTCCCGTATGGACCTCTGAGCTATTCTTTATGTTCCACATATGAGTGAAACCATATGATAATTGTCTTTCTCTGCTTGGCTTATTTCACTCAGCATAATCCCCTCCAGTTCCATCCATGTCGTTGTAAATGGTAGATAGGTATTCAAGTTTTCTGATGGCTGAGTAATATTCCATTGTATATATGAACAACATCTTCTTTATCCATTCATCTGTTGAAGGACATCTTGGCTCCTTCCACAGTTTGGCTATTGTAGATACTGCTGCTATGAACATTGGGGTGTATGTGTCCCTTCTTTTCACTACATCTGTATCTTTGGGGTAAATACCTAGTAGTGCAATTGCTGGGTCATAGGGTAGTTCTGTTTTTAATGTCTTGAGGAACCTCCATACTGTTGTCCAGAGTAGCTCTACCACCTTGCATTCCCATCAACATCAATGGAACAGAATAGAGACCCCAGAAATGGACCCTCAACTCTATGGTCAACTAATCTTTGACAAATCAGGGAGGAATATCCAATGGGAAAAAGACAGTCTCTTCAGTAAACGGTGCCAGGAAAATTGGACAGCCACACGCAGAAGAATGAAACTGGACCATTACCTAACACCATACACAAAGGTAAACTTAAAATGGCTGAAAGACCTCAGTGTGAGACAGGAATCCATCAAAATCGTAGAGGAGAACATAGGCAGTAACCTCTTCGACATCGGCCACAGCAACTTCTTTCAACACGTCTACAAAGGCAAGGGAAACAAAAGCAAAAATGAACTTTTGGGACTTCATCAAGATAAAAAGTTTCTGCACAGCAAAGGAAACAGTCAATAAAACTAAGAGGCAACCCACGGAATGAGAGAAGATATTTACAAATGACATTACAGATAGAGGGTTGGTATCCAAGATCTATAAAGAACTTCTTAAACTCAACACCCAAAGAACAAATAGTCCAGTCAAAAAATGGGCAGACGACATGAACAGACACTTCTCCAAAGAAGACATACAAATGGCCAACAGACACATGAACAAATGTTCACACCCTCCTTTCAACAACCTTTCCCATCTTTGCTCTTTCCCTAGGCCAGATGGCGATTTGGGCCGTAAAATGTGTAGAAGACATAAAACACACAGATTAGAAATATCCGTTCAATCTTGTCCACAAGATCTGTGGTTTCTCAGACACACCCGGGCCCTATTAGGACAAACTCACAGGAGGCAAGTTTTGTTTCGGGATTGAAAGGAACCAGGTCTTAAAGGAGCTGACCATGAACAAATGTTGCCCTGTCTTAGGCACATGGGACACCAGTTGCCCATACCAGCCACAGTGAAGTTAGAGACTGGGTTGTGAGCCAGTTTGTATCATGAGGGAGGTTACCTAGGGTAACAGTTACAAGTTCAGTCTGGTCAGTTAGACGTCTGGGTCTGAGGGTAGGCTCTACTTCTTAGAGCTGCACAATCTTGGGCAAACTATTTAACCTTGATTTCCCCCATAGAACCAACACGAGACATGCGGGAAAAGCACTTAGTTCAGAGAAGTGGATTTAGGAAGCACTCAGGGAATCTTAGCTCTCTAGGCTGTATTTAGTGTTGGAAGCCAGTGGACTATCGCCCAGGAAAGACATCCCATGTGACTTCCCAAGCAAATCGCTCAGACTCTTCCTGAGTGATGTTATCTTTCCTCTTCCCCTCCACCAGTCCCATTTCTACACATCTCCTCAAGCCTTGCCCGGGCCTCACCCTTTGTCCATGAAGTCCCTCTAACCATACACATGGTGCTTTCACAACCCACCAACTGGAAGCACCTGGGTAGCTGTTGGTGAGTCTAGACCCTTCTGCAGAATCCTGCCACGACCATGCAGCAATCGTCCTGAGGGGTTCACAAAACCCCTGCAATCTGTGGACAGGTTTTGATAAGGAAGCCCTCATGATCCTCAGGCCCCTAAGGGAAAGGCTAATGTTCAAGGTCCCACATCACGAATCAAAGATACAAAGGGCCGCATGAGGGACTGGTGCTGGGCACGTGGACAGTGGCAGTATGGCTGCCATCCTCTTTGTCATGATGTGTGATGCTCAGCTGACTGGCGGCTCGGTGGCTCTGAGGGTGTCTCCCGCACCTCTCCATGGCCTTGTGCCATCGTGGCATCTCTCCAAACATTGCGGAAATTTACAGCCCAGAACAATCAGTTCTATTCTCTAAAATAACAAATGACTTCCATCATCACAAAGGCAAGTGTGACCTCTGCTGGAAGATTCTTGAGACTGACCATTATTAGGAAGGAAGGAAGGAAGGAAGGAAGGGAAGAAGGAGGGAGGGAGGGAGAGAGGAAGGCCCTTGACTCCAACCCAGAATCCTTTCCACATGAAACCCCAGGCTGATAAGCCCGTCTGGCTGAACTCTGGCCCCATGGCCTGTGTGTCTGTTCTCTCGGTGCCCCTGGCATGCGTTGCAGGGGTGAAACCAGCCTTCAGTCACCCCCAGGAAGCAGAGTTTCTGCAAGCGAATCCTAACCATTCCCTACTGACCATTTAAAAACTTTTTTTTTCCCAAGTAAGATTTCGGGGAAAACCATTTTATTACTGCATTTGGGGGGTTTGACATGCGGCGGGAAATAGCCTTTATGTGCTGAAAATTATGCTAACTTTTTGAAGTTTCTTGTCACCAAACCTCCTGGGGCAGGGGCATGTGAAGCTGTCGCTTTCCTTTGAGAAATTCAATCTTCATAAACAGCCCTTTCCACGTGATCCCACATGATAAAGTGACCGGTTAATATACGTGCCATGAGCATGACAGAGACCCTAGGCTCTCAGACACACCTCACTTCCTTGATCACTGAGATGGCAGGATTTCTCAGGTGTCCATCAGCCAGGAAGCCGTGGAGCCTTGGATTCAGTTCCACCTTTTGGTGCAGAGACAATAGCCCCAGGAAGGTGCCCACAAGTATCTTTGAAAAAGAAAACCCTTTGTTCCCCATACAGACCTCACAGACCTTCTGGGTCCTGTGCGTCTAGACAGCTGTCCCCTTTGCTTGCAATTCCACGCATATCACTGTGGGCTAGTTTTAGAGCTCTAGTCTGACGGGCAAAGTGGACACAGGAAACAGGAGAGCTGTTGCTGTGGACCATTGAGAGACCCCAGTTTGAATGTGGACTGGCATGGGATTGTGGAAGTTTTACAAGCAGAATACCTCTGTTCTGGAAGCTAGATGCCACTGGGAGATATTGCATTGCTAAGATGAGGGGAGGAAAAGAGGCACCAGCTGGAAGGTTAAATGCCCCCCAAACATTCAGGTGAGTATAACCTGGGAAGGTTGAAGCCTTATTGCTGAAACAATTTCTCAGATCCCCATGTGGCTCAGGAGTGTCTTCCCGCTGATGGACTCCACCTCCCGAGGGGAGCAGAGCAGACACAAGCAACCAGGAGAGGGGTCCCCATCCCATAACCTGGAGCCCGCGGGCCAGGGATGGTCACACCCTGGCCACCCTGGCGCTCTCCCCTCCTGTGGACAGGTTACACCCACACGTGTATACCCTCTGCATTCCCATGGCAGGGGAGTGGGAGCACCATAAGATGGATCGCATCTGATTTAGAAGGCCGTTTGTCCTCAGGGCCTAGGAAACAGGCAGACCAGGGTGAGAGGAACGTGGGGCAAGTTGCCTACTCAGTTTCCCCTTTTTTCAAATGGTGACAATCGCAATATCTACTTCATAGGGTTTTGTGGGTGCTAATGAGATCCTAGTCATTACTTTGATTTTGTATTTATCATTTACTGATCCAGTGCCTGGCACTAAATAAATGTAAACCTTTTTTGTTTTGTTTTCATTAAACTTTGTGTCTCTTGCAAAGTCTAAGCTGCCTTCCTCGTTCCCCGGGAAGCTCTGCAAGGGTGGACGTTGAGCCTCAGTCCTGCTCTGTCTTTGCAGTCCCTGCATGCGGCCAAGATGATGGGCTATAGTAGGTGCTCAATAAAGGTTTATCAACTCCGATAAGTCTCTCGGCAGCCACTTTTCAAACTTTAGAAACAAAAATAAAATGGCCATTAAAACAGCACGAGGGGAGACGGACGACTGGCAGTGGGAGAGGAAGGCAAAGGCAGCAACAAGCCCCTGCCAGCAGAGAGCTTGCCAGCTCTGGAGGGGGGCCCGTTCCGCCCGCTCGGGGCTGGCACAATGAGGGCTGTAGATCAGACCCCGTAATTACATTCTGCTTCCTGAGAGTGCAAAATTGATCACCAAAATAGCTTCATCTCTTCATGGCACGCATCAAAAATGTTTGTTTACAGACAGCCGAGGGGCTACTAATTACCTCCTGACACCTTTCGACAACACTCATTCATTCTCCACTCTGGCCCTGACAGCCGTGAAGTGTGTCCCAGTCACCCAACGTGGCCAAGTAGCAATTTCCCCCACTGGGGCTGCCAACCTCGCTCTGTTTTGAATGACAGAGATCAGGGGGTTCCTCACATGGCCAGCCCAACCCTCACACAACCCAATCCGGTTTTTTGCAGAATCCCCTCAGCTAATGAACCCTGTGCTCATTGGGCTGCAGGTTCCATATAATTGCTGTGTGATTGTATATCACAGTCCTTGGCAGCTCATTATGGGAAGGAGGGGGAAAAAAAAAAGGAAAAGAAACAAAACTCAGGATCTGGGTGAGTTGAACATCAGGCAGCTCTCATTTTAATTGACATATTGAGCACTCGTGATCCACAAACTATTTCTCTCCCTTGAAGGTTATAATCCTCCTCTTAGCCAATTTACAACCTTGCCAATTTTGACATCCTGCCCCTCATCTTAAAGTAGTGGATCTAACAAAGAGTAATTCGGGGCAGGAAGGGGCCTTTAGAAGTCCCACCTATTTCCTAACTAAGGGATTCACAGGGACCTCATGTAGATTGAGTGCCCGCCATGAACCCGGTGTTGGGTGGCACTTCAGATGCGTCATCTCAGCCTTGTCAACTGTGACTGGTGGGAGTCTATCTCCTTTCGAAATATGTCCCTCCTCCACTCACCCTTCACTGACTATTGTACAGAAGTGTGCCCTGGGCCAGTGCCAGGAGTCAAGCTGTTCTTGTAGATGTTACTTCCATTGAAGGTCATTCAATCATAACACATATTTACTGAGCACATAGTAGATGTGCTCTTTTCAGTCCTGGGGCTCCAGCAGAGGTCAAGTCAAAGTCTCTACCCTTAGAGACCTCCCAGTCTAGGGCAGGAAACAAGCAGAACCGTGCAGTTCCAATGCTGTCAAGAGGGAGTCAGTGTTACGAAGAAAATGAAGCATGTTGCAAAGAGAAGGGAGTGTACACATCAGGAGTATCTGTCAAGGTTCTGGAAAGAAGAAGATGGAGCACTCAAAAAGATTGATTTGAAGCCCTCTAAGGAAGGAAGGGGTATGGAGGTGTGGGTGGGGTGAAGGGACCTGAGGCCCCAGCGACTAGCAGTGGTGGGAAGCCAGAACCTTCCAGGGCCTGTAGGGGTGGGGAGGGTAATGGGATCCATGTGGCCAGAGGTGAGCCTGGTGGTGGAAGAGAGAGCCCTGAGGCCCAGGGAAAACACACAGGTGAAGCCCTGCTTGCCTTTAAAGTGACATGTCAAGCTAACAAGTTGTTACATAAAACATGTTTTATCCTCTGACTATGATAAACTTATCTTCATGATGATTAAATAGAAAAATATATGGAAAGTTATAGTTGTATTTTTCACTTTTAGAGTCATATTCTATCCCCTCATAGTAGTTACCCTTATTTTTGGTATATATATATAGTTCTCTCTTTAAAATTTTGGGATACAGTTTCTTCTAACAAATCAAAACATACCCTAAATCTCTAGTGTGTGGCTTTGTTCTAGTCTCCTGCCTGATCACATTCTCTCCCCCCCTTTTTTTTAAATCCTCTTCTTTCTTTTTTCAACCAACTTCTTATCTTATCAATTCCTTTTATAAAATTTTTTATAATTTTCACCTTTACAGGCATATTCCATCCCTTCATCGAATCAGCCCTTATTTTTGTACATATATTTTTCTTTCTTTAAAATTTTGGGAGGCACTTTCTTCTAACAGACTAAAATACACCCAAAATCTAGTGTGTGGCACTGATCTATGCACCAGCCTGATCATATTTGATCATATTCTGTTTTGTTTTGTTTTTGTTTGTTTTTTTCTTTTTCTTTTTCTTTTTTTTTTTAATCTTTTTTCTTTCTTTCCCTTTCTTTTTCCCTGGTTTCAGGTCTTTTCTGATTTGTTTAGTGTATATGTTCTGGGGACATTGTTACCCTGTTAGCATTTTGTTCTCTCATTCATCTATTGTCCTCTGGACAAAAAGACAAGATGGAAAAAATCACCTCAACAAAAAGAACAAGAGGCAGTACCGACTGCAAGGGACCTAATCAATACGGACAATAGTGAGGTGTTGGAACTAGAGTTCAGAATGATGATTTTAAAGATACTAGCTGAGCTTGAAAAAAACATGGAAGTTCTTAGAGAAACCCTTTCTGGAGAAATAAAAGAACTAAAATCTAACCGAGTCAAAATAAAAAAGGCTATTAATGAGGTGCAATAAAAAAAATGGAGGTTCTAACTGCTAGGATAAATGAGGCAGAAGAGAGAATTAGTGATATAGAAGACCAAGTGATGGAAAATAAAGAATTTGAGAAAAAGAGAGATAAATAACTACTGGATCATGAGCGCAGAATTCGAGAGATAAGTGATACCATAAGATGAAGCAACATTAGAATAACTGGGATCCCAGAAGAAGAAGAAAGAGAGAGAGGGGCAGAAGGTGTACTGGAGCAAATTATAGCAGAGAACTTCTCTAATTTGGGGAAGGAAATGGGCATCAAAATCCAGGAGGCACAGAGAACCCCTCTCAAAATCAATAAAAATAGGTCAACACCCCGCCGTCTAATAGTAAAACTTACGAGTCTCAGAGGCAAAGAGAAAATCCTGAAAGCAGCTTGGGAGAAGAGATCTGTACCCTACAATGGTAAAAACATTAGACTGCCAACAGACCTATCCACAGAGACGTGGCAGGCCAGAAAGGAGTGGCATGATATCTTCAGAGCACTAAATGAGAAAAATATGCAGCCAAGAATACTATATCCAGCTAGACTGTCATTGAAAATAGAAGGAGAGATAAAAAGCTTCCAGGACAAACAAAAAGTAAAGGAATTTGCAAACACAAAACCAGCCCTCCAAGAAATATTGAAAGGGTTTCTCTAAGCAAAGAGAGAGCCTAAAAGTAACATAGACTAGAAAGGAATACAGACAATATACAGTTAACAGTCACCTTACAGGCAATACAATGGCACTAAATTCATATCTTTCAATAGTTACCCTGAATGTAAATGGGCTAAATGCCCCAATCAAAAGACACAGGCTATCAGATTGAATAAAAATAAGACCTATCAATATGCTGTCTGCAAGAGACTCATTTTAGACCAAAAGACACGCCCACATTGAAAGTGAGAGGGTGGAAAACACTTTACCATGCTAATGGACACCAAAAGAAAGCTGGGGTGGCAATCCTTATATCACACAAATTAGATTTAAACCAAAGACTGTAATAAGAGATGAGGAAGGACACTATATCCTACTTAAAGGGTCTATCCAACAAGAAGATCTAACGATTGTAAATATCTATGCCCCTAACATGGGAGCAGCCACTTATATAAGGCAATTAATAACAAAAGCAAAGAAACACATCGACAACAATACAATAATAGTGGGGGACTTTAAGAGCCCCCTCACTGGAATGGACAGATCATGTAAGCAAAAGATCAACAAGGAAATAAAGACTTTAAACGACACACTGGACCAAATGGACTTCACAGACATACTCAGAACATTCCATCCCAAAGCAACAGAATACACATTCTTCTCTAGTGCCATGGAACATTCTCCAGAATAGATCACATCCTAGGTCACAAATCAGGTCTCAACCGGTACCAAAAGATCGGGATCATTCCCTGCATATTTTCAGACCACAATGCTTTGAAACTAGAACTCAATCACAAGAGGAAAGTCAGAAAGAACTAAAGTACATGGAGGCTAAAGAGCATCCTACTAAAGAATGAATGGGTCAACCAGGAAATTAAGGAAGAATTTAAAAAATTCATGGAAACCAATGAAAATGAAAACACAACTGTTCAAAATCTTTGGGATACAGCAAAGGCAGTCCTGAGAGGAAAGTATATAGCAATACAAGCCTTTCTCATGAAACAAGAAAGGTCTCAAATACACAACCTAGCCCTACACCTAAAGTTGCTGGAGAAAGAAGAGCAAATAAAGCCTAAACCCAGCAGGAGAAGAGAAATAATAAAGATCAGGGCAGAAATCAATGAAATAGAAACCAAAAGAACAGTAGAACAGCTCAATGAAACTAGGAGCTGGTTCTTTGAAAGAATTAACAAGATTGATAAACCCCGGTCCAGACTAATCAAAAAGAAAAGAGAAATGACCCAAATAAATAAAATCATGAACGAAAAAGGAGAGATCACAACCAACACCAAAGAAATACAAACAATTATAAGAACATATTATGCACAACTCTATGCCAGCAAATTAGGTAATCTGGAAGAAATGGATGCATTCCTAGAGATGTATCAACTACCAAAATCGAACCAGGAAGAAATAGAAAACCTGAACAGACCTATAACCACTAAGGAAATGGAAGCAGTCATCAAAAATCTCCCAACAAACAAAAGCCCAGGGCCAGATGGCTTCCCAGGGGAATTCTACCAAACATTTCAAGAAGAATTAATACCTATTCTTCTGAAACTCTTCCAAAAAATAGAAATGGAAGGAAAACTTCCAAACTCGTTTTATGAGGTCACCATTACCTTGATCCCCAAACCAGACAAAGACCCCATCAAAAAGGAGAATTACAGACCAATATCCTCGATGAACATGAATGCAAAAATTCTCACCAAAATACTAGCCAATAGGATCCAACAGTACATTAAAAGGATTATTCACCAAGACCAAGTGGGATTTATCCCTGGGCTGCAAGGTTGGCTCAACACCCACAAATCAATCAATGTGATACAATACACTAATAAGAGAAAGAACAAGAATCATAGGATCCTCTCAATAGATGCAGAAAAAGCATTTGACAAAGTACAGCATCCTTTGTTGATCAAAACTCTTCGGAGTGTAGGGATAGAGGGTACATACCTCAATATCATAAAAGCCATCTATGAAAAACTGATAGCGAATATCATTCTCAATGGGGAAAAACTGAGAGCTTTCCCCCTAAGGTCAGGAACACGGCAGGGATGTCCACTATCACCACTGCTGTTCAACATAGTACTAGAAGTCCTAGCCACAGCAATCAGACAAAAAAAGAAATAAAATGCATCCAGATTGGCAAAGAAGAAGTCAAACTCTCACTGTTTGCAGATGATATGATACTTTATGTGGAAAACCCAAAAGTCTCCACCCCAAAACTGCTAGAACTCATACAGGAGTTCAGTAAAGTGGCAGGATATAAAATCAATGCACAGAAATCAGTGGCCTTCCTATTCACCAACAACAAGACAGAAGAAACAGAAATTAAGGAGTCAATCCCATTTACAATCACACCCCAAACCATAAGATACCTAGGAATAAATCTAACCAAAGAGGCAAAGGATCTGTACTCAGAAAACTATAAAATACTCATGGAAGAAATTGAGGAAGACACAAAAAATGGAAAACCGTTCCATGCTCATGGATTGGAAGAACAAATATTGTGAGGATGTCAATGCTACCTAGAGCAATCTACACATTCAATGCAATCCCCATCAAAATACCATCCACCTTTTTCAAAGAAATGGAACAAATCATCCTAAAATTTGTCTGGAACCAGAAAAGACCCCGAATAGCCAGAGGAATGTTGAAAAAAAGAAAAGCAAAGCTGGCAGCATCACAATTCCGGACTTCCAGCTCTATTACAAAGCTGTCCTCATCAAGACAGTATGGTACTGGCACAAAAACAGACACACAGATCAATGGAACCGAATAGAGAGCCCAGAGATGGACCCTCAACTTTATGGTCGACTAATCTTTGACAAAGCAGGAAAGAATGTCCAATGGAAAAAAGACAGTCTCTTCCACAAATGGTGCTGGGAAAATTGGACAGCCACATGCAGAAGAATGAAACTGGACCATTTCCTTACACCACACACAAAAATAGACTCCAAATGGTTGAAAGACCTAAATGTGAGACAGGAGTCTATCAATATCCTAAAGGAGAACACAGGCAGCAACCTCTTCGACCTCAGCTGCAGCAACTTCTTCCTAGACACATCGCCAAAGGCAAGGGAAGCCAGGGCAAAAACGAACTATTGTGACTTCATCAAGGTAAAAAGCTTTTGTACAGTGAAAGAAACAGTCCACAAAACCAAAAGACAACCGACAGAATGGGAGAAGATATTTGCAAATGACATATCAGATAAAGGGCTAGTATCCAAAATCTATAAAGAACTTATGAAACTCAACACCCAAAGAACAAACGATCCAATCAAGAAATGGGCAGAAGACATGAACAGACATTTTTCCAAAGAAGACATCCAAATGGCCACAGACATATGAAAAAGTGCTCAGCATTGCTCGGCGTCAGGGAAATACAAATCAAAAACCTCAATGAGATACCACCTCACACCCGTCAGAATGGCTAAAATTAACAGGTCAGGAAACGACAGATGTTGGCGGGGATGCAGAGAAAGGGGAACCCTCCTACACTGTTGGTGGGAATGCAAGCTGGTGCAGCCCCTCTGGAAAACAGTATGGAGGTTCCTCAAACAGTTGAAAATAGAGCTACCATTCGACCCAGCAATTGCACTACTGGGTATTTACCCCAAAGATACAAATGTAGGGATCCGAATGGGTACAGGCACCCTGAGGTTTATAGCAGCAATGTCCACCATAGCCAAATTGTGGAAAGAGCAAAGTGTCCAACAACAGGTGACTGAATAAAGAAGAGGTGGTATATATATACAGTGGAATATTATGCAGCCATCAAAAGGAATGAGATTTTGCCATTTGCAACGACGTGGATGGAACTGGAGGGTGTTATGCTGAGTGAAATAAGTCAATCAGAGAAAGACATGTATCCTATGACCTCACTGATACGAGGAATTCTTAATCTCAGGAAACAAACTGAGGGTTGCTGGAGTGGTGGGGGGTGGGAGGGACGGGGTGGCTGGGTGATAGACTTTGGGGAGGGTATGTGCTATGGTGAGCGCTGTGAATTGTGTAAGACTGTTGAATCACAGACCTCTACCTTTGAAACAAATAATACATTACATGTTAAAAAAAAAGAAGAAGAAGAAGAAGAAGAAGATAGCAGGAGAGGAAGAATGAAGGGGAGTAAGTCAGAGGGAGAGACGATCCATTAGAGACGATGGACTCTGAAAAACAAACTGAGGGTTCTAGAGGGGAGGGGGTGGGGGGATGGGCTGGCCTGGTGATGGGTATTAAAGAGGGCACGTGCTGCGTGGAGCACTGGGTGTTATGCACAAACAATGAATCATGGAACACTACATCGAAAACTAATGATGTCATGTACGGTGAGTAACATAACGTAATAATAAAAAAAAGGAAAGTTATAGTTGTATATATATCTGAAAGCCAACAAACTATTGGTGATAACCTGAATTTAGTTATTTGTCTCTGGGTATTCTGTTGATAGGCTAGCAATATTTGGATGAGTGGCAAAATGACTGTTTAATCCATAGTTTTTTTAATGTATATGTCATCCAAAAGTGTATTACACTTGTATGGAAATACCTTTGCTTCAGGAAAACCACAGATTGCATTTTACTTCAAGACTTTTCCATCACTTGTATTCTATTGACAGTGATGCCAAAATAGACAATATTTGTGGAGTTACTGTCATTCCTAGTTATGTCTGAAGTTCAATTTCAAGGAAACCTGCCCTGCTGAGGCAGTAGCAATTGGAATTGGCAGGAAAAATTTAAGCAATACTTAAATTCACAAGTGAACTATAAATTTTACACAATACACTCAACAATTATAATGGGATCTCATACGATAAATGGTTGTTACAGAAAAAAAAAACTCAAAATATGTTACATTTTTACCATATACATCATTAACTAAGCAATTAAATGAAGCAATTTCTCTGTCTCATAATCAGTATCTAGATATGTCTTTTATCAAAATATTCCATTGTGGACAGATGCATGAAATACCATTTATGACCTTCGAATGGCACCGCATAAACAGCGTGGTTTTGGCAAAGCTGAGGCCGTGTGTCCTAGTAGCGGACATGTGGGTGCCCGCTGTGTGAGGCCCTGCAGAGCTGGGGATAGAACAAGAGGAGAGGTGAGAGTAGGGGTGGGGGCACCGCTGACGACTGATGTTCTTCTATGCCGGAGTGTCCACATTGCTGCCCTTGACGGGAAGGATCTGAGAGGAATTAATCTGTCTCTTCTTGGTCTGAGAGCTTCTGCCACCCAAGTCCTCCCGGTTCTCTGAGGCAACATCCATCTCTGCCTTGGTGGTGGCCCAGCCTGCAAATCCAGATGGCGGAGGCCAGGGCTGCCTTCCACGGGGGGAAGGGATGTGGAGGAGGGCCTTAGTCGTCAGAGCAGATGCTTATGGGTATGCTAGTGGGGGCAAGATCCTCTCCCCTCCATCCTTCTAGGCTGGGGCCCCGTCATCAAGCCGGTCAGCTCCAGAGAAAGGGCTCTGGTTTGGGGGTCACCTGGGGAGGGGCCGGGTGGCAGAGGGTGGCCAGTGACTAGCCCACGAGGGGAAGAAGGAAAATCATCGCCAAGAGAAGTTCATGACCTTTGCAGCATCAGGGATGACCGACCCCTGAGTGTTTTCACGGATATCCCGGGGGAAGCCGCTCGGAGTGCTACAAAAAAACCCCAAATTACCCCCAGCACCTCATAACACAAATGCGGAGGTGGGAGGCGATCTGACTTTTTTTTCTTACAGAATATGCCTGGATGGAAGGGAAATTGAAGGCTTTTATTTTTACATAGTTTTGTAAATCAGACACATTTTGCTAATTTAGCCTAAATTGGTGTTTTCCTCCCCCTGACCCCTCTTTCCTTTAAAAATAGTCACACTTGACATGCAACTCTGGGTTTTTCAGACTCCTTGAGGAAAACAGTTTGACTCTGTTGCCTAAACCTCCTGCTTGTAGATTTTGACAAATCGTGCAATCAGTGAGCACCATTTGTGTGCTTCAGTGGGAAAAAGAAAAGCCCCCTAGACTCACTGCTTAGCGTGGCTTTCAAAGGCTCTTAGGTCGTCGAGAGGGGAGATCGCTCGAAAGAAGGTTGCCCCTTCCTTCAGGGTCTTTGGTGTGTCTGAGGCAGTCAGCTGGGAAGAAAGATTTGCCAATGTGCTGCAGGCCCCAAAAGGAGGCTCGGACCTCCTGGCAGGCCGCGCCATGCTGTGAGGCCAGGCATTTGACTCCCTCCTTTTAACGGTCAGGGGTCTTGAGTCCGTATTCTCCAACCAGAACCCTGACAATCCTGTAGTTAGCAGTTGCTGACCACTGGAGAATCAGTCACACATGCTGATGAGACATTTCCGGCTTCCGGCAATACAGCAGACATCCTGGGTGCCAGTTGGAGAGGCCAGGGCCCCGCGGTCCAGAAGAGTCCCAGACTGGCGCCCCTAGCTGCAGATGAGCCGGGCTCAGCCTGGGGACATGCGTGCTCTGAGACACACGGTCCCTTCCTGCATGGGCCAGGCCTCAGTGGAGGCTCTGCTCTGCTTAAACACACCTGCTTGCCTGGCGCCCTTGGGCTCCTGTGTGCCCAGGTGTCTGGGTGGAGGTCTGGAAAGAGCAGCACCCAGACCCCCAGAGAGGAGGAGCTCAGCGCGGGGCTTCCTCCGACCCAGAACAAGAAGCAGGGTGGTCAAGTGTGTCACCACACTCTTGCTCAACCTCACAACACCCGGCAGGTTGGTTTTTAGACCCTGCTTTATAGACGAGGAAACCAGAGCTCCGAGAGGCAACCTGGTCCAGGCCAAGCAGTTAAAACGTGGAAGAGTCAGGACTCCAACCCTTGCTGGCCTGGCTTCCCAACTCAGGTTTCTACTCTGCTGTACAGAAATGCAACATCCAACCCTGGCTCAATGCATCATTTGTTCATTCATCTGTTCATTCATTCATCCATTTACTTAATTCTTTCCATCACCCCCCTGAGCCAGGTGCTGGGGCAACAGCGGTGCATAGAACCACTAGGCCCCATATCCTAGTGCTGACATCACACAACCCCATCTAGTTATTTCCCTCTGTCTGTCATGGGCGGGGGGCTCTCCTTTTTAAGAGTTTATTTATTTTATTTCTATTTTTTTAAATATATTTGTTTATTTTAGAGAGAGAGAGAGCATGAGTGGGAAGGAAAGGGAGAGGGAGAAAGAATCTGAAGCGGACTGCACCGAGCATAGAGCCTGAGGCGGGGCTTGATCTCATGACCCTGAGATCATGACCTGAGCTGCCGCCAAGAGTCGGACACTTAATGGACTGAGCCAGCTCACTGCCCCTATGGGGGACCTCTCCTAATCGAAGATGGTCAGATGAGGCTTCCCTGAGAAATTGCTCTTTGAGCTGAGTTACATGGCTTCTGGTGCCTTTGTTTCCTTGTCTCTAAAATGGAAATATAATAATCCCCACAGTGAAACCTGGAGGGGCTCCCCAGAACTTCTCCTGGGAGGCAGATGTAAGGGGCTTTGCAGACAACCTTAGGCTTGGAAAAGAGCGCAGGATCAGAACTTCATACTATCTTCTTCAAGGCCCTTTGAAACACCTTCTCCCACCTCCCCCCTTCCGCACACCCTGAGCACACTGGCTTCAGAGACTGGGCTCTCCCCAGGGGTCTCTGTGAGGAGCCCGAACCCCAGCTTCATCTCCTCCATCCTCCCTTCCCCCTTTTTGTGACGTGACCCCAGGCCCAGGCTCTGTAATTCCCTGCTCCCTTTTTCTCTCTCTCAAGCCCTAGCTGCCCTCAAAATGTCCTTTCTCACATACATCAAGGACTCTGAGGACCCCTACCCTGTTGTGGGCTCTTCAGAGCCTGACGGGAGGGGACCCCAGGTGTGGAAGAGCCTGGTCCTGCCTTCAGCCCTGTCGCCGCCGGGTGAGTGCCCTCGGCAGGGGGGTCACCTTACATCCCAGGCGCCCAAGCCAAAATGTGGAAGACTCCTGCCAGTCCAGGGTTTCCAGAGTCACCCCTGCAGGACCCCCGGAGCGCCTTCTCTCTCAGAGAGGGGGGCACGGCCACCTGGGAGCCGTAGCTTCAGGCATCCTGACCGCATATGCCTCCTCCGTCTGGCTGAAGACCGAAACCCCATCGGCTTGAGCTTTATTTCTTTAGCTTAAGAATTTGTCATCCTCGTGATTGTTTTAAACTATGCCCACCAGTTGGTTAACATTCCTCTCTTCAAGAGGTGGAGACTAATTCCTCTTCCCTTGAATGTGAGCTGGACCTAGTGACAGGCTTCTAATGAATGGACCTAGTGGATGTGACTAGGTTATAAAAGACATCAAGAACTTCTTTTTTTGTTGTTTTTCTTTTTGTTTCAAATTTTTATTTAAATTCCAATTAACTAACATACAGTGCAATATTGGTTTCAGGAGTAGAATTCAGTCATTCATCGCTTACGTACAACACCCAGGGCTCATCACAAGTGCCCTCCTTAATGCCCAGCCCCCACCCAGCCCATCCCCCACCCACTTCACTCCATCAAACCCTCAGTTTGTTCTCTATAGTTAAGAGTCTCCTATTGTTTGCTTCCCTCTCTCTCTTCTTTTCTTTCCTTCCCATATATTCATCTGTTTTGTTTCTTACATTCCACATGAGTGAAATCATATGATGTTTGTCTTTCTCCGACTGACTTATTTCACTTAGCATAATACTCTCTAGCTCCTTCCACGTCACTGCAATGCTGCAAAAAAATTAGGGTGCACATACCCCTTTGTATCTGTCTTTTTGTATCCTTTGGGTAAATACCTAGTAGCACAATTGTTAGATCATAGGCTAGTTCTATTTTTAATTTTGAGGAACCTCCATACTGTTTTCCATAGTGGCTGCACCAGTTTGCATCGCAACCAACAGTGCAAGAGGGTTCCCCTTTCTCCACGTCCTCGCCAACATCAGCTGTTTCCTGTGTTGTTAATTTTAGCCATTCTGACAGGTGTGGGGTGGTTATCTCATCATGGTTTTGATTTGCATTTCCTTGCAGATGAGTGATGTTGAGCATCTTTTCAAGTGTCTGTTAGCCATCTGTTTGTCTTCTTTGGAAAAATGTCTATTTGTCTCTTCTGCTCATTTCTTAACTGGATTATTTGGTTTTTGGGTGTTGACTTTGATAAGTTCTTTATAGATTTTGGATACTAACCCTTTATCATATATGTAATTTGCAAATATCTTCTCTTATTCCACAGGCTGCCTTTTAGTTTTGTTGATCATTTCCTTTGCTATGCAGAAGTCTTTATCTTGATGAAATTCCTATAGTTCATTTTTGCTTTTGTTTCCCTTGCCTCTGGAGATGTGTCTAGTAAGATGTTGCTGCAGCCAAGGTCACAGAGGTTGCTGCCTGTGTTCTCCTCTAGGATTTTGATGGTTTCCTGTCTCACATTTAGGTCTTCATCCATTTTGAATTTATTTTTGTGTATGGTGTAAAAAGTGGTCCAGTTTCATTTTTCTGCATGTTGTTGTCCAGTTTTCCCAGTACCATTTGTTGAAGGGACTGTCTTTTTTCCATTGGACATTCTTGTCAAAGATTAGTTGACCATATAGTTGTGGGTGCAAAGGACTTTCTTTTTACTCTCTGTTGAAGCACTCACACTGGGAAAGGCAACTGCCATATTGTGAGGGTATTCAAGCAGCCCGTTGGAGAATTTCAGGAGGTGAGGAGCTAAGGCTTCGTGCCAACAGCCATGTGAGGGGGCCTTCTTGGAAGCAGTTCCTCTAGCCCCAGATAGGTGTCTACAGGCCCCTGTCAGTCTGTGAAATTTCTGTCAATCTCTGTAAATTTCTGGAAATCTTGACTGTAGCCTCAGGAGAAACCCCAGGTTAGGACCATCCAGCTAGCAATGAACAAATTCCTGACGCACAGACACAATGTGAAATAAAGATATTTATTGAGGTTTAAGTTCCTAAATTTGAGGTCAATAATTGATATGTACCAAGTTAAGAAAAGCCTGTCCAAAATTAGATTAGAACATTCCTCTCAACATTCCTTAAGGAGGTGCCACACTGGATACTGATATGCCATTTCTTTGAAAGAATTTGCATTTCCATATTCCCCTAGAGACGGGGCAGAGGGCTGGATTGATGTCTGAGCACTGGTTGAAGTAATTGTCTTATGTTTCATAGTGCCACATCAAAAACAATGCATCCACACGTTCAGAGACCAGAGTCCTACAGCTCTCCCCCAACGAGAGTCCTGCAAGTCCTTGGGCTGTCTCACTGCCCACACTCTGGAGAACACACTTGGGAAGAGCCTTGGAAGAGGCATTACTCTCACTATCCTTCTCTGCTAAAATGGTTTTTTGACTGAGCCCATATAATTATAGTCCATATAACTTACATAAATTAAGTGCCTGCTAGAGATTACTTAATTGTATTCAAATGTCATTTTAAAATGTATTTTAACTCTTTAAATGCTGTAATGTTTACAAAGTACATACTCCTTTATCAACACAAAATTTTAACCCATTGGTGTTAACCAAAATATCATTTTTTTCTAATTATTTGACTTTGTAATAAATAAATGTCAGGGTGCTTGGGTGGCTCAGTCGCTTGAGTGTCCAACTCTTGATTTTGGCGCAGATCGTGATCTCAGGGTCATGGGGTTGAGCCCCGTGTCGGGCTCAATGTTCGGCATGGAGTTGCTTGGGATTCTTTCTCTCCCTCTGCCTCTGCCTCTCCCCCCTCCCCCCTGCCCTGATCATGCTTTCTCTCTCTCTCTCTAAAAAACAGAAATAAAATCTTTAAGAATAAATAAATAAATAAGGGCTTATAAAATGCATTCTAATGAAAGACTATATTAATTTCCTAGGGCTGCCATAAAAAAGTACATCCAACTGGATGGCTTAAAACAACAGAAATTTGTTGCCTCACAGCTCTGGTTGCTAGAAGTCTGCAGTCAAGGTGTTGGCAGGACTATGCTGTCTCTAAAGTCTGTAGGGGAATTCTTCCTTGCCTGTTCCTAGCTTCTGGTGGTTTACTAGCAAAGGCCAGCATTGTGGGGCTTCCAGCTGTGTAACGCCAGATTCTGCTTGCACGGTCACAAGGCACTGTCCCTGTGTGTGTCCTGCCTTCACATGGTCTTCTTAGAAGGACACCAGTCATATTGTGGTAGGGGGTCTACCCTACTCCAGCAGGATCTCATCTTCACTAATCACATCTGTAATAACCGCTTCCAAAAAAGGTAACATTCTGAGGTCTTGGGGGTGGGGACTTCAACACTTTTTCTGCAGGGGACATAGTTCAACCCATGATAAATTCTTTTTTTCTTTCTTTCTTTCTTTCTTTCTTTCTTTCTTTCTTTCTTTCTTTCTTTCTTTCTTTCTTTCTTTCTTTCTTTCTTTCTTTCTTTCTTCTTTCTCTCTTTCTCTCTTTCTTTCTTTCTTTCTTTCTTTCTTTCTTTCTTTCTTTCTTTCTTTCCTTCTTCTTTCTTTCTTCTTTCTTTCTTTCTTTCTTTCTTTCTTTCTTTCTTTCTTTCTTTCTTTCTTTCTTCCTTTCTTTCTTCTTTCTTCCTTTCTTTCTTCCTTTCTTTCTTCTTTCTTTCTTTCTTTCTTCTTTCTTTCTTTTTTTTGTTGTTGTTTTCTTTCTTTATTTTTAGTGAGAAAGCTTTGTTGCTTCTGCTTCCTTCAAGTTTGACAACTACTGATCTAATGGGAAAACCCCTGGGAGAAGGATGGACCCCAAGTAAACAATGGTTGAATAAATGTGTGGACAGACATCCCAGCGCCATCATAGTCCACGTGCTCTGAATAAGTCTTTGGGCTGCCCCATGTCTTGGCTCATGACAAGCAGGATGGGCACACTAATTTCCTTTTGCAAGATAAAGCCAGGGAGCAGCGTGTGTCCTGGGAGGAGATGAGAAGTCAGTTCTGGTCTGCCCTTCCTGGTGGAGAGAACTTCAAGAAATCATTCAACGGTTTATTAGGTGTCTACTATGTGCTGACAATTGTCACCAAAAGAATCAATCAAACAGGAAAACTAATGTGATGTCTTCCCACATGGAGATATAGTCTAAGGGGGACACCCCTGATCATATAATCCCACTCCACAAAAATTGCCCCTGCTAAGTGCTTTGAAGGAGAGAAGCTTGGTGTTCTAGGTGCCTCCAAATAGGCATCTGCCTTCCTTGGGGTGTGCAGAGGTCTGAGGCTGAGTACAGTTAGCATGGTGCTATGGTGTCTGATGAACTGGATTGTGTTCCTACCCATTAAATCCAAATCCATATGTTCAAGTCCTAACCCTCACTTCCTGAGAATGTGACTGTATTTGGATCTTGGGTCTTTAATGAGGTAATTAAGTTAAAATTAGGTCATAGGGATGGACTTGAGCCCAACATCGCTGGTGTCTTTAAAGAAGAGGAGAT
Organism: Eumetopias jubatus; assembly: GCF_037043125.1. Classification (NCBI taxonomy): domain Eukaryota; kingdom Metazoa; phylum Chordata; class Mammalia; order Carnivora; family Otariidae; genus Eumetopias; species Eumetopias jubatus. Next base: position 5,233,585 of record NW_028274823.1, on the reverse strand, counting down.
TAAGATGCAGACACACACAGAGGGACGACCATGTGAGGACACAGGGAGAAGGCAGCCATCTATAAGCCAAGAGAAGCTTCAGAAGAAGCCAACCCTACTGACACCTTACTCTGGACTTCTAACCTTCAGAACTGTGGAGAGATAAATTTCTGTTGTTTAAGCTACGCAGTCACTGATACTTTATTATGGCTGCCCAAGGAAACAGATACACACAAGGAAGCAGGAAGAGAAGAGCTTCTTGGTCATTAAACAGCATGTGCTAAGGCCCTGGGGTAGAGGACAGGGGAGGATACAGGGATTCAAAGAGCACTGTAACTGGGGCACAGAGAGGAAGGGAGGCTACAGCACAAGTTGGCAGGGAGAAGTGGTGAGTCTGACTCCGGGGCCCAGGGGCATTAGTAAAGAAGTGTCTCCTAAGAAGTGTGTCCGGTGTTGTGAGAGAAGAAGACTGACTGGGTCGGCTTGCATGTTAGAGGTCTGTCTCCCTGTGGCTGCTGGACGGAGAAGAGGCAAGAGAGGGCAAAGGTGGGAGAGGGGTCAGGGAGCTGGTGAGGCCCAGGTGGGGGGTGAGGATGACAGGGCGGGGTGAGGAAACGGGTTTGGTTTCCACCTGTGGAATGAGGGAAGTGCCATGCCCAGTGCTTTCTCCAAGGCAACTTCCTGTACAAAAGGCCCATTTGTGATTTATTTGCTTGTTTGAACCCATTAGACTAAGGAATGAGGTCTTTTTTGGTTTTGCAATGGGTAGGTAAGCTATAAATGAATGTTAATGCTGATATTAGCATAAATGAGATAATCTAAGAAACTTACACAGATGCCTTAGGTTTTTGTTGTTGTTGTTGTGGTCGTCATTGTTTTTACAAATGCCTTGGGTTTTAGGCATGACAACTGCAGAGCTAACCTAACAGACCCGAGGAAGTGTTGGGATTGGATGAATCTGGCTCATGGGAAATCCCGCTCTGTGTCTGTTGGCACTCTCTTCTTATTTGGGGCTGCAGGAAGACTGGATGCTCCGTCCCATAAATGAAGATGATCATGGTTTCCACATTTTACAGACTAAAATTTCGACAATTAAAAATATTCACATCAGAACTTGTTGACTAAGTCCATCTTGGTCAAACAACTGGCTAGTTCAGTTAAAAAAAAATGAACTTTATTAGAGGCAATATGACAGGGCAGCATTACCAAACTGTATTCCAGAGAACACTGATGTGTTACAACATAATACTGTTAATAATAACAATTCACTGCATGTTTACTTTGGGTTGAATATGCATTTGGGGTTTGCAAGCATTACTTACTGTTGATAGGCAGTTTTTCTTTGGAAAGAGTGTTGTAGAACATTTTCAGTTGCCTCTTGGCATGTTCTTAATGCAATTTTTGGGAAGAAAATGTATTTCGTTTTGTTTAACTTGCTGTTGTCCTAAAGAACACAGTGTGGGGAAAAATGATGTTGGATCCAAACACTTGGCAGCTTCACTGAAGATTTTGTTTTATATTAAATTGTATAGGCTTTAATAAAATGGAAGGTACATCTAAAAAGCAAAGGGAAATTAAATTGTGGTTGGATAATTTTGGAGATGGCCCAAGCAGGTTTTCCTTGTCCAAAAGCAGAAGGCATGAGGTGAAGTGGCCCATTCCAGGCTCCTCGGCAGCAGGTTAGAATGAGGTTGAAATGGACACCCACCTCCCAGTCTGCAGCCCAGGACCCTCAGCTGTCCCCTGGGGTGACACTAGGGGCTTCCCTATGAGTCAGCTGAGCCCAAGTACCTGGTAGGGGTGCTACATGAAATGCAGGATGCCTGGTTAAATTTGAATTTTTGATAAATAACAAATAATTTTTATTATAAATATGTCTTATTTATTTTTTATCTAAAATGCAAATTTAATTTGGTCTCCTATAGTTTTATTTGCTCAACTGGGCAATTCTGGTGCCCAAGCCATGGGCTGGCCAAGGCCTCCAGAGGCAAAAGACTTTCCATTTGAGCCGCTTAGGATGTCACATTTCCACTGTCCTCTGTTCCCTGACCAAGGCACTATGCCTCACATGAGACCCCGACAGCAGCCCCCGGGGAGCAGGGATAAGGAGAAAATCTTTGTGAAAGTATTTAAGATTTATAGCACCTGTAACTCATGCGCACGCCCTCTGGTAGTCAGATTAGTGATTCTTTCTTTAAACAGCCCCTTGCAGTCCTCAGCAACACCAAAGGTTCTCAGCAGGACCCTCCCCCAGGGAGCATAGAGAGAGACCTGTGTCTCTACCCACCAGGCTCAGAGCCCCACCGAGCTCATCCTGACAGGGACAGGTGGCTGACCTCACCAAGGGGTTGTGGCTCTGAGTTACTTTCCAGGTAGTGGGTGGGAGACCTGGTCTCCCTGTGGGAGGGCTCCTTAGAGAGAGGCTAGTGCTATCTGTCTCCCTACCTCCACAAGGGGCCCAGCCCCTGGCGGCAGCAGAGGTGATGGTCCACACACACCCTGAGCCCCTGGCCCGGAGCCTCCGCGTCCTGGTGCCTGGCACGATCCTTGGTAGACAAGTAGCCTATGGTTTGCAGCTCAGTGCTGGACGGATCAATGAGAAAAACCTTTGGAGCTACATCTGCGCCTTCTCACCTCCTTCCCTCCCCCCACCCCCATTTGCACACTGTGAAGTTCCTTCTTCAAGGCCTGCATGGATGGCTCACTCCCTGTGCGTTCTGGGGTCTGCTCCTCAAAGAAGATGCAGCAGGGAGGGAAGGCTAAACACTCAGTGTGCCTTTCTTCACCCGTAGATGGCGAGCTCCTGGCTTTGCGGAGGCCAAAGGGAGACCCAACAGGCCGCCTACCTTGGAAAGCCTGCCTGCATTCGCTGCGTGATCCTGATGGAAACCCAGGCCCAGCTTCCCTACTTAGTGCTAACCTTTTACAGCTTTATAATCCACAGTAACAGCCCTCGGGAGCCAGAGCACTCATGGCTCTTGGGGCCAGGAGCCTGAAGAATGGTGGGCCAGAGCCTTTCTCGTTGGGTCTGCAGAGGGGCCCAGCCGGCCATATCCCTGAGGAATGTAGGATGTGAAGGCAGGAGCCGTGCCCTGAGGCAAACTCTCCCTCATTGATCAGGAGAGTGGTGTCAGGGGCTACAGGAAACTGGCCAGGCAGGTTAGAGCCGAGGCTGGGGACCCAGATGCAGAGCCCTGGGAATGGCCCGTGGAGGCCCCTGAGCTCATGTATCTTCCGAAGTCAGCACTCCTGCCACCGTTGTCCCAGAGATTCCTGGACCAGGTGGGGGTCCAGGAGAGGGACTGAGAGGGCAGACAGCAAAACCCTGAAGGCAAAGTGAGCAGAGCTTCTTCAAGATGAATCTGATGAATCTTTCCCAAGACTCCAGCTGTCCACCTGTTTTGTAAGGTAAACAGGGAAAGAGAAACCCCTGTCCTGAGAACCACTGTCCCTTAGACAAGTACCAGATGGCTTGGAATTGAGCCCATGGAGGGATCTCTGGGATGCGCCTGTGGCCGTGGAACTTCCCATCACCAGTAACACGCTTGCACACCCGCACACAGGTCTCTACACAGTGAACCTCACTCGGGGTGAGTTTGCCCCTCTGGGACATGTGGCAATGTCTGGACACATCTTTGGTCGTCACAACTTAGGTGGCAGGGGAGTGGTCCCGGCATCCAGTGAGTATTAACTCAGGGATGCTGGCAAACAACCTGTAACACAGGGCAATTGTCCCTGCAAAGAATCCTCAGACCCAAAATGTCAATCGTGCAGAGAATCCTGCTCTAAAATGATGAAGCTGCCCACAAACTTCTGCTGGAAAAGACCTTGGAATTTCCTGTCGGCTTTGCTGGCTAGACAGCTCCAAGGCTCTGTGCACCGTCCATCTGCCGTTGGGGCCAGGTGATGGAGATGCCCATGAAAGCTGCCTGCTTTTGATAAAGCCGCCCTCCATGTCTCAGCTCCTTAGTCAGTAAAGATTCTGTAGGGATGCACACACACAGCCCTTCTGGCCAGGCGGAGCGGGACAGCAGAGGCACCTTCAGAACACTTAAATGCTGCCACTCCCTGAGAAGACTAGAAACACGCACGAGGGGCACCCTGTGTGAGGACATATTGGCCATCAGCCCTCATGCAGATTGGAGACAGGATCCTGGAGTCCATTTTCTCTTTGGTGTTCAACACCTATTCTTCGGTTTGATGCACCCAAACTTTAAGAGACAGACGATAATGTAAAGACATTTGAAATGTCACTTGACAGATGGCAAAATGTGTCTTTTCGGTAATTTAAGCTAATTTTACACTGCCATTGTACTCTGCTCTCCTGGGGACTCTCCCAGGGGTCCCCTAGGTTTTAGTACGAGGGAAGGACACCAAGCAATTCTGCACAAAGGGAAATAGTCTGCCTTTTTAGCTAGAGGACCTCCCCTCTGCGCATTCATCTGAGAGCCCGGAGAAGAGCCGAGATGAGGCAGCGTACAGTTTCCTTCACTGAAGTGGGAGACATATTTTACAAATCATAAAAGTGCATTTAATTTGGAGAAGTTTGGAAGAGAAAGTCAATTCCTCCTCATTTCTGCAGGCTGGCGGTGTGGGTTACGACTGGGGACGGAAGCACAGTTGACCTGATGTAGGTTAGTGATAACTGGTTTCCGTTGAAGGAGATATACCATAAAGGAGCCCCCAAACTTTCTCATTTGTCTACTTTTCCTTTGCTAACAAGCTTTTCAAATCCTCAAGACAGCAGTCGAGCAATGCTGATGAAGTTGTCCTCCTGAAGTTACACAGCACTGAAGTCCTTGGACCCTTGCCTGCGGTAGCCCTTTTAAACAAGGAGATGGCTCCTTTGCTGGATCTTTTTCTTGGAGCACGGGCCCCACAAAGGGGGCAACTGCGCGGGAAGTTTTTGTGCCCTCTGTGGTGATAAGTGGTGCAGCCACTGGAGTGGGGCGAGCAGGAGGGCTGGGACCTAGACGGAGGGTAGAATGGCTTCCATTCTATGGGAAAAGGGCACTCCAGTTCCCAGAGCTGAGCCTCCTGTGAGGGAGTTGTCTGGATCCCCGTTTAGGAAAATAGAGGACTCAAGGAACCCACCTGGGTTGTCAGAAGTTGACAGAGGAATAAAACCAGTCAACCCTGTTACACAGCGGGCAGGGTGTGCATCAGCTCATCGCCTTCTGCGGATGCGGTACTTCTCCCCGCCCACCCAGTACAGCGGCTCATCTTGCAACCCTGTGCTCTGTGCAGCATGTTAGCTTTTGCTCTTGTTTTAAAATGTCCCTCATGCCACAGGCTCTCCGCTCCAAAGTAGTCGTGCTAATTTCATAATGCTAACAACCTGGTCTTGTTCTGAAGAAAAGATGTTACTGTGTCCTACTAAATAGTCTTATTAACATAACATCTCAGCAAAATGGTCTTTACTCAGGAGAGCATGGAATTCTAAACGTTTGCTTCATGTACCTTTCTCTTAGTATATATTAGCTATGATTTCTTAAATATAAATTAAAATGTTTTAAAAAGTCCCCAGTCTCTCAATTTGTAATAGGGACAGCAGTTTATTTCCTGAAGATTAAAACAAGGAATGGCATGAAATTATTGGAACAAGAGGGATTATTTTCATTTCACCGTGTCAGCAGTCCTGACATTCAGATAAATGTATTTCTTGTCAGCAGGAGAGTACAAGCCAGGAAATTATGTGAGGAGTTACCATCAAAAGTTTTGTTTTGTTTGGGCGGGGGGGGGCGGGGGGCTTCTAAAAATCACTTACCCAGGGTGGGCAGGATTAGCTAGAGACTCTGCTAGCCGAGGGGTTCTCCTGCATTTGTGAAAGACAAATGAAGATTGATGAGGGAGGGTTGGCAGGTTCCTCTGTCCGGCTGATTTAAGGTGTGGCCTTTCACCAGGCGACCAGGTAAATCAAACAGCACAGGTCAATAAGGACACTGGAAGGACTACCTGGTTCTTCATCCCGAAGCCATTTGTCTGTTGACTGCAGTTGTCTGTCAGTGCTAGGGGAGGCGTTCACACAGCTGAAGTTGGGTTTGCTTTCTAAACCTTATTATATAAATAAAACTTCATTCCCTGGGGGACTCAGCTGGAGCATAGTCCCATAAACCTTTTAAGAGTCGGGAATGGCACCTGTGGGCAGATGGGTTATGGACGGTTTTCTTAGGCTGATCACTCACCTGTTGCCAAGTCGGTGTCTAAACAATTAGGAAGCCAGCACCCAGGTCAGTAGCACGAGTCTTACTCAACTCAGCAAAGTGACCGAGGGGAAGGCAGGTGAGTTGTTCCAGAACATAAAGCCAGGAAAGAATGCTGGAGCCCTGGCAACCTCCTTCGGCCAGTACGTGCCGCCTGGCTCGGCCGGTGAAGGCTCTGTCCCGAGGAGCAGAGGGGGAAGCGGCCCCACAGGAGCACCTGGGATCCGTCGAAAAGGAAGTCTGTTCAGATTGTACACCCAGCACTGGGGCTCACACCTTCGAGAGCAGGGCAGCCCCCCACTAGGGCTCTGCATCTGGGTGGTGGTCTGACTCTGTGCTGGCAGTTCGAATGCTCCGGAGCCCGGGAGCCCTTCGGGATGAGCGGCTCTCTCTCAAGGGCATCTCCTGCTCTGGAGGACGTTTTGGGAAAACGCTTGGCTCAGGGCATTCACTGCAAGCGGAAATTGTCCTTGGAAGGTGTCGTGTGAGTTGTGTGCCCTGTCACAGGGACCACATAGTTGGCTTTGAAGGTCTACCAACCCCCATGGCTGGCTTCAGGGCCACTGCCCTTAGAAGGCAGGAGAGAATAAGGAATGAGTTTATTCGGTTGTGTTTTGCCAAAGGCACAGTTTGGACCAGATCCTGGGACGATGAAGCCAGTTTAGATCAATAGCTTCCAAGGCAAATGGGAAGTCATGGGGGAGGGGCCACGGGCTGCAGGAGCCTGGGCGGTGGCTACACACTGAATACAGGTACCCGAGTGAGCAGTGAGCAGGGGTGGAGAGGGACACACAAGACACAAGTTCAAAACTGGACTCAGGTGCCCTTTGGATTCACCCACCTTGCCTGTCATTATTGTGGTTTCTACAGAGAGATCTCTGCAGAAAGCCTGGGTCCTTCTCCACCCGCTACTACCTAGTGAGCTGTGTGACCTTGTGCATGCTACCTAACCTCTGTAGGCCTTAATTTACCCATTCGGGGATCATGTGCATCATATATATCATCTGTGACATCATACGTATCATCTATGACATCATATGTATCATCTATGACATCATATGTAAAATGCTTAGGGCAGTGCTGGCACCTAGGAAGTGTTGGGGAATTGTTGTCAATCATCATTATTTTAATTTATTGGTGTCAACCAGACGAGAAAATGGCATTGCTGGAACTGACCCTTAATTACATCCAAGGGAAAACATATGGGAGCCACAGAATGAACACGTCCAAGGTTCTAGGCATGGCCGTTGGCAGATCCAAGGCCAGACAGAAGGCTAAATCACAGTCCCGGACCTTCACAGCATGGCTCCTTCTCTGTGCCGCAAACCCTATCCTGGTCGTTCTGTCTGTAGGAAGGCTCTGTGGGGAGCTGACAGCCTCTCTGGGCAAACAGCACAGTGATTTTGGAACTATGCCTTCTCCACAGGCCACGTCTCAATTCAAAAACTACTCTTTTCCAGGTAGATGACCCATAGCTTCCTGGAATTCTGTAAACACATGTTTCTGCCTGCTGATTTCATTGCAGCTAACATCAGCGCTTTGGGGGTTGGGGCCTGATTGATAATAACATCTCATCATCAAGGTGATATCTCCCATGAAAATGAAAAAAAAAAAAAAAAAAAGCCTGCTTTTGGGAGATGGTGAAGCATCATCTTTGAGTGTCCTTCCAGGGGCAATAACTTGCCGCCGAGCAACCTGATCTGCGGAAGCCCCTTTGGAAACTCGAGGATGCAGGTCCTGTTGAGGATCTCACATACAGAAAGCATCCAGTACGAGGTGACCCACCACCCTCCCACAGCTTCGTATTTTCATAGCATGTGGATGCCATCCGGAAGCACGTGGAGTTTTCCTAACTGAGGTTTGGCTGCGGGAACCTGATTTCGGATGTGTGCTGACTTAGTCCGCGTCTTAGCTGTTGAGCAGTGCTTCTCTCTCTGAAATACAAGTTTTCTCTTTCTGTTTTATGAAGATGCGTTTTGGAAGAAGGAAGAAAACCACAGAGGAGAGTCCCAAGATTGAAATAAATGTGGCATTTGGAAATCTCCTTTCACGTAGGTACAGAATTTACGGTTAAGTTTTCTGGGGAGCCCCAAAGTGACTTGTAAAACAGAGTGCATATGTACGTGTCTCTGTTTAATTTTGCAAGTCCTGGCTCTTGAGAGTGCTCTTCAGTTAAGACTTTACCCACAGCTCTGCTTGCCTCCATGAACTTGGAAAGCCAGTGAGTGCGTAGGGGGTTAAGCCTAACTTGTGTGATGCCAGCAGAGTCCTTGGAGCAGAAGTCGTGTCTTCGTGCCTAGATGTCCTCCCTAGCACTGTGTACACAAGAGATGGCCCTCGGCGAAGGGTGAACAAATGAATGAGTATGTGGGAGATTCATGGAAAGAACGATGGGTGTGAGCACAGCCTTCTTCTGAAGTATGTCCAGTCCAGATGACACAAGAGGAGGGTCCGTTCATCTGTGCTCAGGGCTGAGGGCCACCCAATGTGTCCTCTGGAAATTCCACACCCCCTTTGCTCCCTCCTAGACCCTGTGATGGGAAAAGCCTGGGACCCCTCAGCACCCAGATAAGAGCGGGCTGCTGGCTCTTCTCCCCCCATCCAGTGGGTGTGAGAAAGTCAGTTACCTTCTCTGGGCCCGGTGCCTTCCTTGTAAGGTGAAATAATGCTGATCTTGGCTTGCTCACTGGATGGGTCTGGCAATGTAGATGGCTGAACCGAGGACTAGGGATGGTTTCTGGTTGTCAGTAGTGTGCATGATACAGAAATAATAAACTAAGTTTGTGGAAGCATTCTACCAACCCACATGCTCTATGTCCAGTCATGAGAAATGAGATGGGAAGCATGGGGAAGCTAGATCTTGGTGGGCCTTATCAACGGGGCCAGGGCATCAGGGAGTGGGAAGGAAGCTGGCATCCAGAGAGTGCCAGCTCTGCTGGGCCCCCAGCTATGCCTCCCCGTGAAATGCCTTCCCGCAGGAGTCACTTTGGGCCTGGATGGTATCTCTGCTGCACAGACCAGGAGTCCAGGGCTCAGCTGGAAAATGTCCTCAGGAAAGCAGGGTTGGTGGTGCTGATGGGCTGCCAGGGCTGTGAGCAGGATGGAGGTGTTTGCCCCCGGGGTTTGGAGATGTGGCTCCTTAGGTCTCTGTAGTAGAGTCAGCGGTGAGAATCCTGAGTATGAAGCTCTGGAGAGGTGATGGGCATCTCCTTTGAAAGCATGAAATGTCTTCCCAGGTCCAGGATGCCGATGATGCTGGAAGCCCATAAGCAGATGGGTCATCATCCCTGGTTGACCTTTCAGAAATACACTGCCCCAGAAGTGCAGGCGTGCTAGCTCTCCCGCACTGGGCATCCTTGGGATAAAACCAGTCATCAGCAGATTTCCCACCTCCAAGCACAGATGGTGTGGGTGATCATACCCACAGACCCACGGATAACACACACACATATACATACAAAATGGCAGGCGGTGCCCAGTGTCCAGCGACCACTGCCCCCAACAAGGGCTCCTCAGACAAAGTCCCCAGGAGCCCTGACAAGGAGCTGTCCAACCAGGAGCTATCAGAGTTTGTAACCAGTCGTGGGTGACCTGACTCATCCATGGGAAGACTTGGTTGAGCACACTTGGCCTTATGTCCAGCAGGCTCATTTGTGGAAATGCATCTCTAATTAGGACAAACTGCCCTGTGTGAGGTGGTCCCCAGTCAGCTCAGTGGGGTGACCCCTTCAGGGGCTGGATGTGAAAGGGGGTGTGACCATGTTGTGGGGAGCCCAGCAGAGACGTCCCTGAGACACTGCAAACTCTCTGCATGTGTTCTCTGTTCCCTGATGAAGAAAGAGAGGGCGTCCCACCTGGTGGAGGTGAGAGAGGGCTACCTGGGGAGGCCACCTGGAGCCTGGAGACCCACAAGAGGGAGCCCCCACCCTGACCGGGGCATTCTGCCAACTTAAGAGGCCACCAGCTTTCTCCTTCCCCACCTTCTCCAGTGGTACCACCTCCAGGTTCATTACTTGTTGACCGGTAGACTGTTTCTTGTGCACGCATAGTCCTATAATCGCTCAGGGACTAAGCCATGTCTTCATCATTCTCTGGAAAACATGACGGTCTGTGTGCATTTGTCCTCTTCATTTGTCCACGACGAAGTCTCCGCACTAACCCTGGCTGGGGCTCTGAGGTGCAGGTCAGAGCCTGGAATCAAGGCCCCATGGGGGTGGTTTCCAGGCACCCAAGTCTCCCTTGGAGAGGGACAAAGCCCATGTGCCTCTAACCTCTCTGGGGCCCTTTTGATCCCTGTTATCTTTTGCTTAAATGAGGGCACAGCAGAGGAAGAGATTAGCGGGGTATTCTGGTCCTTGCGGGTTTCTGTTGACAGGTAAACAAGGAGAGATCTCTATCAAGGGCTGTCATTCATCCACTGGGCACCAGGTTCACCAGCTATTGAAACTGATCTGGGGAGATTTTCGGGCTTTATCTTTCCAGGGCAGTCGGAGGTTGGGGGAGAGAGGAGGCTCCCAGCACTGGGAAGTTCCTGGGCGGGAGGGGGAGGGGGGTACAGGGTGCCTCCCACTCTCTGGCCCACTCAGGGCTATGGGGCCCCGGCACTGCTTCCTGGTAGCTTCACGCCAGAACCAAGTGTAAGGCCCGTCCGGGGGAGGAGGTCTTGTGATTTCTGGGCTCAGCCCTCAGCCTGACCCCTTTCTCATGCTGCGTGCTTTTCCTGGCATGTCTGGTCCATTGCACATCTTCCCCTGCTCCCTATCCCCAGACGCATGACTCCCAAGGCTTCGGCCGGACGCTTCTCAGGGCTCTTGGCTGGCATAGCCAACTGGCTCCTGGATAGAGTCCACCCATGCCCCCAGTGCACCTAAACGCTGCCTGTCCTAAAGTGAGCTCTTCCCCACTGGCCCGGACCTGCTCCTCCTCGGGCAACCCCTTCTAAGTGAAGGGCCCCCCACCTGCCCCTCTCCCCCACCCCCAGAAACCAGGAGCGGATTCTGTGCCGCCTCTCCCTTCTGATCCGCTCCAGAGCCCGTCAGTTCCATCTTCCTATCCGTGCTGGCTTACAGTCTACCCTCCCCTCCACGTCGCCCTGCGGCTCAACTGTCCCCCGCTGTCCTGAGCCCCTGGCCGCCATGGCCTCCTGGTGGCTTGCTGTGCTCACTCTGCCCGCCCCGATCCCCACTGCATGGTGGCCAGAGCGTCTGCGCAGAACCCCAGACGGCCCACTGCTGTAAGCCACCCTCACAGCCACCCCTCCCAGCTCAGACGCCACAGCGTCTCTCGCCTCCAGGAGCCACCCCTCCCAGCTCAGACGCCACAGCATCTCTCACCTCCAGGGTCTAGCCTCCACTTCCTCGCTGCCTCCGTCCTCTCACCTGAGCCCAGCCACCCCCCGCTCCCCACCACGTGCATCCCCCAGGACTCCGCACGGCCCCTCACCTCGGTGGCTCTGCACCTGCCGCTCCTGCTACCTGAGTGTCCTCCCCTCCCTTAACTGACTGACTAGCTCCCACTGGCCTTCACATCACCTCCTCCAGGAAGCCTTCTCTGATAGGCCCCTCCATCCCATCCCGCCTTCCTTGTCCCCCCAGTGATGCTGCACTTTTGCCTTCTGTTCCCTGAAGGGTAGCGGACAGAGTCCACCCAACCCTCAGTTAATCTAAGTGGGCGCTGACACACTAGGCCACAGATCTGCCGGTTCTTAGATTGGGCATGAGGGAGCCCATCACCACGGTTAGTATCACCGCAGCTTACAGCATAATGGTGTTTTTAAATTAAACATTTTAAACAAATTTAAGAGTGTGTAGATATGCGTGTGCTGTGTTATTTTCTCATATATTTACATATGCAAAAATGGCTTATTATAGCCCATCCTTATTACTTATATATTACCTATATGCTTATATATAATATAAATTTTGTATATATAAAAATATATATGTGAAACATGTATGTAATAAAGATGGGCTGCCAGGAGCTCTGGCTTTGAAAAATCGCAGTTCTGTGTTTTGTGTTCTTAACATCTGCCTTCTTTTGCAGAGCACCTCCTCAGAGTGGAATTGGTGGGGGAGGGGCTGTGCCGCCGTATCTTCCTGAAAACCCACATATTCTTCTCAAACCCCAGTCTCAGGTGCACGGACAACGTTCTTCCAGCAATTGTTGAATTATACCTCACTCAGCAAGTGATGCTTGGCCTGTTTCCCTCTCTCCTGATTTTTACTTAGGCTCTAGCTGTACGGGAAACTGGGAGGTACCGTCCCACGGCAGGTGGCGCTGGGCTGCGCGACATCTGGGAGCCGCCGGAGGGTTGGAGTGGCAGATGCCCAGCGGGCACATCCGCAGGCTCTACTGGAGGTGAGAAGACACAGCTCTTCTCGGGGTCCCTGGCTGTGTTCAAATGACGCCCAGCCCGTCTCCCCGCTGCCCCCCCACCCTGCATAGACACGGCTGCCGCAGGAACCCCACACTCAAACATGTACTGAATCAATGGAGGCTGAAGGGGCCTCCCACATGCCCCCCACTCTGCTGGGCACCAGGGACACAGAGATGAATGAGACCCCATACCTGTGCTCACAGAGGGCGGGGGGGGGGCGGGTCACAGGCACCGACCGACAACACGGATGACATCTTTGTGTGACAAGCGTGCCCAGCGGTGAGCCAGGTGCTGGGAATCCATGGAGAGCTGTCCCTGGAGATGAGTCCTCACCCCTGCCGAAGGCTCCTCAAGAGGCCTCCCTGGCCCTGGCCTTCGCTCACGGGTCTGAGAAACGATATGCTCATCCGATCCCAGCGCAGATGCTTTCCTCCTTCGGAAGCCTTCCAGCAGGGCAGCTGCGTGGGCGCTGCTCTCACTTTGTCCTCGCTGCCCCGCCGCCCTAACCAGGACCCAGGGAGGAGGAATCCATCACCCCCCAGCGTACGCAGGGCCCACAGTCGGCTCTGGAGCGGCTTACCAGCCACCCCCCGGGAGGCCGGGGAGGGCTGAGATGCCCAACCGTTCACCCGAGGTTCAGAGGATACAGGGCCAACCTGAACCGGACCCCACATCCTCTCTACCCCCACCTGCTCCCCCAGCAGTCATGGTGGGCATTGACTATGAGCCTGTAGCAGGTGCATTCAGCCCTGGGTCTGCCCTCATGGAGCTTAGATTTTAGAGAAGGAAGGTGGAGATGGGGAATGAGACAAATCAGCAAATAAAGCTCCAGGGATTCAGAGAAGAGGGGTAAGGGACACAGAGCAAGTCGGGGGGGTGCTCTTGGGTGAGGAGGCGAGGAGCGGGGTCTGGGAGGAGGTGGCACCTGCTCAGAAGCCCGACCAGGGGAAGGACGGAGCCCATGGGAGCATGAATGCACAGCCCCTGAAGGGGCCGATCCTCACGTCTCTCCCAGGGCCAGCTCAGCGACCTCTGATAGTCACTGCACGTGGATTCGAACAAGACATTGTACTCCGAATATCGTGAGAAACAGGTAAGACCTACGTCATTTCCATGCCCAATGTTCCAATAAGGGTCTGCTACGTTACCACAATGCTGGCTCCTTAGGGATCGTTGTTAATAGAATTAACCCACCTGTGTTAATTCAAATAAATCAAATACAGACACTGAACACCCAACAGGAAGGACACCAAAAAAAAAAAAATCTACTTTCCTTTCTATCGTTCTCTTTGAGAGAAAGGTAATCTTATTTAGAGACTGATCATCTCCAAGAGCAGCAAATTTATGGAAAATCCCTATTGAGAAAGAATGTAAATGGACTGTGAGAAATAATTTTTCAAGAAGAAAGAAATGTTTCTCCCTCAGGCCATGGGATGTTTACGAACTGACCCTGCCAAAGGCCATCGGTCAGAGCCTATTAGGTGAAATGGATCCTCCACCAGCCCCAATAATCCCATCAAAGGGGAAGAGGGTGGAAGGAGCTGGTGTGACTGCCCTCCACCCCGCCAGGCCCAGGACGGAAGTTTGCTCAAAATGCAAACAGGTTCCACTCTAGGAAGGATTAAGCAAGCCTCATATTAACCTAAAGCTCTCACTCACCTGCCCAAAGCAGCTCTGATCTGTTCCGGGAAGATGGGCAGTGCCTTTGAGAGTATTTCGTTCAGGGAAATCCCCAGGTTCATGAGATTCTTCCTGATTACTTTCTTTTAAAAACAATGAATTAATTATCCAACAAGGAGCTGCGTGGCCTTCACTGGGTCAGCCCTCAAGAGGGTCCAGGACACAGAATCCCCCCTGGACCCCAGAGCAGGCGACAATCAATCAAGTGAAAACTCATTCTGAAAATAAAGCAGAAAACAAATCCTATTGGATGGTCGTTGTTCTTCTTCTTTTAAGCCCAATAAAATAATTAACTTTTATATCTCAATTTCCACCACCAGAGAGCTTGTTTCTTGAAGCAAGGGGCGGGGTGGTGGGGAGCTCTGCAGGGGGGTGGGGGGGGTGAGACCCACGAGGCAGAGAGGGCCAGAGGCAGAGTTGTGTGATAGCAGGGGCTCTCGGGCTTTGTTGCTGGTGAATGTGCTGCTTAGGAAGCCGGGTTCCAGCTGGGGCTGCCACTCTTCAAGGCAGAGAAGAAAGGGGTTTTTTATAAATGTCCCTCTCTGAGATGTACAGAGTGAACATTCAAACCTGAGTGTGAGCATCGAGCCAAGTGTTCGGAGCATGCACACTCAGAAGTGTGGTCTGTGAACCCTGACTGCTGATTTGGGGGCATCCCCTGTGCCTTTCTGTCTACAGGGCACAGTGGGACTTGGCCAGGCAGGGGGACACACCTGGACCCGGCTGGTTGGTAGGGGGTGAGGGCGGTAAACCCCAAAGGCCAGAGCTTTGGGAGGTTGTGGGGTGGGCAGGCCTGCCCGTGAGGAACCAGCCTACCGAAAGACAACGGGGACAGCCACAGGCTCCAGAGTGACCCCAGGAGCACCCCGGGGGCTGCCTCTAGCAACAAAGCTCAGGAAGATGGAGGGACGGGCCGGCAGGACGGGGAACTGGTCCTGGACAGTGTATAGTGTTGGGGACTCCCGGGCGGCTGGAGTCCAGACAACCAGAAGCAGGGGTGGGCCCGCGGGAGGCGGGGAGGAGAGTGGCTGGCGAGTGGCAGGGATGAGGAGGCTGTGGGGAGAGCAGGGCAGTGCACAGGGCGGGGGAAGGCAGGAGGGCAGTAGGTGCCACCCAAGGGGGTGGGGGGAAGAGGGGAGGGCCTGAGACACTTGCCTGGAAAACGGAGCCTGGAGGACATGAAAAGCTGGCTTGAGGAGACAGAGGTGACTGTTTTCGGAGAGAGGAGGCAGGTCGGACAGGCTGGGGTCTGTTCCAAGACTTCTCTGACCAGACCTTCTGAAGAGCCTTTCATAACTTCCACTTCAAGCTGGGAGATTTTGCAGAGGAACGAGGGGTGACCAGGCTCTGCTTTGGTGAATTTGTCCAAGAAGGTGCTAGAAGGAGGGACAAAGCTGTGGCCAGCAGGAGAAGCCACAAGGAAGGCGCAGGGAGGGCCGGGCAGGACCGGGACGCATGGATCCCCAAATGGGAGAGTGCAGGAGACACGCCGGGCGGGGGGGAGCTGCCTGAGGGAGGAGAGGAGGGCCAGGAGGAGCTGCGCCCCCCTGCATGAGGTGGGACCCATCCGAGGGGAGGCCGGCCAGGTGGGAAGGGGAGGGGGCCTGGAGAGGAGAGCCCAGCGCCTTGATGCTAACTCTTGACAGGACATTAGAACCGCTTGCCCAGAGTGGGTCTGAATACCATCCTCTTGCTCGTTATCAACTCTCCGGCTGCTTTTGGGCAGCCGCGAGGAATATGTCCCTGCGCAGTGGTCACCGAGTTTCAGGGGAAGTAAATCATTTCATTGATGCATGATTAATTTAATCCACTTAGTCTGTGCAAGAAGGATCCAGTGCCGGAACCCCCCAGCCTGTCCTGGGCGTGGGTTGGATGGGATGACAGTGCCCAAGAGATGCAAATAAAATGCTGAGGGTGTGCAGCAGAGGGTGCTCTAGAGGGCTGCATGAAGGAGGTGGCCGGATCCCAAAGTGGGAGAATTAGGTAGTTTAGGTTGTCATGGGTCAGTGGGTGAGGTTGGGTGGAGGGGGGTTTCCAACACTCAGAATCTACAAGGACGTAATAGACGTGGAACTTAAAAGGATTTCAGCAAAAATCAGTGTGGTGACACTCGTTAATGATGATGGGGACTCTCACTGGCTGGATGACCTTCTGTGTCATGGAGGTGTGAGGTTAATCTAGCTGCTCAGCAGCTTGCGTTCCACCCCCACCCGGCTACATCCACCCAGTGATCTCGTCCTACTGCAAGGGGCTGTGGGGGGATGCAGAGGAGGACCCCCTCACTGGGCCCCCAGCCTCCAGCCCAGATGCCTGTGGTCCAGCTGGAGACGCACCCACTCAGACGGAGAGGAAGCGCCCGAGGTTTGGGGCCCCTGCATTTCTTAAATAATACTTGGGTTATGGTTATCAACATTTGGCTGCTTTTGTCAGTAACTCACAGTTTCCCCAGACAAGGGGCCCGCGGGAGACCCAGGGATTGGGAGGAGCAAACTCGCCCATAGGTGTGACAGATGAGGTCCCAGTGCACTTAGAATCCCTGAGCCCCACTCTCCCTCTTGGCACACACCCCTTCGCCCTGAGTCTGCTCAGTCCTGTAGGGGAGGGGCACTGTGCGTGGGGAAACCAAACCCTGTCACTGGGAAAGATGACTTGAAAATGAACAAAATCCCACTTAAAAAAAAAAAAAAAAGGAGCATCCCCTGCAATACTGAGCCAGCATTTCCCAGTGCCTGCCTCATGGTGTTAAATAATTGTTATACACACACAAGCTCCCACAAAGAACCCGAAGGTCAAATAAATTGGAGAAAGGGTCAGTTTAGCTGAATGGGCAGATTTCTTCGGCAGGAGGGAATGGGGAAGGCAGAGCTCCATTTGAAGGAGCATCTCTGAGGACAAGGGCACGGGGGTGGGGGTGGGGACATCCGAGTACAGGCAGGTGGCCTTCTGCTCCCCCATATGTCTCATAGACTAGAATCACCCCTGCACGGTTCGGACCCCGCTCGGAGGCCCGTGACTCCTGCTGAGAGCTCAGGACCAGGCCACAAGGTTCTCCTGGGCGCAGCGAGGTCCACAGTGCGTGGCCAAGGGCTCCAGCCGCACGCGGGCTTATGCTGCCCTCTAGTGGTGTCATGTTGAAACGGCCGCGCAGTTGCTGATGTGGAGTCTGTCCCTGCTGAGAAGAGATGTCCTGCTGTGGCAAAAAATAACCTTCAATGCCTCCGATGACGTCCATAGAGACTGTCACCTGCTTGTGCTCCAGATATCAAAGATAATTATGATGCCTTAACTCTATATAAAGCGGAACTTTATGGTTCCAAGAACCAAAAAAGTAATTTTTTTAAGTTTTTATTTAGATTCCAGTTAACATACAGCGTTGTATTAATCTCAGGTACATGAGATAGTGATTCAACAATTTTATATATTACTCGTACTCATCATGGCAAGTGCACTCCTTCATCCCCATCACCTATTTCCGCCATGCCCCCCACCCCCCTCCCCCCCTCCCGTGACCACCAGTGTGTTCTGTAGAGTTAAGAGTCTGTTACTTGGTTTGCCTCTCTCTCCCTCTCTTTTTCCCTTTGCTCGTCTTTTTTTGTTGTTTCTTGAACTCCACATATGTATGAAATCATATGTTATTTGTCTTCATCTGACTTAATTCACTTAGCATTATACTCTCTAGTTTCATCCATAGTGTTGCAAATGGCAAGATTTCATGTTTATTTTTATTTTTTGGCAAGATTTCATTTAAAAATTTTTTTATTATTGACGTATAGTTGGCATGCAATGTTTTATTAATTTCAGGTGTACAGTATAATGATTCCGCAGTTGTATTTATGGAGGATATTATAATGACTATTTGACTCATCAGACATGCAATTTCCAAATCGCCCGCAAGGAGGCGGTGCTGCTCCGGTTGAGAAGGGCTCATCTAGAGCAGGGGCAGAGTAAATAGGGATTTTCTGGCTGTAGGCTGTCTGACAAGCTATTCAACCCTGCGGGGTACTCCACAGCAGCTACAGACCCTGCATAAAGCACGGGCATGGCTGTGTTCCAGTAAAGCTTTGTTGACAAAAGCAGGTGTCTGGTTGGATTTGGGCACAGATCGCAGTTTGTGGACCCCCGGTCTAGGGCAGCCCCTTCGGCTCACAGGTAAGCAAAGTGGGGTTGGGGAGTGCAGGTGGTGGCAGAGAGGGGCCCAGGCTAGGACAGGAGACCCTGACCAAGTGAGAGCAAAGCCAGGTTCCCTGACCCACCCACCCTGCCTGGCTCCTTCCCGAGTCCCCAGGCTGTCACTCCTCAGCTGTGTGTGTTTTGGGGGGGGGATAGGGTAGGGGTTGGGTGAGGGGTGGTGGGGTGCACAGAGCATATCCGTGTTCAGCTCTGACACCTCCAGTTCCCCTCCATCCTGCCTGAACACTCACTCACTCATTCATCCTCCATGCATTCATTCAAACCACTGTTGACCCCTTGTCTGCCCCACCCCACAGCCTTCCCGCCAGCCGGCCATGGCCATGGGGAGCCTCCCCAGGGCATGGCCAGCGAGCTATCCCAGCAGCTCTGGGTCTCTCCTATTTGTCTCTATGGCTCACCAGAGCATCTGCTTTCTTCTTTATGTCCGGTGGTGGGCATTCGGCACCAGGGCCAGAGGACAGAGCCCCTTGGGGCCAGGACCCTCCAGTCACACCGCCGGGGACCCCTGGACCTCTGGCAGCTGCCTGCCCAAGGGGCTGGTTGCAAGACCCGTGTCTGGAGCTCTCAGGACATGCTGCATAGGCACCACTAAGTTGAGCAAGGACCCAGGTTCAGGGTGGGGAAGCTTCCCGCCAGGTGGAGGCTTGTCAAGGGCAGGGACCTCATCGTCAGAGAGGCCAGGAGGCCCAAATCTCCCCCAGCTGCCTGGCTCCTCACACCCTCCTCATCTCAGGGGCCCGGACACAGCCTAGAACCAGATTTCTGGAAAGAGAAGGCTGTAGGGGACCAGGAAACATCGAGATGGTCCTGTAGGGGCTGGGGCTGGCTGAGGCCAGGGGGCTCTTTGGGGCCAGGGCACGGGCACCTTCCACAAGTCTCTTGGGGTCCTAGAAAGAGCTGACCAGTGTCCACAGGCCTGGGGGTACTTGTTTGGACCCTCGACTTAGACCCTGTGATTAGTCAAGAGGTTGAGGTGACTCAACTCTGTGTCCTGTCACTGACAGAGCCTCTTGGAGAGAGACCACAGAGGATGGTAGTAGCAGAAGCCCAAGAGCCCATCCCGGGGGCTCTCAAGGGATCCTGGGGTGAAGCCAGGCTAGGTTCGTGCAGAGAGGGAGTAGTCCAGGGCTCAGGAGCAGGGGCAACCTAGAACAGCAAGGGCGGGCAAGACCCAGGTCCAGGATTCCGTGCTCAACAAAGAGAAGGGGAGGATCCTTCCTTGGCCCTTCCAGCTCCTGGTGGCCCAGGTGGCCCTCGGCTGTGGCCTCGTCATGGTCCCTGCCTTGTTTCCACTGCTCTCTTCTCCCTGTGTCTTTGCCTTCAGGCGTTATGGTCTGCGTGCGTCCCTGTGTCCAGATTTCTCTCTTCTAAGGACACCAGCCGTACTGGACTAAGGGCCTACCCTCCTCCAGTCTGACCTCCTCTTAACTAACTACGCCTGTAATGACCCCATTTCCAAGTAAGACCACATTCACAGGTACTGGGGTTAGGAATTCAACATATCTTTCTGGGGGACACAATTCAACCCATAACAGTGAGATTCTCATCTGGATTGCTCCGGATGAAGCTGGGTTCTGTGGCCAGTAGCTCATCCACCAAACACCATGGCCTGAGATGCACCAGTTAACTTGTGTCTCTGTTCCTGGGTGTAAAGTGTGTCTAAAAAACCCTGCCATATTTCACTATTATGGGCCGACTTTCAGTAAGAAACAACTTGATACCAGTTAATAAGTAATATTACTCTGAAGGCAAGGGCCAGATCTTGTTCATCATTGTGTCTCCCGTGATACTTTGCAGTTACTGGGGCCCCAGAAAAGCCAGTGGGCTCAGCTGCTCATCCCAGGGGTTCAGTGGCTGGTTTCTTAAAGTGAGCAGCAGAGGTGGGGTGTCTGGGGTGGGAGGGGTCTCAGGCGCCCTGTGGTTGGCCGTCCAGAAGAGTTTATCTGTTGACTTCTCCCTTTTTTGGCAACTATTTCATGGCTCCAAGAAGGTCCATTTCTGTCATGATGGAGTGTCTGAAATGCAAAGCATCTCAGCTCCTTTCTGTTTTTCATCCTTTGCCGAAAAAAGTAGTAACATTTTCAAGGCTTGTAGGGAGATTTGTGACATTTGCGGGTCTGGGACGTGAGAATTAGTTGAGTTCTGCTTAAGAAATCTAGACCGTCTGCTCGAGCTTTTCAGAGTAGAGATTTTTCACCTTATAGACAAGGACTTATAAAAGTCACCTTGGGATGATAAAGATGTTTC
Organism: Eumetopias jubatus; assembly: GCF_037043125.1. NCBI lineage: Eukaryota > Metazoa > Chordata > Mammalia > Carnivora > Otariidae > Eumetopias > Eumetopias jubatus. The sequence goes on along the minus strand of NW_028274823.1, from coordinate 5,212,909 downwards.
CTGGAAAATACCAGAGATGCTTTGGGATTTCTGCACACAACATATTCACTGTTAATGTTATTTGCAACATTCTTTTCAGGGACACAGATCGATGGGATCATTTGTGAGGTTTGGCCAAAGGAGTTTGCTGGAAAAATAAGGAATGGAGGTTGGGCTTGTAACACAGAGATGGACTAATAGCATCAACCCTAGTCAACCTGGCCTTTTGACCTTGGGTAGCTCAGTTGTGACCTTTATGACCTCAGTTTGCTCAGGCATCAAAGGGAGGTAATCATGGCACAGTCTCATAGAGCTCTCGTGGTGGTTAAATGAGAAAGGGAAGCCAGGGGCCTGAGGCACATGGAACAGTGATCCAAAGCAGACTGGAAGGGAATCCATGCTCACGGTGGCATCAGGGATGAGGCAGGGGAGGGAGGGACAGGAAGGGGACTTCCTCATGGTTAGTAATATTTTGTTTCTTTTATGTGAAAAATGTTGGCGAAGAATACCGCAGACTTTTAAGTAGCTTTGTTGGAGATAAAATTCACATACCATATAGCCCACAGGTGCGTTCAATTCAGTGGTTTTAATTTTATTTATTTATTTATTAGATTTTATTTATTTATTTGACGGCGAGAGAGACAGTGCGAGAGGGAGCACGAGCAGGGGGAGAGGCAGAGGAGAAGCAGACTCCCCGCGGAGCGGGGAGCCCGACGCGGGGCTCGAGCCCAGGACCCCAGGAACATGACCCGAGCCGAAGGCAGACGCTTAACCATCTGAGCCACCCAGGCGCCCCTCTTTTTTTTCTTTTTAAAGATTTTATTTATTTATTTGAGAGAGAGAGAGAGAGAGAGAGCGCACATGAGAGGGGGGAGGGTCAGAGGGAGAAGCAGGCTCCCTGCCGAGCAGGGAGCCCGACGCGGGGCTCGATCCCAGGACCCTGGGATCATGACCTGAGCCGAAGGCAGACCCTTAACTGACTGAGCCCCCCAGGCGCCCCACCTCCGTGGTTTTTGTTCTGTTCCCAGAGATGTGCAACCGTCACCACGGTCAATTTTAGAACATTTTCATCACCTCAGGAAGAGCCCTGCACCTTCAGCAATCACTCCCCGTTTCTCCCGCTCCCCTTCCCCGCTCTAAGCAAACCCTTTCTGTTTTCCCTGATTTTCTGATTCTGGACATCTCATAGGAATGGAATTATACCATCTGGGGGCTTTGGTGTCTGGCTTCTTTTACTGAGCATCATGTTTTTAAGATCCATCCGTGTTGTAGCAGATGTAGGAACTTCATTCTTCTTTATGGCCCTAGTCACAGTCCATTGTGTGGATATGCAACATTTTGTTTATATATTCCTCGCCTGGTGGAGGTTTAGATAGTTTCCACCTTTTGGCGATGATGAAGAATGCTGCCATGGACATTCACATACAAGTTTTTATGTGGGCGTGGGTTCTCAGTTCTCCTGGGTGTCTCGACAGTGCTGGAATTGTGGGGTTGTACGTGACTCTGTTTGGTTGTTTGAGCAGAAGCCAGACTGCTTCTCCAAGTGGCTGCACCATTTCGCATTCCCACCAGCAGTGCACGAGGATTCTGATTCTCCCACATCCTCTCCAGCACTTCCTACTACCTGGCCCTTTGATTCCAGCCAGACTAGGGGGTATGAAGAGGTATTTCATTGTGGTTTTCCTGATGATTAATGATGTCGAGCAAAGACTTCCAACATTTCAAATTCGGAGTGGTGGGAGCAGGGGTTTTGGGCATATTATTCTCTTTATTTTCTGTGTGTTTATATGTTGTCTAAAAATGGGTTGCTTACATCTTGCTTAACAGAGCGTTTTTGCACAGCCTACCCTGGAAAATGGGAATGATGCATTACCCATGGAGAGTTGGGGTGGGAGCAGGCTCCCCACACTTGCCCCCAGCAGCTCTGCCTGCTCTTCACTCAGGAAGGCCAGCGCCGTTCTTCCCAATGTCCCCAGCCCTGAGAGCCCCCTGAGCCGCTGTCTTCCCAAGACGGAAGGTCATTCACTCTGTTCCCGTTGCAAGACTTCCCCACACGTCCACGATGACATCATCAGACATAACGATGCTTAGTGAGGGCTTTGCAGCACCCAAGAGCGCCCACCCGCTGTGTCTCTGCCCTGTCCCCCTGTGCTCCACGGCCTGCCCCAAACCACAGGCATGGAGGGAGGGAAGATCCTTCGGTGGTGGTATCTTCAGCAGTAAGGAGTCAGCACTATGGTTTTCCACCCTCTTCAATCAGCCCCTCCTTGGGCTCCCAGCAACACCTCCACCCTGAGCCCCTCAGAGCCCTGGCCCCACCTGGCCCTGTGTCCAGCCCTCTCCTCCCCTCCTTCCTTCTGACAGAGACCCATCTGGAAATGAGTCAACTATGGGCGGGGGTGGGGGCGGGGAGCTCGCTGATTCATGAGGAGCTGCTGTGGTTTCTCATGATCACGTACGCTGATAACCATAGTCCTGCCACATCAGGTGCTGGCCATGGGCCAGGCCTCCTCATAGACCGTCCCGCGGAACCTTATACAACATACGATGGTCTGAGGAGGGCCTGTTATTAACACCTCTTCCCAGATGAAGAGATGAGGGAACACCAGGGCACCCCTCTGCACCCCCCCCAGGGACGTGGTCAGGACCAGGCTCTCAGAGGCAGAGCCAGGCTCACACTCAGGTCTGTGGAACCCCAAATTCCGACGGTTAACACCACACTTTACTGCTTCCTGTATGTGAGTGCCAAAGCTGGCAAAATACTTTTTTAAAAAATATTTCTTGCTTCTCTTTATTCTCTTTATTTATTTGTTCCAGAGAACACTCCTGGCCCCACTACCCACTTTCAGCTGGAGAAGCTTGACAACGCCCATCACCTCCCACCTGAGGCGCCTCGGCGGGCACAGAGGACGGAGGCCCCCACCACACACAGACCCCCCCCAAAAGCCTGCCCACTGCAGGGCCCTCCTGCTCCATCTCGCTGGGAGTGGGACTTCCGTGGGCCCTGGGGCTCCATCTGTGGATGTGTGGGAGGCAGAGTGAAGGTTGTCCCTTGGTGCTTTTCCAATCATGTGAAGCTGATATGTTATCTCGGGGAGATGCAGTGAATGCACGCCAGGCAGGTCCTACAAGGAGAGCATTGGCCAGCACTGCTACCTTCTCCCGAGTCCCCACACAGGAGAGACGTGTGGGAGCTGTGTGCCCCTCCTGCCGGGCAGCTGGACACCATCTGTCACCACCACGGACAGCCATGCTAAAACTGCCCCTCGAGCTCAGCCTCCTGCTGCCTCGGCTTGAAGGACATCAGAACATGATGTGTCTGGGTGAAGTTGGGCCGATTGGGAACCCCCCGAAGTGTAACTGGCCACTCTCTCTGATGGTGAAGTCTTAGGCAAGGAAGCAAGACTGTTCCTCAGAGCAGGTGTTCCCAGTGATAAGGAGCACATTGATTAATTGGCCTTTTCTACACCTCTGGTCAGCACATTCCTAAGGTGACTTGCAGGAGCCAGGATAATGCTCTCATTCATTCCTATCTGGGGCCAACAAGCTCTTCCCCGTGGAAAATGCTTCCCTCTGCCACCACCCTTGGGATCGTGGTCCCTCAAAACTTGTGGCTGTCTCTTCTCACATCTAGCTGGTGGTGATCAAGATACCTAGTCTCCTTTGGAAGCTCTTGTTGGATTTCCTTTCTTCACAGGTAGGGTCCCAGGCAGGCACAAGCCCTGTGCTTTGCTCTACTCACATGCTCACAGATCAGACAGTGGTCTTTGAAAGCCCTTATCTCTCTTCTGACCTGGGCACCAGCTGCCCTCCCTGAACCCGGGTGAGTCGTTGGGGACAGATAACAACAGCCAGGTGTCTTCTAAGTGACACAGGGGTGTCCATGCCAGATCCAGGGCATATGCTTCCGAACATCCATCTGCACGGAGTGTTCTTCTTCCTTCTTTGCTACAATCTGTCCTCACCTGGAGGATACACGCTTGGGGTTAGCTCCTTGCCCCTTCCCTCCACCCCACTCAAGGGTCACTGGCCAGTTCACCACTTTCCTGCACCTGCTGCTACTTACCCCCTGGTGCTGATGGAAGACAGTTACCTCTGGGCCAGCCTTCTGCTCATGTTCCCCGTGGCTCCTTAGGTGATTGGATCCAAAGAGCCTGTCACAGTCAGCTAGGGCTGTGGCCACAAAGAGCCGCAGACTCGGGGGCTGAAACAGCAGACACTTTTTTCTCACAGCTGGAGGCTGAGTTATCCAAGATCGAGGTGCCGAAAGATTCAAAACCCAGCCCAGGTTTGTTAAAAAACATTTTCTGCAGTTTGACGGGTCAATAAAATGATCCTTTCTTTGTTTTCTTCATTTCCTGCATTTAAAGATAGAATAAAGAAAATTATGGATTACCTCGGCCTAAAACGAAACTTACAGAAGCCAGAGCCTTCAGAGAACATTCTAGAAGCAGATTTCCCTCAAGATCTAATGAAAATCTCATGCTAGAAGGTCTTTGGGTGAACCTCCCAAAGGGAGCATCTGCTCCAACAGAAACTGGCTTGTGATTTTAAAACCTAAGATCAAGTTCCACTTGTGGAGCACATCTTATTTCTATATCACTAGATACACTTCCCATTAACTCCAGGCAAGTTCTTTAAGACAAAGGAATTATGATTGTAAATATTTTGCAAAAATATGAATTTTTGTAAAAACAACACGAAGCCCTCAAAAAGAAAGTTAATTCTAATTTATGGAGCGGGGCCTTGGGGTGGTAAACACACAGAGATTGACAATGTCGTGGAGGTGGACCCACACAATGACAGTCTGGGCCCCATAGACGGGATGCATCCCAGACCCATTGCAAATGTTGACTTCAAACTTCCTTGTTGTGGACCCATGAAATGATGAGTTGATTTTCCCTAAATCAATGAGCAACCATCCAAATCCTTTTTAATGGAGATATAAACTCCAGGTCATCAAACTAACTTGGTTTCTTGACTGGTCTCCGTGGATCACCTTTTATGGAAGGGGCCTTTGCTCAAAGGCCCAAACACACTTACCCACTGGGAAGTGAATAGTAACAAACTAAATAGAAGATTGTCTTAAAGATCCAGAACGCTTTCAACTCTGAAATCAATCCTACACTGAAACCTAATCAATAGAAACACCAAAATCAGGTGTGTAACCTCTATTTAATAAGTTTTAGCCAGCTCACTTGTTCTCAAATGGCGGAGTTTTGATGGGAAATATCTATAGAGGCAGTTCTCAAAGAGTGGTCCCAGACTCCTGAGGGTTCTTGAGACTCCTGTGTGGGGTCTGTGAGGTCAGAACTATTTTCATTATAATACTAAGACGTTATTTGCCTTTTTTTACTGGGTTGATACTTGAACTGTTGGTGAACAAGCAATGGTGGGTAAAATTGCTTACACCTCAGCACAAATCAAGGTGTTTGCATCCAACTGCGCTAGACATCATTGTGTTCTTCGCCACCACGCGCTTGCGGTGGAAAAAAAGATGACCAGTTTTAATTAGGAACACTTTTGATCAAAATAAAGATATGCATACAACTTGCTGCACACTGAAGTACACGATCGTCTCCAGGAAAAACACGTGTGTGATTCATTGAATTATGAGTTCTGCTGCCTTTTTCATGGAACTCCATCTTCATTTGGAAGAATGACTACCCAGCTATGGTTATTCAGCATTGGGTACTTGGCAACATTTTCTCCAAAATGAATAAAGTGAGTCTGTCACTTCAAGGAAAACAACTGACAGTCTTTGTTGCCAATGATAAAATTTGAGCTTTCAAGTGAAGATTGGAATTTTGGAAAACTTGCAGTACCTGCCAAGCTGAGCTCACTAGCTCCCCAATACTTATATACTTTTCTGATGAAATTGGTGGCAGTATTTACAAAAGTGAATTTTCAGTGTTTATAATGAATTTATCAACTTTTGGAAGAGCCACATAATTCAGTGAACTGGTATTTTTTAAGTGAACAATATTTGATGTTACAAAGTCATGCATGGCTGAAAGGTCCATTCACAGCACAAAAGATCAATACAATGTTTTAATGTAATAGAGAAGGAAAAATTCACTCATATAGTTTCAGATATCACATCACAACTGACCTTTAAGCAATGGCCCTTTGTTGAGTTTTGGTGTAGTATCAAAGGAGAATATCTATGGCTTTCTAAAAAGACCATTAAAATACTCCTCCCTTTTCTGACTATATCCCTATGTGTGGTTGGATTTAAAATAACTTACCATGACAGATGGAAGACAGAACAGACATGAGAATCCAGCTGTCTTCTTTTATGCCAGGTACTGATGAGATTCATACTTTTTGTTTTAAAAATTTTCACATTTTTCATTAAAATGTTATATTAGCATGTAATGTGTTTATTGCTTTTTATTTTTATTTTTTAAAAGATTTTATTTATTTATTTGAGAGAGAGAGTAAATGAGAAAGAGAGAGAAAGCACAAGTGGGGAGAGGGAGAGGGAGAAGCAGACTGCCTGCTGAGCAGGGAGCCCGACATTGGACTTGATCCCAGGACCCCAGGATCATGACCTGAGCTGAAGGCAGATGCTTAACTGACTGAGCCAGCCAGGCGCCCTTATAATCATTTTAATTTCTAATGTGGTAAATATTGGCAGAATCAACCCAAGTAAACAAAAGCTTTTCAGGGTCTTCAGTGCCACCAACCTCTACGACCCTCTCCAAACGTGACGTATCACCTACTTTGCTATCAAAATTCTTTACAAGTTTTTATTTGATTGGACAAATCCACGATGGGCACATTTTCATGGAGGCATTAAGCTAGACAATTTACATTGGGTGACACTAAAGTTAGCCATTTCTCAGTTTGTGTGGCATTAATTGACTGGGGTCAGAGAGTAGCTATGAAAGTCTTGCCGAGGAGCTGCATTTCAAGTGGGACATGAGATGTCTGTGGGTCGGGATGCTCAGTAAAAAGCCATGGAGCTCTCAGAGGGATGACCCTGGAGTTTCTCAAAAGCACATGTACCACTGGCTCTTTGGCACTTAAGCATAAGTGAAAAATGAAGGAAGAGTCTAGAAAACAGACTTTTTTTTGGTTAGAAGATCTCCTCTTCTAGAGCATGAAATGAGCTTTTCACATCCTATTGATTGTTATCATTCATTCATTGCTTGTGTTAGGCAAAAGATGAAGATAATGTTTCAACAACACTGCAGGAAAGTAAGATCCCCACAGAGTAGGCTCATTATATCCCTCGTGGAATAAAAGCATTCACGAAAATAAAATTTTATTGGAACATTCTCTGGAGCATACCTGTTACAGATGTCCTCCATACTTGAAAACTTGACCCGATCACATTTGGTATTTATATAAATGTTTCTTTAAAAATTCAACTCCATGAAATAAAAAAAAAAAAAAAGAATTTAGAGGTTCCTAAATCTTCTTCTACCCATTTTAATTTTTCAAATGAGGAAGCAGAGACAAGAAAGTCGTGCCTTAACTCACCATGTTTCAACTTCCCTGACTTCTCCATGTGACAATTAGATCCCCTGCAAAGTCTGTTGTGGTCCTTGCTCAAGGTCACAGAGTTTGGAGAGGAGCTAAGACCATGTTTTTCTCAGGGAAGCCTTCAGGTTCTCCATTGGGATGCTCCCACAGCACTCAGAGGTCCTGCTTCAAAAGCCACCATGGGATGGTGGACTTGTCTGTCTGTCCAGCTGCACTGGAAGCTCTGTGCCTATTGTGCATTGCAGGATCCTGAGCTCCTGCTTCATGTCTTAAGTAGACGAAGCACTCAGTAAATATTCGTGTGCTGCGTCTTCACTAAAGCCTCAGTCTGTTAACACAGGAGCATGTGCCTACCGTCCTATACCACCTGCCTTTAATAGATACTTAATCCTTACTCACAACCATGACAGGGCCAACAACAAGAGGTTAGTCTTATCTTAAATACATAAAGATTACATGCAATGTGTACTGTCTGGTGAAAATGGTGAAATTTTTAATCAAAAGGTGAATGATGACCCAATTAAATACTTGGCGAATCCAGCAAACTCAGTTCACCCCAAATGTCATATGCCTGGGGGACGCCCAGTGGAGGCCAAGATCTAATGCTCGGAGGTGCACTTGAGACTTTTTACAACCCTTTCGTATGCATGTGTGGTCCCAGCCACGTACCTCTCAGGAGGCCTGGGCTGAGGGTCTAGGATGGAATCTCTGTTCAGTCTCTCCCAATTGCCTAAAAAATGGGATTAATTATAAACCAGCCCATGCTTCTGCTGTGAGGAGTCGATGAAACCTCCTGTAGAGCATTTAGGGGAGGACACACTAAGAGACGGTCATGTTTGCTGTGGCATCTCCTCCCGGCAGAGCCCCGAGACCCACAACCCAGCCGTCCGCGAGCTCCGCCGTCGCTGTGCTCGGAACTAGAAAAGCAGCAACTGCGCCTTCTGGAAGAGCGATTTGTCCGTTGGACATTTTGTTGGAGTTGCATGCTTCCAGATAACCGGAGAAGCCGAGCATTTCACAAAGGGTCGTGGTTAAACATTAAAAGTCTAACCCTCTTGGTAAAGGAGTGAGGTGGGCGGTGGGAGGAGCGTTCGTTTTCAAAGCAGTGTCTTTAAAACTCAGAGGCATAAAATGCAATGCACTTCTATCTACATTTTTCTTTCTGACGAAACAATGAAACATTTTGCAAAGAAAGCTTTCGTGATCTGAAGCCCTTCACAAACACGAATTTGTTGTTGCAGGAGCTGGGATGTTGTCGGAAGCTCTGCTGGCGTAATTCATCTTCAGTGTCTGGGTGGTGTGAGAACACACAGTGGGAAGAGCATGCGGAACAGGAACAGAATCTGGGCATGCTTCGGGGCCTCCCACTCGGGGCATGTAATGTGTCAGGCTTCCCACTTATCTCAGTTCCTCCCTGAGCACAGCCTTAGTAAGCCAGTGACCCTGGGCATCATGAGTAATCGGGCCCTCTTTCTATTTTAGGAGCACAAAGTCCCTTGGCCACATGGGCCGGCTTCTCGGGCGTGTCCTGTCACTAAGACCCACCCTCTTCAGCTCAGTAGCACCCAGCCCGGCTGAAGGTTAGCACCCAGCCCCGCAGAGGGTTAGCACCCTTTGCTTGAGCCCGGAGCTCCTTTTGGTTCTGAGGGAATGAGAGCCACCGTGAGACTCACACATGCGGCGAAATGTGCCGCGCACACCCAGGAGGCCACACTTTCTGTGGGGACCACGCTCCTTGCCACTGTCATCCCCGTGCACCCCCCCACCCCCACCCCGCAGGCCTGGGCCGCCAGCCCGATGCAAACAATGCTTGTGGAACTGAGTCAAATGTAGGCAAAAACGAGTAAGTGTCCGAGGCCTGCTTTGACTTCTGCTTTGCCACTTGCCAGCTTCGGACGCTTGGTCAAGTTTATTAACTTCCCTGGGTCTAAGGGGTTTTTTGCTTGCCCGTTTACAAAGCAAACGGATTATGTGGCCTGCAGCAGCTAAGGGTGGTGGCATGCGCTCACCTTGAGATCTGATTACAGTGTTTACGTACTGAAGGGTCTGTGACGGAGAAGGGTGGCTGCTGGGTCTCAAGGGCCAGGAACCCTTTGCTCACTTTGGCAGGGTCCCTTCCCATAACCTGAGAGCCCTTTGCTCACCTTGGCAGGGTCCCTTCCCATAACCTGAGAGCCCTTTGCTCACCTTGGCAGGGTCCCTTCCCATAACCTGAGAGCCCTTTGCTCACCTTGGCAGGGTCCCTTCCCATAACCTGAGAGCCCTTTGCTCACCTTGGCAGGGTCCCTTCCCATAACCTGAGAGCTTTTGTCAACCCATCTCACAGGTGATTACAATGAAGCTCTCGGAGATTAAGTAGCTTCTCCACCCCGGGCAGCCTGACTCCAGAATTCCCTCTCTATCCTACACTAATTGTCATTTCTATTATCTACGTTTTATTTTTTAGTCATGAGAAAGCAAACAGAGGCTCAGAAGGGGCCGTGACTGGGCCAGCTCTGAAATCCCAGAGCAGTTTCCCAATGGAGCCTCTAGCTGCCATCTCCACTTCCTGGGTGGTGGGGTGTTTGGGGTGAGGACAGGGAACAGGGCTGCTCTGGAGGGAATCTGCCTTCCACACCGTGGGCTGAAGGACTGATGTGTCCACCGCCCCCTAGCAGGGGTGGGGGGTTGCGGGGTGCCAGAGTCAGGAGAGCACAGTGTGGCTCAGGGACCAAGGACCAGGCTCTCCGAGCTGCAACTTCAGAATCAGAAAGGCTCCTGCCTCTGAACCATCTGTTCCACACACGCCGTGCCCACATCCTTATTCAGGCTGCAGAAAGACATCGGATCAAGCAACTAAGAACCCGGCTCCCCATCTGCACTCAGTGGTGGGTTTCAGTGAAGGAGCGAGAGGGTCACTGGGCAGGCGAGGTACAGGCAGGAGAGCCCGCTCCAGAGCTTGCTTGGCGCCTGCCTGCCCTCTGCAGCATCTGCACGCTCCTGGGGCTTCCAAGAGCCCAAGCAGCCCCAGAGGTCACAAGGCCGCTGGTAGGTCTGCCCATATATATGGCCACGTGTCACTCACAGGAGTGCCACTACTGTATGGCCGTGCGGGGCTGGCTGCTGGAGCGCTATGGAGACCCTGAAAAGTGTCATACCCAAGGAGACAATTCTTCCTGCCCTGCTTAACCCACAGGGTTTGTTGAGATGATCAAATAAAATTATAATAGTGATAGCAAAGCTTACCTGGAGGGTATCCCTGGCTCCCGTTGTGCTTTGCAAACATCAACTCACTGGGGAGGGAGGGGGACACTAATCACTTTGACATTTTAGTGTAAAGAATGAATTTCCCTAAAATTATCGTCATAGACCCTGTGTTCTTGTAAAATTAAAGAGTACGATATTCTGTATGATTTATTTATTTTGCAAATGTGGATGAACTTTGTCACCCAGCTCATCGTAATAGGACCACACGGGTTAATTAAGGGGTCGTATCATGACCGCTCAAACATTCTAATTCCACAGAATAGCGCAGACTTTGAAAATGGTGTTTCATGTGGTTCCACTACAACAAATGTAATGTGCACACACAGTGTCATTAGCTTCTACCTTCAGACACAGTAGGAGACAGTCAAGCTGTTCATCTCCAGGACTGTGAAACATACTTCCCCATATCAGATTCCTGTTCGGAATGGTTCCTTAAAGGTCCTCTGTGATATAAGGATAGAGATAGTTTGTCCCCTAAAGAAACCAGGCGCTGCTCAAACTCTGAGATGAGTACACGCGGTCTTTACATCCTGTAGTGTCCTTTGCACTAACACGGGGTGTGAGCGCCTGCCTACTCAGCGATCATTTGCATGGGTTTGTCACCCATACCCATTTCTTTTTCCATTACTTGTCCACATTATCAAAATCTGATATAAAATGCAATCTTCGAAGAACATAAATGTTTTTAGCGTCAAAGAATTTAGAACTTTTTTTACTGTTGAGAATCATAATTTTAATATGTTCAAAGTTGCACAACAAGTTAATTTATTAGAGTAACATTGACTTTGGGGTAGGCGGTTATAGAGGACTGACCTTCAGAGGATGAGCACAGTCTGGTGACTATGTCCCTGTTTTATGTGAAATTTAACAGCTGCTCTTGGAATGCCTGTCTTGACTTCTCCACAGTAAGCTCTGCTGTGGCAGGTACCAGCGTTAGCACACTGCTAATCACATCATAGGTATTCCATGGGTGTTTCTTGCATGAAAAATATTAACTCTAAGACAGATTGTTAAAAAATAGTAGATAAGAAGGTTGTGACTCCCTAATAGCTTCATAAAGCAGATCTTTCTCTCCAAAGAGTTGCTGCTTTGTAAATTATACTAAGAGTGTAAATTACGCTAAATTTCTGCTCTATTTGACTTTGGTTCAATCAAGACATGTCGGGTCATTATTTCAGAATCCTGTCAATGTGAAACCTGGCTGACTTGTGGGATATTCAAGCCCAAAAGATCTTCAAAGGGATTTTCTGGAAGAATATTCTACTGGCAAAGTGGGTCTAATCCATCCTGAACCTTTTCAAAAATTTCCTGGTGGCCCATTGTGTCCTTTTGAGTCTGTCAACCAATTTTACCCACCCGTTCTTAGAGGGCAACCCAATGTCTGTGTTCTCCATCTGCCCAGACTTCACTCGGGAAAGGCCTGCAAGCCCAGTGCTCTAGGCCATTTCTTACCTTCTGGCTGGGCTGGAATCCACTGATGGCTGATCCACTCACTTCCGTCCAACTATACTGTGTCAACAGCAAAGGGTTGGTTCCTAGAACTTCTTGCAAAGTTACATTTCCCTTTTGATTAACTCACCACAATCCTTTTAAACCAAAAATACATTTGGCCTCCCTAGTGTGGAGGCTATAGGGCTATAATTTTTATCTTTCTTAAATCTTCTCACTTCCTGGTCTCTTCCACACAAAAACTGCCCCCTTGGAACCTCAAAAATGGGCCTGAAGGTCATATATCAGCACTTCTACCCACCACTGGGTTTGAATTATGTCAGCAACCAGGGGGCCACAGGACCAGGGCATTTATTCCAAACTTTTGCCCACCTTTTGCCTCCAATACCTAGTCCTGGAAAGACGAGTTCTGAATCTCTCTGTACCTGGAAGTCTTCAATCATACAGTGGAATCAAAATACCTGGTCCCTCCTAAGGAGAAGGAGATCCTAGGTGCTAAAGTGCTTTGAGCTACTCAAAGGAAAAGTGCATACCACGAACCTTTATTGTCTTAGAGAGTGAGACCAGGTCAGGAGGGTCCACAGTCTAGTAATCATTCTACCGCTTTGAACACTGCGAGAGATTTCCCCTTCATCTTCCTCACCTTAGTGGAAAGAACCCTTTGTGATGTGACATCATTCATGGAGTGTCATGAGATACAAAACTATCACAAAATGACTGTCAACCAGAGCCACACTTAACTTTGCTGATTGTCCAGACAAGTGAGCCAGTCACTGCTCAGGAGCTGATGTACAATAGAATAGACCTAGTAACAAAATAACATAACCGAATTCAGAATAAAATTCCATCTCTTGGAGCATATTCCATGGGCCTTCTCTGCTCCTGCTTTTGCTGGTATCTGGCCTTCTGGTAGAAAACAATGATGACCACAGTGATAATACTTAGAAGAATGACAAGCAGCGTTAGCCAAAATGAGTAACCATAGCTGTGGATCGTTCCTCCGTAGGCAGCTGCTGGATACGGCTGGTACAGCGTCTGGGCCAGGTCTTCCGAGAGATGGTTGGCTTGTGTGTTCCCCACAAACAGTATCATGCTCATGAAAATGAAGAAGGCTGGAAAGAAGATTCAGTCTCATAAATGATATGGTGATACCTTTTTAAATGTCACTTTCTTTCTTAATGAAACCTGTGCTCTGTGGGCATGTATGGAATATGCACACGGGGAGGGAGGCGCTTACAGTCTTCTAGGTATTGGAATGTAAAGGAAGTGTAAGACCTGAGCTAGATTCTAAGCATGAACCGCTGAAGACGGAGGGCATCGTCCGGCCAAGAGTGAAAATATGGTTCAAGTTCTTTCCGAAGGGCCTGTTGCGGACCTCTCCCTTGGCTGGTGCAGGCAGAGATGTATGGAATGAACTGGAGAATGAGCAGACAGGAGGGTCAAGCTTTCTAGAGAGGACTGGATGGATGGCAACGACTCGAAGGACAGAGCATTGCAACAGAAGAGGCAGCCTACACGAAGACACACAGGGGCCAGGGAGCCCGGAGCCCCTGGGACCTTGAGACAGGACCCGGCCCATGGGCAGCTGCTCTGAGGGTCCTGAGCACTGACTAGAGAGGAGGAGACCACCCCAGAGAGCCTCAGACACTGGCTCAGAGCCTGGGCTTTCATTCTGTTTGCAGTGGAGTATGGCGTTTAACCAGGAAGGGTCTCCTGGCTAAACTCGTGTGAGAAGAGAACTTGTTAATGGTCTTCTCTTCCCTTTTTTATTCTTCACAACGTCCTACCCTGGAGAGTGTGTCTTGGTAGTGACTTTGGATCGCCACCTTGGCCCAGTTGGAGAGCAGGGTTCTGGAGTCAGAGAGAGCCAGGTTCCAAGGCTCCAGCCACGAAACCCTGGGTGATTTGTGTGCGCCTCTGGACCTCATTCTTCACCTTCCAAAGGGGATCAGCCTGACCAAGGCAAAGGGTAGATTCGTGGTTGGTTGGAATGGGGCTGGGCTGGAGTGGGGAGGTGGCAGAGGCCAGAGGGTGCAGGGTGCTCTCTGAGCTGATGGAATGTTCCAAGACAGATGGAGGGGACGGTTGCCCATCTCTGAGAATATTTACCCACAACTAGACAGATGTTCTGGGGTCAACGTGTCCTGGCCGTAGCCCACACCCAGAAACTTTTCCCAGTCCTCCAAAGGCCCTGACTCGAGGGCTTTTGTGTGAGGAGAATGCTTGGACTGTCCTTGATGATGGACTTTCACGCTCAGCGTGATGGTTTTACTTCTTAATAATTTGGACATACAAGAGCCCCCTCCTCTGAAGCTCTATGAGTCTCACACTCCCTAATTATCCTTCATTATGCCCTTGTGAAATTTCTTATAAAAGCTTAGTCACAAAGAGGCAGGGTGAACACAGGGTCACACACTTTTCTCTGCAGTGGGACGGGCTCGGCTTTGATTTGAATCGGGAAGGGGCCGCTGCTGACTTGTGCAGACCTGAGCCCCGGCAGGAAGAAGCTGCCGCTCCCTGTCTGCGTCCCCGGCTCTCTGGGGCAGGGGATTTGCAGAGGGGTAAAGGGGGCCCCATGGTAGCAGGGGGAGCTCCAGGCCTGGCCTGTCCCCACCAGGCCATGTGACCTGCCCCATCACTTTCTGCTCTCCGGGCTCCTGGGCCGAGGATCAAACAATCTGCAAAGTTCTGTCAGGCCCCGACATTCTCTCAGTCCACGGTTATATCCCCTGTGGACAGGGTCGGGCCACGCCAGGCCGCTGTGGGGCGAAGGGCAGGCTGGGGTCAGAGGGCACAGGAATCTGGGAGGTTGTGATGCTGCTGTGTTTTCCTCCAAGCAGAATCTGCTCCTGTTCCTTCCGAGCCACAAACCAGGCTAGGAAGCCCAGGTCCTCTTCCCTGCAGCCAAGGGGAGTTTGTTCAAATCTAGCCTCAGTGGGGATTTGCGGCACTTCCCTCTGGCTCAAGAGACCCTGGAGCCAGCCTGACCACGGGGACCAAGTCTCCTGCCAAGATGACCCAAAGCAAGGATATGTCAAAGGCATCTTTGTGCATAAAAGCCTTCTGCGGGCCGAGATTCACCTAGAGTTCCCACTACGTTCTGCACACTCGAAGCTCATGTGAAGAAGATTGGGAGGCCCCGGAGGCAAACTCGGGGCCAAAGTCTGGCTTCCCAGAGCACTGGGATCAAGAAGGTAGGAGGGGCATTCAGAGGAGGCTGGACGTGAAGCCCGAAGCCACAAAGATTTCCCTGTGACCCCTGCCGGAATGCAGACCTCCTCCTTACACATCCATGTCTCGGGTTGCTTCTCTGCCCACCTGACAGCCCCTTCTGTGTGTTAGAACTTGCCCCAAGCCGGGAAAGGAATGCCGCAGGAGCTCTCTCCCTGTCAGAGGAGTCTTTGTTGTGAGAAGTAGGCGGGGATTGAGGGGAAGGCCTCGGGTCCTGTGTTTTTCATGTTTTCCTCCACAAACACTCATCGGCTTCTGCCAGGTGCAAAGTCAGCTTATCCTCGACCGTGGAGACAAAGAGCTGGAAACTCCAGCCTTGCAGAAACAGGCTTTATGAAGCAACGGCTTTTGAGCCCCATGGGCTGTAGCGTGGTGACGTGGTCCCCGTCTTGTCCCTGCGGCCCCACATCCAAACCTCCTTTGGAACTGGCACCTGATTTTCCTCTTGGAGCTGCCCCCAGCCCCAGCTCCAAGGGATCAGGTGTCCCAGCCATTGGGTGGGTCAGCCAGTGAGTTCAACCCCATTGGTGGCCATGGAGATTGCTCCAGGGGTGGGGAAGGAAAATTTCAGGGAGAGTCAGATTTGGGGGAAAAGAGGTCCTTTCTCCTGGGGTTGCTGGCAGCCATCCTGCCTCTAAGGGGACCAGCTCGCTGCTTAACACCAGAGAGAGCATTGGGAAAATCAAGAGACAAGCACCAAAGGGAATCAGAGTTCTGACGGCATGGTTCCGGCTGGCAGCCATCCTGGGCATTCACAGTGGCTGCCAAGCCTCGAGAAGCCCCAGTGAGAGCCACACATACTGTGACCGAAGCTGGGATCTGCTTCCCATCTGCGCTGCACGCCTACCGCAACGTTGACAATACACAAAGTAACCTAGCCACACCCTACAGAATCACCGTGAGCTCACAGGTCATGCACAAGAAGGGTGTTGACCCCAGAGTCTCTAAATGACCTTTGTGGTCGTCTGTGGGACAGTCATACAGATGTGTCATGTTTGGATTTTAGCCCACACTGACTGTTATTTGGAGGTGAGGAGAGTAAATAAGTGTGTGTACGTGTGTGTATGTGTGAATGTGTGTATATATGTGTATATGTGCATGTGTACATGTGTGCATGTTTGTGTGTGTACATAAATGTGTGCATGCATGTGCACACACACCTGTGTGTGTGTGTATGTGTGTATGTGTGTGTGTACTTCCATACGTTATATGGAACCTAATTTGGAGTTAAGCACATAGCAGTAGTATAGTTGTCAACAGTGACTGTTTTGTCCATTTAGGAGCATTGTGTTTAACTCCTTACATTCGGTACTCAATAGCAAAGACTGGCTTATGTTACGTATTTCAACAGCTAACACCCTGTCCGCATGTCAGGCACGTCCTTGCCTCTCTACCAGGGCATTTGAAACAATTTTATTTCCAAGATGCTTCATAAATTCTGTAGGTTTACAGATATAAACCCCGGGCCCCAGCACACAACTTGGCACATACTAGGTCTGCCTAGTTTCCACGGCTCCCCTGGGATCGTGTGTGTTCTTGCGTGGGACAGAGCACCGGAGAGACAGAGACACAGAGGTCGTGCTTGTCAGCAGAGCGCCCGGTGTCCCCCGGGGATACTCACCACCAAGTCCGCTCCCGGTGTACACGCCTATTGGCCCCAAACACGTCTGATAGGGGTTGCTGATGCTGTTGTAGAAGGTGAGCCCAGAGCTGAGCAGCAAAGTGCACAGGCTGAGGACCAGGAACAGGATAACCACCAAATGCAGCGTTCTTTGGGAAGAATTGTTCAATTTCTCTAAAACTAAAACAGTGGGTGGTAAGCACGTAGCACAAAAAGCAAAGACCAGCCCTAGACCCGAGGGCTATGCCACCCGCACCCTGGCAGTCCCCCGCACTCTCTCCTCTCGGGCACTGGGGGTAGGAATTGCAGGAGGCACCTCTCAGGTGTGCGCCAACAGGAAGGGCTGGCGCCTCGGGATCCTCATTCCCCGCTTGCATGTGTGCAACCCCAGGACTTCGGATAACTGGCTATCCAGCCCAATTTTAATTTCCCCGAGAAAAGACGGTGCCCTCCTTGATAAGCTGCGGCAGGGCTGGACACCCCTCCTCAGGGCATTCCGGCCTCAGATGCCTGACGGCCGGCGTCACCTCCTTATGGATGGTGTTCTCTTGCTCAGAGCACTACTATGCTTCCGCTTGGGGACACTTACTGAAAACCTGTGACTGAGAGGATCTGGTACACCCAGAGATTTCGGAGGTGAGCCCATTACACAGAAGGCCAGGAGTGGGGGGCTGATGGAGGTGACCAGGTAGCTGGGAGGCAAAGATGGCCTTGGGGACAAGCAGAAGGCTGCTGTGGGTACAACCGAGGTGTCGGCCACACTTCCCGACGTCACTTCCCTGGAGCTAGAGAGGGCCCAGTGCCCATGTGGCTTAAATGCAAAAGGTGACCCCTGGGTAAGCCATCAGAATTCTTCCCAAGCTCAATTCCTCTGAGCTCACACAACATTTTATAAAATGTGCATTTTTCTTAAGTGCAAAGGAGCTCCAGGCATGGATATGCACTCGTGCCAAATGAAACACAGACGCCCTGGGCCGTTCGTTAGCTGCTTTCGCCACCCTCCTGTTTCTAACCACAACCAGCCACCGTCCCTGTGAATGTTTCCCCTGTTCGCTCCTTTGTTTACAACACAAAATGGCCAGACCCCCAGAGGCATGCTGTCCCCACACTTACCTGTAACCCCAGCCATGCATTTATAAAACATCCCCAAAGGCTGCGGGTGTGTTTTAGGGCCTTAGGTGATTGCCACCACATTAAATAAAGTGTTTACCAGGATGTTCTGTGAAAGCCACAATGATATAGAGAAAAAGTAATCTGGGGAAAAGATTTCAGAGTTCATCGTAAGATGCCAACAAAGTCATTGGGAATTGTGAGGTGTAAGAACCGTGATGGGCGGGGGAGGTCTGGTGAGAGAAAGTAAAAACTTTCTTCTTTCCATTCCTGTTTCCCAGGCCTCTGGGAGAGAGTGGGGGGCCACCCCCAGCCTTGTCACACAGCAGCTTTAAAGAACAGAAACCAGAAAAGCCAGGAAAGATATCGTTTGAGGGCTTGGGGGCTCCTTATCTCGCTCTCTGAACCAGAGTGCTCCAAAAAACGGGATCCCTGAGAACTGGAGGGGCCCCAGGACGCGGTGTGTGCCAGGGAAGGAGCAGCCAAGCCTGCTCCTGACATGTGTCCTGGCAGCAAGGGGCTCGCTCTTTGCAAGGTGGTCCCTTCCATGCCGTGTCGCCTTCATTATTTAAAAGCTCTTCACGGGTGTCGTAGGGAAGTGATGAATCACTGAGTTCTACTCCAGAAACCGACATTGCTCTGTATGTTAACTAACTAAAATTTAGACTTAAAAAAAAAAAATGACAACGCACAAATAAATAAATAAATAAAAGCTCTTCATTGTGTTGGGCCCAAACATGCGTCTCTGTGACTTTTGCCCGGAGTCCTTCTGCTTCCTCTGGGGCAACTCAGAATCTACTCGCTCCTCTCTGTCTGGCAGCCTCTCTCGTCAGTGAAGAAAGACAAACCCCAATGTGATTAACAGCCCACATCTCCAGAATGTTCTTTGTAAGGCGTGACTCCAAAGCTCCTGCCCGCCTGGCCCCTGCTCTGCACACACTTGACTCTGACTCCAAAGCCCCACAACACGTCTGCCAGAGAGCCCCCCGCGCCCTGCTCAGAGCGCGTACACCTGCACCCGGTCTCTCCTCTCTCCAGTTCTGAGCATCTAGATTGTTAATTCTGAGGTTTATGTTTAATCGGTAGTACTCTGAGAAGGAGGCAGGTTTTCTGCCACTGGACAGTGCGCAAGGAGAGACTACAGAAACCAAACCGGTGGAAAGAGGAGCGGAGTCGGAGGCCTGTAGGCGCCCCGTGCAGGCGCGGCCACGCATCCCTGGGAACCCCCTGGGCGAACACAGAGGCCGGAAGTGGGCAGCTATCAGCCCAGCAATAGGGACCCGATGACGTCACCGCCCTTGGCCCGAGAACATTTTGCTCCTCGGTGAGAGGCGGGCCTGGAGCAAAGTTCAGCTCACACAGACCCAGCGGTGACTGGACGGTTTCACAACCTCTGCTAATGACCCCCAGGCTAGGCCAAGTCCTCAGCAGAGCCCTCTGTGGGATCCACCCGGCGGAAGAACTGTAATGACATAGGTTAAATAAAACACGTGGCCCTGCCTGCCACCACCTACGGCCTGCGGGGGGTGATGGCTGGGGTCCCATGGGCCACCTGCCCTCTGGGGAACAGCGTGGGCTGGGCTCTTCCGAAGGCCCTGAGCTCAGGCTGAGACTCTCGCTGCAGAGATGCCGGGGTCGGGGGACTCTCATGGTTCTAAGGCAGCGCACACCTGTCTTGAAACGAGTGGATGATGACACGAGAGTAGGACTAGGGCAAAACGGGAAGTGAGATGCACCTGTTCGAAGTTGCAGGGTCGAATGCTGGGAAGTTTCCAGCTCTCACCATGAGGAAGAACTGCTTCCCATCCCAATCACCCTGCTCCTCCCAGGCCACAAGGAGGAAGCCTGAAGCTCTAATCAGAAATTTGCTGGGGACTAAATAAACTCTGTGTTTGGCCAATAAGAAATAATTTGGATACTTAACTAAAAAATAGACATTTCAGTGTGGGGGAGAATGTCATCTCTGGCGTGCCCTGGAAAGTATTTCTGCTTTATACACTTACTGAAAGCTGTAAATGGATGTTCATTTGCAAATGGTGAATGTTCCACTTTTTCAGAGTAAACTAGAAAGTGAAAATTAGGTTAGGCTTTGTTTTTGACTGTTGCTAAGATTTAACAGACACGATTTTTCAAAGGGCATCAATTTGGAGCCTACTGACTCATACTTTTCTTTGTATTAATGGGACAATTTATCTTAATTTTAACTGCCGTCTTTTAAAATTCTATTTCGGCATCTGAATTTCCTGCCACACAGGTATGACAGTTACATCTCTCAGCCCCCTCCTGGCTCAGAACTCAGACAATGAAAGCTGGAAATTCAGGGAAAGTTGGCAAGAATGAAATAGAATAACCACCTCCAGCATCTGACAGCTTCTCTTGGCCTACAAAATTAGCAAATACATTCCGTTCTTTCCTCTTCTTTTTCAGGGCCAAGCGTTGGAATTGGGAAAACCACCTCACAATTGGAACTAATTGCCCGGATTCTGGCAACCTCAGGACAGAGCCATCGCTCCCACAGCTGGGAGGCAGAAAATGTGCTGGGGGCAGTGGGCAGTGTACAGAAATGGGTCATCTGGACGTTGGGCTTTCTGTGCATGGAGATTTAACCCTTCAGGAGCCCCTTGCCATAGGGTCTTCCTGGCTCTGGTTTCCCATCAGTCCTCAGACCTTGAGGGAGAGCCTGTGGCTTTGTGGGTGGGCAGGAACTGCCCGCACCCTCTCCTCGGACACCCGGTCATCAGGGAGCCTTACCCGGTAGATTCCTCAACCCAGGGACCACAGTATACCCCTGATAAGCTGAGCCTTTGAGGTCTTCCAAGAAGTTGCAGCTGTCATGCCCAGCCTCTGGGAAATTTATCTGGGTTCTCTCATGGAGAAGGAGGGGGAGCGCATTTTCTGCCCTGTTAAACTCCATCACCCAACATGGCCATGTCTCTGGGGACAAATAGTAAGTTGCTTCTCCTCGGAAAAGTATAAGTATATGGGGGGTGGGGTTGGTGAGTAGAAGTACTAAGGAAGAAATAAGCCTCATTGGTTTGTCTCCTTGCAATTAATTGATTTTTGCAGCAGATTTACTGTTCTAATTATTTTTAAGCTTGGGCCAATAAGTGCAATTTTGAGTCCCCTGAGAACAAACGGGGTAGGCGGAGAAAAGAGACCTGGGGGGGCAGGCAGATTGGGTGCAACTTCCTCTCGCTGTCAGAGTGACCTGCTCTGCCTGAGTTAACTGACAGGGGCCTTTCTCTAGAGAGAAGCTACGGCGAGTTCACCAAGCCCAGGAGCCATGCGCAGTGCCTCTCGGTGTGTCCCATCCCCTCCCTCATGGAGCAGCTGCCCAGGGAAGTGTTTTGGACTGAAATTCAATATCCAGAACTTTTGGAGTAGCAAAAGCAAAGTGCTTACTAGTAGACACAAGGACTGTAACTTTTCATCTGGATATTGGACAAACCGAGAGGCCACCCGATGGAGCTAGTAGATCTCCTGTTGGGCTGAGTTGGCCACATAATCTAGTCATGTATTGGACAGTTTCCTTGCCAGGCTCGACGGATTATCTTCCCCATCAGTAGACCTATTGGTGGCTGGATTCTTTTGGCATGCTGAAATCAGCCATTGTCACTTTGTACTGTGTTGTCATCTCAAAATCTACAGCCCAGATTGGCACAATGTGATAAGTCCTAGGCAGAAATATAGGTGAGCTTTGCAATATTCACTCCTCTTTGGAGATTTTCAATGCGACCTCATCCTGGGCAAGAAGCTGATAATGTTAACATCTTAAATGGAAAAGTTGATGCATCACTGCTGGGGAAGGAAGTGGCATTTATACAGATTTTATTTTGCTGCCAGCGGTTGGTTTCTGATTTGAGATGAGCCCCATGTGGTCCCGAGAAACCAGCTGGGCAGCAGCTATACTCAGTCTCCAGTTCTGCTCTCAAGGGAAAACATCCATGGGTCTGCAGCGGCTGAACGCCATGATATACGTTCTAGTTATAAGACTTTCCCGTATCTTAGAGAGCCATTTACAAATGTTCCAAGTCCAGTGATCGTTAAAACCCTCAGCAGTGAACAAGCCCTAGGCTCTGGGGAGCCCTCAGCAGACATCAGCCAGAGCAATTGTGCTGCACCCTCCCTGACTGGGGGGCCGCTGCTCTTCTACAGCACCTGGACGCTGGGCAGTGACTTGAGAAAGTTGACCATAGCTCTGCGGTTACAAAGAATAAAATGCAAATGCAAATAGTGTGCCTCCTTCATGCTGCCATATGGTGCCATGGTGCCCACTTGGCCCTGTGCCCTCAGGGTTGTTCTAGACTATGCCTCTCTCTGCGATCTCCACACCATCCCACTCACCTCCCTCACACAGGGCTTTAGAGTCAGGCTCGGACCTGCCCTGGCCTCCCCGAGCTTTCCTGATACAGGCAATCAGGGCTCTCACTGAAGCCCTGTCTCTCAGATGGGAACCAACTGGTTCCAAACAGACAGCATGAAAATCAAAAAATTCACCGGCTGTTATCTCATATTTAAAAAATTTTCAGGGTGTCTGGAGGCTCAGGAACTGGTACACATTCTGGTTTTGAAAATGCTATTCACATACTGAATGTGTGACTGCATGTTTGAAAGTCTTAGTTTCGGGTTGCTGCAGAGGGAATATTCCTCGCTTTCCTGAGATGCTGAGGCTGGTACTGGAGGAGGCATGTAACATTACTGGACCACTGGAAAAGACACTGCTTTTGCTAATGTCTAAGAGGCAAATTTCATAACTTGGAGATAGAACTACGTTGTTCAGTGTTTAAGGTTCAAACTCAAACTAAATACTACATTTGTATGAGGTGGAAAATGACACACATTTCTAAGTCAGCAGGGAATGACTGAGTCACGGCTGATAATGCCTGTCTACCTGCATGCAACACTGCTTGATGCAGAGTCCATCCCAGGTGCTAAATAATTTACAAATGTTGCTTTTAGGGGCACCTGGGTGGCTCAGTCAGTTAAGCAACTGCCTTCTCCTCAGGTCATGATCTTGGAGTCCTGGGATTAAGCCCTGCATTGGGCTCCCTGCTTGGCAAGGAATCTGCTTCGCCCTTTGCCCCTCATCCAACTCATGCTGTCTTTCTCTCACTCTCTCTCTCTCAAATAAATAAATAAAATCTTTAAAAAAATGAATAAAAATCTGCAGTTGATACAACTAAAAATGCTGTTCCTACTATCCTATGTTGGATACCATATTCCTGCTAGACATACTTACTTAATTATTTACTTGTCAGTAAACTTGCTTCAGCAGAGCCTCCGCCAGAATTATTTAGACTGTGGTGCTAACAGACACAACCAGAACCGAGGAAGCTGAAATAATAATGTGGGTGAATTTTCAAAATTAAAAATATATGTTCATATCTACAAGCCATCTCAGAGCTTACAAGGAAAAATTTTTGTACAGTTATTTGGCCCAAATAGAGGATGACATGAGTCTTACCCAGTTAATGCAATCTCGCTATACCCATTCAAATTAATTTCTCATTTACCTCCAAAGTCCTTCTTTGATTCCTCAAGTCCATGACTGAATTCCTGACGGCTGTTACCACGGAAGAGTCCATAGACGATAACAAGACTACCGTTTGAAGAAGAGTCACTGATGGCAATTATGCTGCTGACCCATTCTTGGGTCCCAAGCATAGAGCAGACGACGATGAACGCCCCAAAGCTTGTGAAAAAGCTCAATAAGAACATCAGTGTTTTCTTTGTCGTTGGCATCTTCTCAGGAAAGTAGGGGTCCTGTGGTTAACAAAGAAAGCAACGATTTTTTGTACTATGTTTGGACCTTATCATCTGGACTCCAGTATTTAGAAAAGGAGTCCGAATGAAAGGTTCTTGTAGAATATAAAAGCTAGCTCTTCAAGGGACAAAATGCCCCAAGGAACATTGGACTATGAGTGTGGTCATAAAGATTTACAGCGGCTGAACTTTGGTCTGGAGTTAGAGGTCGCCATGGTGACCGCCAACCAGCAGAAACAAGGGGCAGGCACGGTATTCCTAAGGACTTCCTCCATCACACGATTAATTTATAACTCTTCGTCACGTGCCCTCGAAGCAAGTTCAGCCTACCATGTCAGGACTAGAATCCCTAACACATGAGGGCCTGTCCTCCCACGATGTTGTTCTAGCAGCCAACAGCATAGACTTGCTTTACCTGTTAAGGACGAGCCCTAACAGCAGTCCAAAAAGGAACACTAAGAAGATTAAGGGTTTGCTGAAGACACTTTTAAATGAAAAGAGCAAAGTTGAAAACCTCCTTACTTTTAGATCTTACTAAGGAGGTGTACCTTTCAAATTTCCTCCTCCAAAGTAGATCATATTTGCACATTATTTAAATTATAACTTGAGAGGGTACATCTTTATTTGTCCTTAGTGTTCTGATGGAAATGGTTCTGAACATTCTTGTATTAGGTCTTTATGCCGCCTCTCCTTCCTCCCTGTTGAGTGGCTAATGGTTTACAAATGATCCTTTCTGCCTGTCTTTCAGAGACACTCCTCCATTTGGCAAGCACATCACTTCTGAAGATAGTAAATAGATGTTCACAACATGTTTATATTCCTCTTTTTATCGTATTCTTTGATATAAAGTAATAGCGCATATGCACATTTGTGTCTTGTACTTTTCTTTTTTTTAATTTTATTTATTTATTTGAGAGAGGGAGAATGAGAGATAGAGAGCACGAGAGGGAAGAGGGTCAGAGGGAGAAGCAGACTCCCTGCTGAGCAGGGAGCCCGTTGTCCGACTCGATCCCGGGACTCCAGGATCATGACCCGAGCCGAAGGCAGTCGCTTAACCAACTGAGCCACCCAGGCGCCCCTGTCCTGTACTTTTCTTGAATAGCACCTAACTTATGTTTGGTGGAATGAGTCGGTCATCTGTCTTTCCCATTAGAGGAACTGGACTATGGGCTTCAGGAGGTGGGACATGTTTGTTTTGCTGACCACTAAACCCCAGGGTCTGTCAAAGAGCAGACACTCAGCAAATATTTGTTAAACAAGTTATTGGAGACATACGAACAAATACTCCACTATTGAGGATATGTGTGCTTTTTTGATTTTTAATTCATGATTAAAAAAAAACATGCATGTGGGCGCCTGGGTGGCTCAGTTGGTTAAGCAACTGCCTTCGGCTCAGGTCATGATCCTGGAGTCCTGGGATCGAGTCCCACATCAGGCTCCCTGCTCAGCAGGGAGTCTGCTTCTCCCTCTGACCTTCTTCCCTCTCGTGCTCTCTATCTCTCATTCTCTCTCTCTCAAATAAATAAATAAATAAATAAATAATCTTTAAAAAAAAAAACATGCATGAATATCCTTCTACATAACCCTTGTCCATATCTCTGGGTATTTCCTGGCTTAGATTTCTGGAAGTGAGTCAAAGCATGTGAACTTTTGTTGACGCCGTTGCTACACCTTGCTCAGCTGCTCTTTAGAAAAATTCTTACCTATCTGACCACCCAACTTTACGCAGTTGAATGGGCGTGCTTTACTCTATCTTCACAACATTGTATATTATTGGGAAAACTGATTTTTTTCCAAGTAAGTATTTTGACTACATTTTTAAATAGTTATTTCAGTAGTTATTTCCTTTGAGCCCATTTTCTTTCTTTCTTTCTTTCTTTTTTAAGATTTTATTTATTTGTCAGAGAGAGAGAGAGAGAGCAGGGGGTAGCGGCAGGCAGAAGGAGAAACAGGCTCCTGCTGGGCAAGGAGCCTGATGCGGGGCTTGATCCCAGGACCCTGGGATCATGACCTGAGCGGAAGGCAGATGCTTAACTGGGCCACCCAGGCGTCCCTGAGCCCGTTTTCCAGAGTGAAAGAATTTTATATCATGATAGGAAGATGAGATATGCTCATTACAAAAAAATATATCAAATAGAGCTAACGAAAATAAAGATGAAAGCAAATACAATTAAAAATTCACCCTAGAAGAAGTAATTCTGTTCATACTTGGGCAGAGACTTTTATCCCCACGTCTTTATGTCTATGCCTACATTCATATTAAAACCAAGTTCTACTTTATGTTCAACTCTAAAATGTGCTATCACAAATCTCCACAATTTGTCATGGGACAATTCACCCGATTGATCAGTTTTGCCATTGTGCCAAGTAATCATAATTTACTTAGACATATCTTTTTGGGGGACATTTTAGTTGTTTCCACTTTTTCACTGCTGCACCCATGGTGTGTGATGATGCCTCTTCTATGTTCAATTTGGTAAGCCTTTCCAGGTGTCTCTTTGCGATGAATGCTTACACACAGAACTGTTGAGTCAACAAGTGCGTGCAGACCAGCAGAAAGTTTGGACCAGTTTAAACACCGGCCAACAGCACTTTGTGCAGAAAGCTTATTTTCCCACAACCCCATCACCGCACACCATTACTAATCCTTTTCACCTTTCACAAGCTGGGAGAGGAGAAGTCGATTGTTGGTATGATTGCTAAAAAAGGAGCATTGAGGGTTTACTTATATTCATATTTTTATTGTCCATTGGTATTTTTGTTTGCATAAGTTTCTGTTGACAGTGTTGGTTCATTTATTATATAGAGATGCTCTTTTATATATGATTGTACAGTAAGAGTATTAACCTGGGTCAACTCCACATGAGAGAGAGAGATATATATATATAAATTTAACAAATATATATGTATAAGTCTATATATTCATTTTGTGGTTTGTATTTCACATACTGATAGGGGTTTTGTTTTTTTACATCTTTGTGGATGTTTTGCTGCCTACAGTTAAAAAGGTCTTTGTAGTCAGTCAAATATTTCAGTCTTATACATTGTGCTTCCTGGATTTGGTATCTCAACTCTAAAGTCATAAGGCTGTCTACACATTCAAGCCAGCTCCAGCTTGCTTCAAAATGGAAAAGTGACGTACTCCATAAGGGTACATTGTTATTTCACAGTCCCTGAGGGGAGGGTGACAATGAGGACTCCGGGCGTCACCTGAATTAATGATTTCCATTTTCTCTGCTCTTTTCTACATATATTCCATTCTTTTCGGTTTATTTTTTTAACATTAAAAGTCATTTCTGCCAGTATTGAATTTCTGTTGTTACATTTATTTTGCTTTTCTCTTTCTAAATTTTCTGAAATAAATATTTTATTTCCTTAATTATTTTGTTGTGGGATTAATAATGAAAATATTTAAAACTGAATTTTCCTTTCAGTAGAGGACTTTGGCCAAGTCCCACAGGTTTTATGTAGAGTCTCTTGTAAATTGACATGTAACATCTTAATATTGTATTTTTTTCTTCCTTATTGAAGAATGAGTTTGTAAAATAATTTTATGATATTATTTTTATTTTTTATTTATTTTTACTTTTCTGTAACTTTGATAAGAGAAGGTAGTCTCACAATATCTACTCTTTGATTTTATTGATATTTTCTGTGCAAGTCAATTTATAAGCCACTTTTATAAAGGTTTATAACATTTGATGTCACTTGATGCTATTCCATTTTATGGATTTACCCTCATTCATTTAACGATGTTCTATTTTGGATGTTTGAAGGATTGTTATTTTTTTTGCCCATTTAAATTTGTCTGATTACAGATTGTTAATTATAGCCTCAGGATAAATTCCTGGAGAAGAACTGCTGGTTCAGATAAACATTTTTGGATTTTTTATACCAGATGCAAATTGGCCTCCAGATTGGTCTCCAGTTCATAATCCTGTCAGCAATGCATGGGAAAGCTCTCCTGTCTGTAGTCCTAGAAAAGGCTGACTATTAAGGTTTTAAATGGTGGTCATTCTTACAGGAAATATTGCATTGCTTATACATTTTACCTATGCAATAATTCTGTGATCTACTTTTCTGGATCACTACAGTTTTGCCTCTTCTAAAATTTCATAGAAATGATAAATTCCAGTATGCAACCTTTTGTATCTGGCTTGCTTTGAGATTCATCCGAATACCCACAAATTTGTTATCCATTCAGCCATTGGTGCACACTTGGGTAGATTCAAGTTATCAACTATTGTGAATAATGCTATTATGAAAATTTATGTACATGTCTTTGTGTGGATATTTTCTTTCCTTTCTCTTGGATAGATACAAAGAAAGAAACTACTGGGGCATATGGTCAATGCATTTAACTTTAGAAGAAGCTGACGGAATATTTTCCAAAGGGCTGGTGCTAACGTGCATTCCCATGAGCGATGAGCATGGTGGTTCCAGTTGCTCCATATCTTCTCCAACACCTGCTGTTATCAGTCCCTTATAATTGGGCATTATAATGAGTGCTTAGTAGTGTCTCACTCTGGTTTTGATTTGCATTTTACTAATATGAATAACTGAGCATTTTTTATGTGCTTATTTGCCATCTCTATACTTTCTTTGGTGAAGTATCCATTTAAATCTTTTGCCCATTTTCTTAACTTGGTTCATCTTCTTGTTGAGTTCTATGGGTTCTTTCCTTTGTGTTTTCTGCATGTAAGTCCTTTATTAGAAACATGCTTTGTAACTGTTTTCCCCCAGTCTCTGGCTTATCATTCCATTTTCTTAACACTATTCTTTGGAGAGAAGAATTTTAAAATTTTGGTGAAGTTATATTTACCGATTTTTCTATTTTATGAATTGTGATTCAAATGAGATATTTAGAAAATAGTTTTCTAGCCCAAGATTGCAAAGATTTTTTTTTTCTTCTATGTTTTCTTCCAGAAGTTTTATCATTTTAGCTCTTACATTTATGGTTATTGCATATTTTGAGTTACTTTTTGTATATAGTATGAAGTAAGGTTTAAAGCTCCTCCTTATACATGTGGATGTGCAACTGTTCAAGTGTGATGTCATGAAAGCTTATTTCCTAATGAATTCCCTTGGCATTTTTGTTTAAAATCAGATGACCTCATTTGTGTGGGTCTCTTTCTGGATTCTATGTTACAAGACCTTTCTTCCCAGCTCTGTATAAGCTTCAGGAAGTGTTTGTCACACTGTTTTCCAGTGGGTCTTTTGCTGGCCCCAGATAGCTTCCTCCTACAGGTGTGGATCTGCACTCAACCAAAGATTCAAGGGATTCCTATGCAGCTCCCTCTTCTCCACCAGGACTGTACCACCAGTTCTAGCCGCACTTGCCTCCCCAGTCTCTCATTTCCCTCCCTTTGGGCTCTTTATGCTTCCCGTTCTTCCTTGGAAACTACCTGGGGCAGTGGTCAGTCTCCTCTCGTTTGTTTATCTGTTAGGAATCACAGACCTATACTACCTGACGTCAGGTGTCTAGAGACCATTCCTTTGTATATTATTTTCTATTCTATTGATTTCTTTTTATTTTATTTAAATATTTTATTTCTTTATTTGAGAGAGAGAGAGCATGAGCAGGGGGTAAGGGTAGAGGGAAAGGGAGAAGCAGACTCCCCGCTGAGCAGGGAGCCCCACACGGGACTCGATTCCAAGACCCTGAGATCATGACCTGAGCGGAAGGCAGACGCTTAACCGACTGAGCCACCCAGACACCTTGTTCTATTGATTTCTTAAGCCTGGAGGGCCAGTCTGGTCCCTGTTACTCCATCATGGTCAAAGGAGGCTTTATTTTTGAATGACGACATGGCTGTCCCATTGTCTTCCCTTCAGAATTTTGTACATGTCGGTCTGTTGTCTTTTGACCTTGAATGCTGTTGTGGAAGAACCTGAGGTCAGCCCTATTTCTTGCTTCTGATGGGGACTTACTTGTCCCAATAGCATAGCTCCAAAAGTCTTCACTTGTGAGATCTAGTCACCTGGTAACCTGGATACGCTTTGTATAGACTGTTGCGTGTAATTTCTTTTTCTTTCTCTTTGTATTCATGGCTTCTCTTTTCACTCTACCCATGCAGTTCATTGTAAAGAAATTTTTCTGTGTCATTTCAGTGAGTCGTGAGCTCCCTTTGCTGAAATCTTACCACAGGCACCCTGGTTATTCTTGGGTTGGGTTATCTTCGACCCATTCTCTCTGATTGCTTTAGTGGTTTGTCTTTTTCCTCTGAATGCACTGTCACTTCCCTCCACAATGATAACTTGTCTTTCAGCCAAGTCTTTTTCTAATTTATGTAAAAATATGAAATATGTAAATCTGAAATTGTGTGGTTTGGGGTTCTAATTTGTTCTCTTTGCTCTGAAATTTCCTTTTCATCTCATCTCTATTGTTTTATTATCTATTACTATTACTAGCTATTATCTATTATCTATTACTCCCTTGTTTTATTAAATTCTTCTTATTATTTCCTGCACAGTGTATGCGGGGAAAACTAATTCTGTTCATGGGATTTCGTGTTTTCCAACCTGAAGAGGTTTGCTTTCCTCTGTCTTTCCTCTTGCTATATACTTGCACAGTTCCCTTGGCATTTTTTTTTCCATTGCTTATGCTGAAAGTGGGCGGTCCTGTCCAATCATTGGTTTGTTCTCATAGATTTTGAGTGCTTCTCCCTGACATCTTATCTGGGCCTGCTCACCTTGTCTGGGCCTACTTTCTCATATCTTCTCCAAGCTTGAGTTTTGGGCTGGATGGCTTTCTATCTTGTTTTTCTCCAAATGCATCCAGGAGGGAAAGAACGTCTAGAGCTCTGACCTAAGTCAAGTTGGCTTCAGCTCAAGTTAATCTGGATCAATGGCAGCCTCATGCATCACCTGCCGCAGGGCCCCAGTCATGGTCACCTCATCTTGCTCAGTTTCCATCTGCTGGTTGTGTTTCTTGAGCCTCTGCTCCTGAGTTCCCAGACTCTCATCTTTGTCCAGAACTTCTATCCTGTCAGCTTCAAGTTATTGCAAACAAAACAAAACAAAACAAACAGAAAAAAACCCAAACACAGTGGCAACATCCCCCTCATACCTCTGCCCCAGAAATCTGTTGGCATTTTATTAGCTTGGATGTTGTCAGACACCCACAAGCCTAGAGTTCAGGGGAAGAGGTCTTATTAGGGGAATCGCCTTTGACTTAGTTTGGGGGGGCTGGACCTGGGACCTTGCTGCAAATCCAGACCCTTTTTCAAAGAGGTTTGGGAATCTCCCGGGGTGTGACAGGGACACAGACTCACGTCTTTGCTGGGGAACAGGGAGGCCTGGCACTCCTCCAGGAAGGGGGTGCTGCATAAAGGCAGACCAAGCCTGGGCCAGGGGACAAGGGGAAGGCACGTCAGAGCCTGAGGTACAGAAACCACTGCACATAGAGCACAGAGTGCGGGCCCAAAGCCCTCACGGGCAGGGGCAGAGCCAGACCAAAATCCAAGAGGAAGGTCACGGCAGCAGCCAGCAGGTGGCTCTGAGTCCCTCACTTCAGCTCTGCTCCCGTGATTTTTCACACTAGCATCTCTATGTCCTTACCGTTTCCAATGAATTGTGTCTCAATTAATCAACTATGACACCATTTACATGAGCTTAGTTGTAACAGAACCTCAAATGGTATGCCAGTAATAGTTTCCTAATACCTGAAAATAAATAC
The DNA here is from genome assembly GCF_037043125.1 of Eumetopias jubatus. NCBI lineage: Eukaryota > Metazoa > Chordata > Mammalia > Carnivora > Otariidae > Eumetopias > Eumetopias jubatus. The sequence continues at coordinate 5,181,341 of NW_028274823.1, read as the reverse complement.
GACAATTTGCACATAAAGTAAAATCTCTGATGTCCTCCACATACGGGATCTTACTTTAGGAAAGGCTAGTCTGGATGATATGAAGAAGGAAATGCCCTCGTTGTGGCCAGAATGCACCAGGACAAGCTGTTACGCTTTTTCCTTTTTACTACAGTTTGAAGCTGCTGATTCCTTTCTCTGTTTATCATCGGGGGTCATTAAATGTGACCGTTGTTGCTGTTGTTTTTTAAAATCACAAATATGCACCTCGTGGCACACAAAGCTCTGGAACATGTGATAGGATTTATTTTACTCTTTTTAATTAATTCATGTCCATGTATGCTTTTCTTATAAAACGTATGTAGTTCATACATACACATACTATTGGGATATTTCAGGAGAAACACTGCCTTGATATGATCCGAATTTTCCATTAAAGGAGCAATCTTTTTTATACATAAAAGCCTTTCTTAACATTGCAATGCTTTAAGGAATCAAACATTTAAAATTTTTTATCCTGCTTCAACAACTGATAAGAAATAGCTACCTATAACCTATTTACTAAAAGTGTCTCTCTAGGACCTCAGTGCTGCATTATATCTGATCACCAACTTTGCCCTCAATTCCTAGGGCAAAGTGAAAATATATACAAGGCAAAAATTAGATGGATCATAAACTATTTCATAAGCGATAATGTTCTGTGGATTATATACGCTGATCTCATGGTGAAATAAAGAAATGAAGTCATTTCCTTCTGTTAAAAATCTGTTGCAGGTCTCACAGTTTTTCAAAGAGGTTGAGGGAAAAAATATACCTTTGCCAGAGTGTAAACATTTCTGAGAGATGTGATCTTTAGTGAGGAATAGAAGGGTATTCCATGCATTATAAAATCACTTGAAACAGATCACAGAACTGTGTTGGGTTGTTTTATTATTTGGTCTTCCAATGGTATCACCCATAATTTTTAGACATCAGTTTACATAAGGGATTGAATCAAAGGTTCCTAATCACGTAAGAAGTAAAGTAATTAATGGTATTTTTTACTGTGAATGGAACAATAACCTGCCCTCATACTTACATATGTGAAAACTTGTTTCCAAAAGAATCTCTCTCTCTCACACACACACATACAAATTATTGTTCATCTGTTAAAAAAAAACACACAACCTGTATTCTCTATTCACACATACTCTCATATGTGGGGAATGCCATATGAACAAGGATATTCTTCACAGCATCTCTGTATTAGAAAACAGTTGGGAATCACCTAAGTGGCTTACAACAGAAGCATATTCGAATAAATGCTGGTGCACCTGCATATCAACTTCGGTGACTAAAATGAGCATTAGTATGAAAAATATCTATAGAGTACAATTTAGGTGGCAGAAAATTCATATGTATATATGTTTGTTAATGCCTAGGATTCTTCTGGAAGGATAGAGAAGAAACTGGCTACTGACCTTGTATCAGGAGTGGTGAACTGGTTGTCTGGGGAACAAGGAAGTAAGCAAGACTTACCTTTTTCAGTTTCATTTTTAAAAACATTCTGTATTTTGAGCTGTGTGTGTGTATTCCCTATTTTTTAAGCATAATGCTAACTGCCATTTAAATAACATAACCACATAACTTCACTATACATACTAATTGCAAATCAGAACAGCACATAACAGAACTTGAATTGCTACAAATATGTTTAATGTATATAATATTAATATATTTAAAAATCTGTCACTCAGCGCCATTTAAGGTGCTTGCCAAGTGCTAAAGATGCAAAACTGAAGAGGACTCAGCCTCCGGGGAAGCGATCCATGTTGATAACTATAGACCAATGTCATAAGTATTTGAAATAAAGGTGGCATGGGGTACCTGGTTGGCTCAGTTTGTTGAACGTCTGCCTTCAGCTCAGGTCATGACCTTGGGGTCCTAGGATTGAGCCCCACATCAGGCTCCCTGCTCAGCAGGAAGTGTGCTTCTTCTTCCTCTCCCTCTACCCCTCCCCCTTGCTCATGCTCTGTCTCTCTCACTCTCTGTCTCCCAAATAAATAAATAAAATCTTAAAAAAAATAAAATAAAGGTGGCAAATACAGTTACAACCATGACAAAGTGAAAGTTACCAAATGTATCCTCCTGCCATCAAAAAGTATAAGACAGGAGAAAAAAGGATGTGGTAAAGGGTTTTTTGGGGTCAATGGACAGCCATGATCCTTGAGAGGAACAGAACATGCAGATGGGCACATCAACCCCTGCGTGCTGCTGGGGACGCTCTCTGAACCGCCGCGTGGAGAAGTAAACTCACCCAGGGAGCAGCTGTGTTTCAGAGCAGAGGACAGAAATCCAAGTTTGCAGCCAGAAAGCCTGGAATGTTCGAGGCAGGGTACTGAAGCAGAACAAAGCTGTTCAATAAAGCTCTAGCCTTCTTCACAAGAGCCCCTAAAGTCTTCCATCTAATAGCAAGCTGTGCATTATCAGGATGAAACAGTGCATCATCAAGCATCTAGAGGGGGCTGTGAGATAGGAGGGGATTACGGGAGTTCCAATCAGCGAGAGTGGAAAGACCTTGTCCATTGCTTCATACATTCAGCTCAGACCTCAAAAAGGCCATGCCTTAGGACTGGGGCTACTCTAGCTCTGGAGAAAAGGGTTTCTATCTGCATATCCTAACAGAAGGCAAAACTAATCCAGACTCTCAAGCATGTTGCATCCAGCAGACAATTAAAACAGTAGACATGTAAAGGAACAGGAAAATAATCAGGACAAAAAGCATCAGTAGATGCAAAGATGACACCTATGTGAAAATTAGCAAAGAGCTTAGAAGTGCTATTAGAAGTACATTCTTGGGGCGCCTGGGTGGCTCAGTTGGTTAAGCGTCTGCCTTCGGCCCAGGTCATGATCCAGGGGTCCTGGGATCCAGCCCCGCTGTGCGGGGAGCCTGCTTCTCTCTCGCGCTCTGCCTGCAGCTCCCCCTGCTTGTGCTCACTCTCTCTGTCAAATAAATAAATCTTTTTTTTTAAAAAGAAGTACATTCGAGGATTTAAAGGAAAAGATGAATGAATGTGGGAAATCTTGGCAGAGAAATAAAAATTACTTTAAAACCAACCAAATAAAAATTCTATGACCTAAAAATACAATATCTGAAATAAGAAATTCACTGAATGGACGTGAACAGAGAGAGGATTAAGCAGTGCAAAGGAAAAGATCAGTAAACTTAAAGATACAGCAGTAGAAACTATCTCGACTGAAACCCAGAGAAGAGGAAGGACGTAAACGTTTTAAAAGCCTCAGTGACCTGAGGGATAGTATCAGGAGATATCATGTACATATTACTGGAGTCCCAGAAATGGGAGGAGGTGGAAAACATTAAAAAAAATAATGGCTGAAAAATTTCCAAATTTAACGAAAACCGTAAACTTACAAACAAAGAAACACAATCCCAAGTACGACAAATACAAAGAAAACCACACAAAGACATATTTTAATCACATTTCTTTTTTAAAAAGATTTATTTATTTATTTTTGGGGGGAGGGGCAGAGGGAGAGAGAGAGAATCTTCAAGCAGACTCTCCGCTGAGCATGGAGCTCAACATGGGGCTTGATCTCAAGACCCCGAGATCACGACTGAAGCCTAAACCAAGAGTTGGACGCTTAACCAACTGTGCCACCCAGGCGCCCCTTAAATCACATTTCTAAAAAAACAATGAAGAGAATATCTTAAAAGCAAGTAGAGAAACCAGATACGTTACCTAAACTACTGATATAGGTAATAAAGCATGAATCCCCCGCCCCCGCCGAATTTTGCTGTGTGAAGAAACTGAAAGTAAAAAAGTTCCTGCTGTATGATTCCATTTATATGAAGGTCTAGATCAGTTGAAACCACCTAAGGTAATAAGCATCAGAGCAGGGGCTGGTTTGGTGGGAGTGGGGGATTTCCTGGGAAGGAATATAGGGGTATATTCTAGGGTGATGGAAATGTTCATTGTCTGAGTGGGATATGCATTTCACTTTTTATATATTTGTCTTTATTCATAAAATTGTACACATAGGATCTGTTTAATATATGTATATTATTAATCATGAAAAGTAATGCAAGGGAAAAAAGTCAAAATGCTCTGAGCACCTGAAGGAGGGGAAAACTACCTGTTTTTCTGGGATAGCAAAGAAATCTCCTTGCAAAAGTCCCCTTCTCTTGATCTCACTGCTTAATAACCGTTATTACTTGGGCATACCTTGGAAAAAGGGGACAAGGAAGGATATTTGGGTAATGTAAAAATAGAAAGTTTTGTACCCATTGGAGTTATTCATTCTGGCACATTCTAGAGATCAGAAGAGCCATCCTGCATTTCCTCATTATGGGCATGCGTCCTAAAGTCAGTTTTTCTTGCTTGCCCTGCCCTGTAGCCAATCAATCACAAAGACCTTCTGATTTTATCACCTAAAGTCGTGTAATTTTATGTTAATGTCTCTGTAAGACATTTACAAGCAAGCTCCGACGTGGTTTCTATATACCAATTCTTTCTTGTTTATCCTCCTAGAGAGCATTTCTGGCCTGCGTGTTTTTAATTTTAACTGACATCTACCCGGCCCTTATCGTGCAATGAGCATAATCTGGGTTAGCCTGACCTTGAGCCCAAAGCCTCAGTCCCCAAATGAAATAGAAGACAAGATGCAGAACTGTGGTTCATAGTAAGAGTCTTGGGAAAACTGCCCCCAGCCTCCTGCCTATTGAAGGAAGGGAGCTGAAGGGTGTGGTGGAGAGAAGTCCCAGGGAGAGCAAGCCCCAGAGGTCTCCAGGAATGCAGGAAGGGGCTCATTTAGCAAGGGCCGTGCCCTGGGATCCTAAAAGATGAGGGTGGCTCGGTGGTGGTAGGTCCCTGAAGCCCAGGATGAGAATAGGGGAACTGACTCAGGTGTCAACAGGGGCCTTGGGCTGGAGGATGGGAAGCAGAATGGAGAGGGTTAAGAAGGATCTAGGGGCTTCCGTATGGGAATCGGCACAATCCTGGCATCAATGCCTCTGACAACATGCTTGTGTGTGACAGGGATGAATGTCTTCAGACTTTAGAAGAAGTTAAGGGATATTGCTTAATTCCTGGAAGAATCCAACAGAGAGGATGCTACCAGAAGAGAGGAGCCATCTGCCCCTCATCATGTTACCAGGGCTGTTGACTTTCCAGTAGCAGATGTCTGACAAAGGCAACTTGTTTCTCTCTCCTTGCATTACAGACTGTCGCCACAGCCCTGCAGCGTTAACAAGCAAAACTGTGCTCACCAGAGCCTTGAAGGGATGGCCTTCATGTGCACAAGCCAGGCTCTGTAGGCCACCGCAGCCGGCAAACAGAGCTGGGGGATGTCATGGGCTTACCTGGCTCCACCCAACCTGGGCTGCTCCCTGCAGGCACCTGGTGGGGGTGGGGATGCGGATGGCGATGGGGTGGGGGAGCTGCCTGCCCTGCTGGGCTGTAAAGACAAGGCTGCCTGGCGCTGTGTGCCGGGCCCCTCCTCCTCGGATCTGTCAGCCCACACGCTTTCATGGATGCCTCCCGGCTCTCAGGGTTGTGCTAGGAGTGGGAGATGGCGAAGTGATGTGGTCCAGCATGGCGTGGACCATCTTGGAGCTCAAAGCCCTCACACGGGTGGAGGGCCAGAATGACTGCCCAGAAAAAATGAATACATCTCAGAGAAAGCAGAAGCAGACAGGAGTGCGGAGCGATCTTCCAGGGGCAGTCAGTAAGAAGGTGCAAGCCAGGTGCAAAGGGGGACAGTCCAGGTGGGGAAGTGCTGGGCCCCAGCACAGAAGTCACCCTGAGGGATGGAACACAGCGCACAGGGGTGAGGGCTCAGAGCAGCTGAGATGTCAGGCAGGCAGAGCCTCCCAGGAGTTTGGGTTTTATTCTGAATGGAGACTCTTAAGCAAGGGACTGGCCTGACCTGGTTCCATTTGTAAGGGTCCCCCTGGATGGCTGGTAAAGAACGGAGTGTCAGGGAATGAGCCTGAGCTGGGGACCATGGCCATCACAGAAGAGAGGAAGGCAGTGGAGAGGAGAGAAGGGGACACGGTCAAGAGGCATTTCAGAGCTGGGCAGGAGGTGGACTTGGAGGTGAATCAGAGGTGGGGGTAGAGGGAGAGACAGGGATCCTCGGGGAGAAGCTGAGTAAGAGCAAGGCTGGTCTGAGATGGTGGGAGCAGGGGCAGAGCTGGTGGAGAGGAGCTCTGCTTTGTTTGAGTCCCCTGCGTATGGATGGTGTATAAAGCCCGGGAGCAGGACGAGATCCTCTAGAGACAGCTTGGGCAGTGCAGGGAGGGAAAGATGAGTTCAAGATCTCCACTGGTTTCACGGCTCTTTACCCCCTGTGGAAGGGAAGTTGCACTCTGGGCAGGTCCACTGTGGACCATCTCAGCCAGTAGATGCCCATTACTCCCCAGTCTTTTGGGATCTACAGCTCTGCCTGGAACAGCCCCTACCGCCCCAGGAGTCGCCTGCTGGCTACTGACTCCAGGTGGGCTACCAGGACCTCACTGCCACCTACTCACCAGCATTCACAAAGCCGGACGAGTGAGCCCGATAGCAGGGATGGGAGATCCCTCAGGAAGGCCAGGTCTGGGACCAACCCAGAGGGCATAGCACACTGGTTCAGAGCCAAAGGGATGCAACATGCGTCCTCTCTGCCCTTCTGGTGGAACGTTCTTTACTCTGACAGCTCCTTACATAGCTTCCTGGAGTCACCTGGAAAGCAGTCCCCAGAGAGCAGCAGGTCCAGACCCTTCCTAGGAGTCCCTCTTCCTCCAGTGTGTAGGTGTGTTTACCCTTTGCCGGATACCGCCCTCAGGACAATTAAGCCCTTCAACATCCGCGGGGTCACCCCTCTCCCCTCTTTACAGAGGAGGACACCAGCTCAGGAGACTTCACGGTTCTCTCTACTTCTTGGAGCCAGAAGTGGTACAGGGTGCCCTGCACTCCCCTGTATGGACTGCAGGAGCCAAACCTGTCTTCAGCCAGGCCACTTCCTGGTGCCCAGGGCCAAGGCGGGGGTAGGAAGGGCCTTTCCCACATGTAAGAGTGCCTGTCACACCTGTCACCCTCGGTTCGCGCCTGGGTCCTGACAGTGGGGGCCCGGCCAGGGTGTCCCCGGAAGGGGCACCAGCCTGGGAAAACGGATGTCCCGGGCGGTGGGGTGCTTCCCAGCGGGGCGGGCGGCGGGAGTGCGCTCCCCACGCCGGACACCAGGCGTCGCCCCCGCTCCTCGCTGCGCCTGCCCCCGCCCCCCGCCGCGGAGCCGGAGCCGGAGCCCGAGCGGGAGCGGAGGCGGCGGCGGGACCCGGCCGGACAAATTTCCTGCTGGGCTGCGGGAGGCGGGAGGCGGCGCCAGCGGCGCCCGGACCCCGCGGCCTCCGCGCGTCCCCACCACCTTCCTTCGCGCCGGCGGGGACAGAGGGGCGCCCCGGAGGGCGGCGGGCGGGCGCCCGGGAGATGCGGAGCCGCCGTGGCGGCGCGATCGGCGCGACCGGACCGGCCCCCCCGAGGTGAGCGCGCGCGGGGTGCGGGCGGGGGCCGTGCGCCCCTCGGGTGGCCGTGCGCCCCGGGCGGTCGGAACAGGCCGGGGACGCCGCCTCGGCCGCCGCGGCGGGAGGGAGGGGCCGCGCCGGGGTGCCGGGTCCCCGAGCCGGGTCCCTGGCGGCCCCGCGGCGCGCCGGGTGCGGGAGGCGGGGGATGGCGCGACCCTGGTCTCGGCGCTCCCGAACCCCCGCCCGACTTGGCCACCGCCTCGGCAGCTCTCGCGCTCCCCCTCGGGAAACGGGCACAGAGAGCGCGTGTCTGTGGGTGGCGACAGGGACATAGGTGAAGGCGGGCGAGAGCGAGAGGGGGTCCCACGGGGTGTGCTGGGGGCGACACGATGCAGGGGAAGAGACAGGAGCCTTCTGAGAAAGTGACTAGGAGTTGCGCCAACTCTGGGAGGGGCGGGGGCCGCCGTTCGGATGCTGCCCCGAGGGTCCCGCGCCCTCGCCTCTGCAAGGAGGGGCGCGTCGAGTCCGGGAGGGTCTCAGACGTGCTGCGGGGAGGAGCTCCCCGGCGGCGGGCTGGCCGGGCTGGCCCCGACAGGACCGCCAAGATCTGCAGTGTCAGTGGTGTGGGTGACCTGTCAGAGCTCCTGGACCAGAGGTCAGCACGGTGCCACGCCTGCGGACTCCCCGGGACCAAATGGGGAAGGCTGGAAAACCCACGGTAGAGAGGCAGAGCCAAGCCCTGCCAGACCGTGCGGGACCTGACCTAAATTCTTTCTTGGCGTGGCAAACCTTTCTAGAAAGGTTCACGTTCTGCTTGCGGAATTGTATGGATTTGTTTTGAATCAGGACCGCTCCATCTGAGTTTCAATGCGGGAAACTCAAGGAAAGAAGAACGTGGCTCCAAGAAGAACGTGGCTCCGTGCTTGTGTTTTAGAGTGCAAGCCGGTTGAGTTGAATGGTGACCAGCCAAGGATGGTGGCTTGTTTTAGGAATCAGTGGGTCTGTGTTGGGTCAGCTCATGACGCCAGGTGCCCCTTGAGCCAGAGTGCCTGGAGGTCTTTGTGTCCCCAGGATTGATGGAATTCTGTCTCTGTGAAATAAGGACTCCTTCCGGTTTAAACTGTGAGCGGGGGTAGAGGTGGAGGGAGTGTCTCACAAACAATGCACTAAGCCAAAGGACAGCATGACAAGTGGGCATGACCTGGTGGGGTGCCTGCTGTGGCTAAGGCAGGCTCCTGACTGCCATGGCCATCCAGCCTAACTGATACAGGGCAGGGCTTGTGTGCCAGTTGCGTTGGGGTGTGTGCTTTCTGAGCCCTGGCTCTAGGCCTTCAGGGAGGAAAAGGCCAGCTGGTGACATAGGAACAGGCCCAAGATATGGGACTACGCTGTCAGTTAGAGGCCTGTAGTAGCACCCGGCCCTTCCCAGACGTGGCTCTGCCTCTGACTGTGACCTCAGGGACAGGGGTCTTTGTTCACTGGTGTTAGTGATACCTGTGTATCAGTACCCCCCACAAGGAAAAAAAGCAAAACAAAAGCTGGACTCTCCCTGTGTTGATGTGAGCTAGGAGCTGGATTGGTCCCTAGGGAAGGCCAGGTCGTTGGATGAATCGATGGTTTTAGATTTGAAAACATACCAAAACCTATCACATCGACCCCCTGCGCCAAATCAGTTGTGAGAAGTGGATGAGGGAATGACTGTCACCGTGACGCTTCTGGGACCCTTGGAGGCCCAGAGTGAGTATGAAGCAGTGTAGCCTCGTGCCCAGAGGCCACTTCTCACATGTGTGTGCAAATCATCAACCTCTTAGAGGGGCTGCAGCAGCCGTGGGGGTGGGGGTGGGGGCTGAAGGTGCCTTGGAGGGGCATATGGAAGGCGGATGCCTGAGGAATCCACAGCAGTTGCCAGGTGGTTAGTAATGAAGCTGGAATGAGTTTCAATTGGTCAAAACATATGTCTCCTTCACACTACGCCGCCATTGGTCCACTTGGCTCTGTCTCACTGCTGTCATCATAGTCTAAGATACCCCTTTTCTCAAAACTCCCTCCTTGCAGGTCAGAGGTGAGTTTCCCAGTCCAAACCACTCCTCAGTAACTCTCACACCCAGCTGCCCCCTTGACGTTTCTCCTGGAATATCCACTGCCCCAACTCAACAGTTCCCAAAGTCAAACCTGTGCTCCCCTGACCCCCACCAGCCCAACACTTTCCCACTGTTTTCCCACCTTATCCATCTGATCAGACCAGCCTCCCCACTGCTATGGAAAGAGAGACTGGATTATAGTTTCCCTGAGGACACTAATGTATCCTTAGCATCCAGCCAAGCACCTGCCAGTAGGCTTGTCACAACTGTCATTGGGCAGATGAACATATGACCAAGTGAAACATTCTAGGAGCTCCTCTTCTGAAGTAGATGAATTTGTGTCTCTTTAGTGGATGTTGTGGTTGGTAGGCAGCCGCACGTTTCCGTTGTAGATTGGACTGGATCATGGAGAGATGAGAGAGGTCCCTTTAGGGCTTATGTTGCCAATTCTTCTGGTGATGCTGAACACATGTCCCGAAATGACTGAGCTGGACCAGAGAGACTCCAAATGACCTCTAGGAGGCAGTTTTGGGAGCAGTGAGGGAATGCCACGAACCCCCCATTCCTTTACTAGAGTTACACTTTCAGAGCTTCTGCGATCAAAATAGAAACAGATGTATCCCTTAGGATAAAGACCAGCCTTCTTAATATTTGATTATCACTAAGAAAAAAACTGTGTGTTTCAAGAACATCTCTAGTTCTTTTGGTGGGCTCTGTCCTGGTGAACCAATGGCTCACTGCTCCCTGAAGGCACCCCCATGGTTTCCAGATCCTCCGAGGTAGAGCCTTCTCAGGCCCCTGCTCTGAATCTCCTTCCCCTTCTTCTCCATCTTAGAAACTCCTGTTCACACCTCACAGCCCACTTCAAATGCCTCAGGCTCCTCAAAGCCTTCCTGACCCCTCTACCTAAGAAAATCTCTCTTCCCTTTGGTTCCATAGAAAGTTAACTGTACCTGTCCTAGAGCACTTATCAGATTCTATTTTGTGTCCACTTGATTTTTTCAAATAGCTTCTCTCTTCTACCAGGTGGTCAATGCTTTTAGGGTAGAAGATGTATCTTTGAGAGTTTGCACTGGGAGTTGAGGTATGGATTGACATAAACCCTGGCTCCGGTGTGACCTTGGCCAAGCTATTCGAATTTGATGCCTTAGTGTTCTCCTGTGTAGAGTGGGAGTGATAATATCTACTTCACATGGCTATTTTGAGAGTGACAGGTGGTACATATAAAGTATAAGGCAGATGACTGGCACTCAGTAAATTGTATCAGGCTAAAACCCCTAAAACACCTGAAGTTGTGCACTGCATGCGTTAGGAACCAGTGAAATGTAAATGAGTAAATTAACAAAGTCAGAACTCACATTAATAGATATGTTTTGCTTGCCATCCAAAGCACTATGTCAAATCAATAAGGTGTGACATGTTAACTAACTTTATTTTTTGCATGATAATTTGAATGATTATGGAAATTTTGTGTGATTGAGTATTTTAATCTCATAATGCCACCACTTACCTGTGCTCCAAGAACAAGTCCATTGTTTAGCATGCACCATCCAATCTTTGGTATTAGAGTGGTTTATGAGGCAGAAATGCAATTTTTTATGCATATTAACCTGTGCTCGTGGACTGAATTAAACCAGTCTGTGGGTGAGACAACACAAAAGTGAGCTAAACCAGAGCCAAGAAGCAGGGTGGGCTGGAACCGGATGTGTAGACCCCAGGGTCAGAAGAACGACTTCTAGACGAGAGCATACAAGCAATGGAGCTGGGGACTGCCCCTGAAACATTCACAGCTTAGCACTGCTTACCTTCACAGGGGGAAGTGTGGCAACGGACCATCTCCGAGCCCCTCCTAGCTCCCGCGCACCGACCTATCTCACCCTCCATGGCTGCTGCAGGCATCCTGTGGACTCTGCAGGCCTCAGTCCATGGCTGGGGCTGCCTCCCATTCCCAGCTCATCCCCTCAGCCACATCTCCCTCCACTCTGGGTACCGGATCTACCTAAAGGAAGATGTGGCTCGTGGGTACATTTAGCAGGCTTGTATTTCAAATACTGACCCCAGAGCTCCCAAAAGTTTATTTTGAAGGGTGAGCTTCTCATTATTTTGTCACCTGTATTTTTTGCCCAAAGCAGAGTGCTGGATGATATTCTAGCTGGTTGGGGTGTTGGACAAGCCACATCCGAGCTAATATGGTTTCACTAATTTTATTAATCCTCAAGCAGACGCAGGTGCACGGTGGCCGGGGCTTCTGCAGGATGCGGGCTGGGAGATCCCTAGTTTGGGGATTACCGAGCCAGCTTGCTTTTCTTCTCTTGGTCTGGCTGCTGTTTCCCAAATGTCATTTGTCAAGGTCCGCCCCATCCAGGGGCTCTATCAGGGGTTCTGATGTGGTTCACAGCCTCTTTGAACTTGAACGGCACCCGGCTCCAAGCCAGAAATGTGGGCATTATGCCTTTGTTTCAACTACACAGATACTTCAAAAGGGCTGATCATGCTTACGAAATAGAAAAATTTTAACACTGTGTTTCAGGCCAACAACTTCTCTATCTGTTCCCCATGAAATAGGAACCGAATACATATTTTTAAAGGATGTCTATTTTAGAATATCTGTCCGATACAAATCAAGACCCTCTGACTCATATAGCCCACGAGTGTATATTGTATGAGAGAGCCAAAAAGGTGAAAAAAAAGTCTTCTTTCGCCCGGAAACAAATAATAAACTCCTTCAGGAGGTGAGGAACAGTTTGCAGGAAAAAAAAAAAATGGTCCTTGTTTATGTGCTAACAGCCTGAAGTGTTTTTCTGGACAAGTATTTTGATGTCAGTGTTTCTTGGTTGAAGAATGAAGAATTGATAGGAAAACTTGTCTAGACCCCAGGCTCGGGTTCTGGCACCACTAAGTTTGATCCAGCAGGTGGGCTCATACTGGAATGGGTGTTCAGCGTTCAGCCGTGCTCCCGAGGCCTGGGCTTGGCTGCATGGTCCTCTTCTGGGAGGGAGGGATGCCTGCTTGTTGCCTGGGACTCACAGGGCATCCAGCACTTGTACGTGAAGTGTAGATGGGGGAGGATGGAAGTGCTAGATGGGCGTGGGGGCCTTGCAGGGACCAGTGGAGGATGCGGCTTGCTGAAGGCTCTCCCTGTGCGGATTTTACTTTGAATACCAGCAACAAATCTAAAAAAGAGGATTTTGCCTCTCAGAACTAGGTTCCCAGTCCCAGGCTCAGAATACAGACTTTGGAGCAGAGGGATGGGTTCAGATTGGGGCTCATGGCACTGAGGCTTTGGACAAGTGACCGACCCTTTCGCAGTGTGATTTCTTGTCTCTCTAATGGGGAAGTGACACTTCCCAGACAGGGTTGTCGTGTGGCTGGATTGAGGTCACGTGTAGGGAGCCCAGCCTAGAGCTTGCCAATCGCTCAGTGGCCTGCTACTGTGCCCGGAGTCTAGGGGTGGCCGGCCTACGGTCAAAGGGTTGGCATGATCTGGGCTCTGATTCCTTCTTTGCCACACTTGCTTTGTCCTCAAGGCAAGTCACTTAATTTCCATTCTATAAATGCAGACATAATTTTTGGTTATTAATGTCAGTAAATCTATTTGGACATTTCCAGCTGAACATTAGTCACTGATTTTTGTACTAGGGAGCAAATTAGTTCCATTTTTCTCCTCACCCAAGATTTCAGAGTGTCCTATCACATGGCTGCTTGATTACAATGTATTATTCGAAGTGACCTTTGTACAAAGCCTTTTTATTTTGTTTCTCACTCCAAAAGGACTTTGCATTTTTCAGGCTGTGTCTCGACTTTCGTGGGTCTGTTCCGTTGGCTTTGGGCAGACTTGGCCCTGACTCCTTTGCCAACACACTTGAGTGCCCTTGGAGGGTGAGGGCGCATCCGTCGGCACAGAGCCTGGGGAAGTGGGAGCTCCTGTCCGGCAGGTTCCTCGTTAAACTGCGGGCGCTCTGGTCTTTCCTTTTTTCTCCAGTTCAAAAGGCCAGCCTCAAAGGTGAACACCCACTTGCCTGATTTGATGTCATGGCCCTGAGGCCAGCCCCTCCCTCACCCCCCCCCCCCGCTTGTCTGGATTCTTGTCATGGGATAAAGCCTTTATTTTGTTGTGTGAAATATGGCATAGGTGGAAATCCCTCCATGGGAAAGGCTGTGTCCTCAGAGTGGGCTCACGTTTGAGCTCCAGTGCTGACGCACTTCCTGTTGGGGGGCTCGGGGTGAAGGCTTGAAGGAGGCAGACGAGGAGAAGGGCAGAGTGTGTCACAAAACACACCTTCAGTGATAAGGCCGGGCTCTTTTTGAGGGAAGATGGGATAGGTCTTTGGAGACCCCATGTTTTCCTGTGGAGACAAAGTAGATCCTCCCTACAGAAGCTCTGGCTCATTTTCTAGATTACAGAAACAGGTGCTAGTGAATTAAGCTAAGAGGTCAGTATTCAGCAGAACCATTCCTACAGATGTCCATGTTTTTTCCCAGAGCTTTCCTGTCTACAGCACACTTCTCCACTGATGTACATACAGAAGAGGAAGTAAGAGAGGAGAGACAGCGACAGAGACACAGAGAGACAAAGAGAGACAAAGAGAGACATACAGAGATAGAGACCCACAGACAGAGATAAAGACAGAGATACAGCGGGAGAGACACAGAGAGACTCGTGGATACTGAGGTTTTCTCTTTTGATTTTTGTCATCTGCGCTACCTCCAAATTCCCTTTCAACCCAGAGTGGGAGCTGGATCCTAGACATGTGTGGTCCAGAGTTACAGGTCAGGGTGTGGCCTGGGACAGTTTCAGACGGCAAAGGGGTGGCATCAGCCCGTAGAGCTAATATTCAGACCCAAACACTGAGTCTCTAAGGCACAAGCTCTCCCACAATGACAGGATAAAATTGGTATGAACGGACAAAAGCCAGAAAATTTGTGTCTCTTTATTACATTCAGGGATTTACAGCAACTCTATCTGGGCTAACAAAATGTTGCCTTAGGGCACCTGCATTAATGACTAGAAACCATGCAAATGCTCTTCCAAAGAGATTAGAATATTCCAGCTTCTTAAACAGGTAAAGATAAGCCCCCTTGTGATCTTGGCTGCCCTAAGACTTTTGCTAATCAAACAGAAACTGGCTTTTGCTGCCACATTAATTCAAGTCATCCCCAAACCTGCGTTGTTACAAGTAAAATTACTCTTATAATTAGCGCTTGTTTTTTTTTTTTTTTTTTTTTTTTTCAGAATGTGGTTTTTCTGGCTCTGGGAGTAGCTTTGGTTTCATAAACAGCTGAATGTTTGAGTACTGGATGTAAAAATACTTTGAAACAGGAACCCAACCCCGTCCTTAATTTTGAAGTGAGGTTGACTCAGCAGTCTGTTTCCCCAAGCTTGTGGCAGCACTTTATTAAGTGCATCAGTAATTCAATAAATTACTTTTTGCTAATGTTGCGAACCTCAGCTAAAGTTCAGTCTTCTATTGGAGATGTTATCAGTCTGCCCATTTAGATTCCTTTAAGCAAAGTCCTAATTTTGGCCCAATGTCACATAAGAATGCAAGAGCCAGAAATTTAATAATTTTGTACTGCATCGTGCCAAGCTAGGCTCGCTCTGAGCTAGCCAACAATATTCTTTCAAAGGATATTTCTTCGTTTTCATCAAATGTGTGTTGTATTTACAAGAGTCTGTAAGGTCATTTAGAAGGGACAGTTAGAGATGTTAAACATGTGTTGAGTGCCTACAGTGTATGTGCTCTGCGTTTAGTAGTGAAGTGACAAAAAAAAGTCACAATGCCTGTCCTATGGGTGTTCCATGTCCATGGGAGGCAGAACTCGTCACTTCCAGGGTGTGTTAAATGTAATGCTGGCTGCAGAGGTGGGCATGTGGAGGGGGTCCTAGAGGGGCTTCACCAGGCAGAACAGGCTTGGTTTTCAACGCTATTTTCTTAGCAACAAACAGGGCTAGAACATTCAAGACAGAGGGGCTCCCATGTGCTTGCCCAGCAGTGAGGAGTAGTCTGGAGAGCAGAGGTGTCGGGGTGGAGCTGGAGCCTGGGGATGGAGGGGATGAGACAAAAGGGTTGGAAAATCTGGAAATCTCCAAACACTTGTAAGCCATTGAGGAGCATGGGTCTGCTTGATGGACCAGTAGTTCTTAACCTGTTTGGAATCATGGCCACCTTGGAGATTCTGAGGAAGACTGCAAATTCATTCTGTAGCAAAATGCATGTGTGCACACAGGCTTTCTGGTTTGGTTTGGTTTGGTTTGGTTTTTACGGTTTCAACAAAGTCTTGCCTGACCAAAGCCCCACAGTTTTCGGCTCTTGAGACTGCATGCATCTGGACCAGATGCAGATTTAAGAGATGATGATGGTCTCATCTCATGGGCTGAATTTTAGGTGGCTTAGGGGAGCCAAATGGACTTCTCGAATACAGACAGTTGACTTTACTAGGGACTCTTCAACCTGGCTGGGACAATGTCCGTGCTTCACTGTGCTAACCATTCTAATTTTTCTTATTAAAACTTTGGTTACCGTGTACATTCCTGGGTATTGGACAGTATTCCCAATACAGTAACATGGAACAGGTCGTTTGATAATGGCTTTTGTCATCAGAAGAGCCAGCTCATAGGAAGCGGGGTAAGAATGGGCTCATGAACCCCTTGTTGTTGGCCACCGTTGGCCTCTGATAGGTCCACACTCATTTCTAGTTATTTCTTAATAACCTTGCTCATATGTTTTTAGGTAACTGAAAATATGTATTCTGTACAAGCTTTTCAGTTTACCAAAAACCAAAGCGAGTTCTACCTTTTCACCTTAGATCGACTCTCTGAGGTTTGGCGGACAATTTGACTCAGTGTTGAGTCTGAGTGTGTCACCACCTGTGATGAGGGGCCTGAGACCTGCCCAGGGTCACACTCTCTGCTGCAGGCACCACTGTCCTGACCCAGATGAGCCTCTTTTCCTGTCCTCGCTGCCTCGGTGGACAGACGCCCTCATCCTCCCTGGAGGATGAGTGTGTCTGACACACTCTCTCTCTGTGTGTGTGTGGGGGGTGTCTCAGGACATGGAGGCCCCTCATCCACTTCCATGAGATGAATGCCCACCTTATTTGTCTGTTTGGGTGGAAGTGCATTCTAACCTGGAGCAGGACCCAAAGGTGAGATGTTACTAGCTCACTGCTGTGCATCTATCTCTCGACTGCTTGGCCGGTGTCACACAGGCCTGTTCTTTTGGGTATGGTTTCTGCCTGGCAAATTGCTTCCGGCGGGTATTTTAGAAGCCTGTCGCATGTGTATGTCTTATGTGTAGCGTGGTTTTGTTTAGCAAGTGATTTATTATTTGTTACATAGAAATGCATATCCTGAATGGATGGTCAGTGGCAGGCAGAAATCGATGACATCGATTCTGGTTATTCTCCTTTGTAATAGATTCTGTTGTTTTGCATACGGCAGTGATCTGTAAGAGTTTTGAGGAGATGATGCTTTCTTTCCTGGCTTGTCATCTTGGCAGGTGGAGCAGCCTCAGACCCGGCTGGGGCTGCAGGTCTCGGGAGCAGACTATGCGAACGCTGCACTACATGCAGCAGGCCCCCCCCCCCTTCTGTCTGTGCAGGTGGCGGGACTGGGCAGACAGCATGAGCATCCCTGACCCCTTTGTTGTGACCTAACATCATTTTAAAAATTCAGACCTGGGAGCCACCAAGTCTGTGGACACACAAAGCCCATAGTAGTGCCATCAGCCCTCCCTTCTCCAGGTCCGATATTTGGGGAGGGGGGTGGTCATGGCAGTAAATAAAGCAATAGCTGTGATGATACTAGTAACCACTGTACGATTGAGCCGTTGCTCTGGACCGGGCCTACTCCCAGTGCTTTCGTATGTGAATTCGCTATGCAGACAGCAACGTGCGAGGCCAGGGTAGCACTGGGCTTGCTCTGGAAAAGAGGGAATGCAGGCCCAGAGGGGGCAGGGCAGGGTGGGGACTGAAACTCACAGAGGGACCGGGTGGTCCCCAACGTAGAGGAAAGGTGCGGGGGGCGCATGGGGCCTTTCGGGGAGGTGGACCCCAGCTTCGCTCAGGGAGCACAGTGATGGGAGGACACCCAGCCTTCCTGGGAAAGGTCTCCATCTGAGGAGGGCCGAGGCCCCATCTCGGGGCTGGGGGAGGCCATGGAGGGCGCTGAGGAGGGAGGGACTGGCGTGCAGGATGGATGGGGATGGGCTGGGAGAGCAGAGCTGGGCCAGAACAGGCTCTCTGGTGCTCTCTTCTGGCAGGTCGTGCATCAGAGTCACAGGGGAGGTCCCAGAGCACCGTGGGTATGTGCAGTGGGGTTGGGGAGCTGCATGTCTTACAAAGCCCCCCGCCCCGGGAATCCCAACACCAGGGTGGAGAATGATGGGGCTTTCACAGGGGCCCAGGAATGAGGTCAGGACTTTCCACCATGGGGGTGGTCAGGAGGGAGGCATCGGCGCCTCGCAGGGCCAGCTAACACACTGAATGGTGCCGACAGCTCTTAGAACCCAAGCCATCGGGAAGGGACCAACTGAGTGTCCCAACCGAAAGAGACTTCTGTCCTGGCAAGTCTCCTGTGCGCTCTGCTTTCTTGCAAGCTCCTGCTCAGGCCCCTTTTGTCCTAGCAGAGAGCTGTTGTTAGATAACCTGCCACGTGGTGTTAGTGCCTTCACGAGGGCCGGTTCAAAGGGTTGCTTTTATTTTTATTTAAAGATTTTATTTAGTTATTTGAAAGAGAGAGAGTGTGCACGTGCAAGAGTGGGGGTGGGGGGAAGGGGCAGAGGGAGGGGGAGAAGCAGACTCCCTGATGAACAGGGAGCCTGACATGGGGCTTCAGGGATCCATCCCAGGACCCCTGGATCATGACCTGAGCTAAAGGCAGATGCTTAACCAACTGTGCCCCCCAGGCGTCCCCAAAGGGTGGCTTTTAAAAGGAGGACAGCTTGGGGCAGACGAGGCCTAAACCAAAGAGGCAGAGAGCTGAGGTCGGGCCACGGTGGTGGCTGTTACTCCCAGCAGGCTCCTAGCCACGGGAGAGGCTGGTGTGGTCATTGACATGACGCCCATTCATTCATTCAGTCGTTCGGCAGATACCAGTGGGAGACTTGCCGGGGATGGGGAACAAAATCCACAGGTCCTGCTCTGCATCTTTCCCCGGGGCCTGGCCTTCCATGTCTGGCTGTGCATCTGCCCCTGTGATTCCCCTGGAAGCCTGGCAGTGCCCAGCTCAGGCTTGTTGTAGAAACGGTGTGTAGTGAGCGGGCCGGGGGCACCCATCGTGGGTGGCCCTGAGGTCCTCGGGTCATCCAGGGGGGACCGAGAAGGCCTTTTGTGCTGGGACCCGCACCCTGTTCCCGATTGTGCAGATCCTGACCGGTGTGTGTTCACCCGGGGCCCTCTTGCCACTGAGGTGCTCATGACCGAGTGGCTGCCCTCAGAGCAAGCCGGTGAAACCTGAGTGTGGGGCCCTTTTGCCGGCTCTCCGGCTGTCTTGTGGTCAGCATGCATTCCTGTGATTCTCCTGGCTTTAGCATACAAAAGAGACCAAGGCCAAGGTGGGCTGGCAGCAGCATCATATAGACAGGGTGGCTGTGGGGCCGTGGTCGGGGCCTGTCCTCTCCCTGGCTCCCCTCCCTCCTTCCCACTCCCCCTCCTCTCTCTGGTTTTCCCCATTCACAGCCTCACCGCTAGGGCTTCTTCTTCCAGAACCCCAGACCCCGCCGAGCTCCCGCTCCTGCAGACAGAACACTGGAGTTGTTGGGGTGACTGCCGCGACCCCAGACCCTGGCCCCAGTGGCACCGGCCATGGCTCTGCCAGCAGCCGTGGCCGCCTCGTGCCCTGGCGCCTTTCCCACCCTGCACTCCTGCCCGGGCCAGAGGCCTCGAGAGCGGGTACTTCGCCCGTCAGAGCCGCGGGCATGCCATTCTTCTGAAATGAGTAATAGCGAAGCTAGTCCAAGAAATAGCCAGTGTTTTCTCCCTGCTGTTGCCCAGGCTCAAGGAGATGATCCAATTGCCTCATCGCGTGACGAGTCCGGGGGACAGGGAGTCGGGGTCCCTGACCCCTAGCGCCCAGGGCGAGGGCTGCAGGTCTGTGAAGAACAGGACGATGGAATGATTTGCCCGGTTTGCCTCTGATTGAAAATCATTTTGAATCCGTTTGAGGGGCTCTGTAGAGAGATTCTGCTTTGAGCAAAGTAGACTTTGCTCACAATCTCTGTTGGCGTGGCAATCTTTCTCTAAAGTGGTGTCCAAGCCACAGGCATTTCACTTGTGGGTATCTCTGGCAGGAGCTGCAGGGGCCTGGGGAGGGAGTGAACGTCCGGAAGTCCCGCCTACGTCCGGGCGCTCCTTCCCCGCCGCCTGATTTCTGGTGGGTGCACGCTGAGCCCCATGAAGTCGCAGAGCAGGGCCCAGTGACTCGGTGTGAACACTGCCTTGTCTGGCTGCAGGGGGTGACTTCTCTGTGGGAGGGCTCCAGCGCCTTTTGGCGGGCGGAGTTGAAACACTGTATCGAGATGCATGAAACACTGTATCGAGATGCATGAAAATCACATTAAGCACCGTGCGCGAGGCCGAAGATGTCTCTGGGAAACTGGCTGTCGGAACAAATTACAGGAAGATGTGAGAACGAACTGTGAAGGGTTTTTATTGAGAAAGAGTTGGTGCTCTAAATGGGGATGAGTTACAGGGGCACAGGCATGGCTTTTCTCGTCAGAAAGGCCAAGGGAAGGTGGGCGACGTGTTTTTACAACACAAGGTCACTAGCTATGTGACTGGTCAGCAGGATTTCGCCGTCAGCCCGCGGTCAGTATGTTTCCCTCTGCCCACCTTCCCTCGCTGTGCTTGCAGAATATTTAATAACCCAAGCACCAAAAACTGCAAGATTAACCGGGACAACCTGGGCAAGTGTTCAACAGTGTCCCATTGGGTGACAGACCGTGGAAAACATGGCACGGACCCACATAACTTGGTGCTTTCATCCTTCCTAAAAAACGCTTGGTAATATATAACTTTTA
Organism: Eumetopias jubatus; assembly: GCF_037043125.1. Taxonomy (NCBI): domain Eukaryota; kingdom Metazoa; phylum Chordata; class Mammalia; order Carnivora; family Otariidae; genus Eumetopias; species Eumetopias jubatus. Next base: position 5,160,762 of record NW_028274823.1, on the reverse strand, counting down.
AATCTGAAGTTCCGGAGCGTTGGTGCAACTGTAGCTGAGCTTGCCACGCAGTAGCTGTTGTGATGAACAAACCGCCAGAAAACCCCACCCATCGGAACCATTTCCATGTTCTGCAGAGGCATTCGGAGGAGTCCCTGGGATTCTTGGAAATGCACATTCCCAGGCATGCAAGAGACTGTTCCTCTGACCGAGGCTAACGCAGTTTTCTGCGCTCTAGAACAGGACTGGCCGTCTTGCCCCATCCCACCCGTCTGAAGCCGGCACACCTGAGGGCTCAGCCAGGACTTGACGACCCACTTCCATGACCGGCAAGCTGATGTTGGCTGTGGGCAAGAGGCCTCAGTTTCTCCCCCTGGGGATCCACCCATAGCTCTGTCTGAGCATCGTGATGATCCGGCAGCTGGCTTCCCCCAGAGAGAGTGATCCCAGGGAAGGCAAGGCAGAAGCCACCACCTCTTTTAGGACCTCACCTCAGGAGTCATGTTGTCTTTCCTGCAGTATTCTACTGGTCACACAGGTTGGCCCTGTTCATGCAAGCACGAATGAGCAGCCCTTTCCAAAGAGTATGTGAGGGTGAGGAACCCTCCTTTTTTTTTTTTTTTATTATCCTGAGTTTGTGAGTTGTGGCTTTTAGCTGGACACCACCGAATCTGACTCTGGTTAACTGAACGAGAACAGGAACTGGACAGAAGGTGACTGGATAGTTCTCAGAATCAACTGGAAGTCTGGAGAACAAGGCTCAGAAAAGGGACAGGAGCCCAGAAGCTTCTGGACCACAATTAAGGTGCAGCCACAGGAAGCTTTTGGTAAGGATGTGGCCTGTGGTCTGTGGCACTGATACTGCTGGGCATGGCTGGCCGTGGACTCTCACAGCTGGGGCTTCTGAGAACACTTCTGAAATATCCCTGGATCTGTGACTCACCATGAAGAGTCAAAGTCTTGGGTAGGATTGGTGGTCGGAGCCCGTAGCACCTCCCTGCCACAGTTTGGCTACAGGTACGTGGAGGGCGGGGCCAGCAGGTGGGATCCTGCACTGGCAGGTGTAAGGGATGCCAGGAAGTAGGAAGAGAGTGGGGCTGCTGAGGGCAGCCCCCAAAGGGCAGGTGCTCACTCTACCTCCTGCTTTGTACTGAGCTCAAGGGTTATTTTTTGTCTCAAGTGTACCCAGTATTACAACATTAATGTATTCCTGAAAAGTTATGTTGATTTGATTTGTGGTTATAGACACTGGCTAAGCTTAATACCTTTTAGAAGTCTGTAGATAATCCTTTTGTAAAGCAGCTAATCCTTTTAGAGAACAAATAATCACTTCTTAACCCTTTTATTTTTGAAGATCAAGACTGTGTATATTGGGTTTTCTCAAGGCAGAGTAGCCAGCACTTAGGCTTCCTCTTTTGCTCACAGTGAGGAAGTGTTTCAGGTTTATAGATAACTGCTTATAATCTCTCATGCTGTCTGAAACACACACACACACACACACACACACTGAGGGTTTTTTTCTTTCTCTGCTGTAAATGATTCTTGTCTGGAAGGAAGTGTGGGCTATTAAAATTTTTAAAGAGCTTGTATTTATTTGATCTTACCTGCTAGGCTGTTTAAAGAGCCAATTTAAGAAGTAAGACCTCGGAGCATTTGCATGGGTGAAGATGCACGCATTGTTATACCTGGGAAGTCACATTTGGAAGATTCACCTTTCATATTTTTTTTTTCTTCTGTAAGAGGCTTTCACATTACAGCAGAAATATTTTGTTCCACTTCCTCAAGCTGCTTTCACGCTTCCTGGATAACAGAGCAGGGCCCCGAGGTGACAGCTGAGCAGGAGCCTGGATAGGGTGGGCATGGCAAGCCAGATGGAGACAAGACTCTCCCCTCCAGGCTGGTGACAGGTTCTGCGTGTCCAGAACAGTCCTGGGGGCCATGGGAGCACAGAGAACCAGCTGATGAGGAACTAGAAGCACGCAGGGAGACCAGTGGGACAGCTGCTCCCAAAATGTAATAAAGAGATGAGAGAGAGTGTCTGATAATGGTTGCCATTCAGGTGCCTCTATGGGTCAGGTGCATTCATAGTTCCTGTTGCTTTTTGCCCAGTAACAGGCAGGTGCAGTGGAGTGGCCTCCCCCGTGGTAGGTAGACTAATTCGGCTCCTTTTTTCTCCAGTGCTAGAACCTATAGGGGTCATTGGTTGATAGAAATGAAGTACAGGCTTATATTTTCAGGGGCTGTGTTATTAAAGAACATAATCCTTTAACTCCTAGAATCATACTCATTGGGGCAAGATGCCCCCCTCTGAGAGGGTACAGGAGGAGGTTGTAGGTTCACTTAGTGGGACTGAGTTGTCTTTAGTCTAAGAGTTATGTGTGTGTGTGAGATGTCGGCCCATTTTGAGGTTCGTAAACTGAGACTTGGTTGAGTGAAATGAGTTGTTCGAGGCCACATAACTAGAAGGCAACAGGGCCTGGACTCTAGCCCAGGGTCGTCTGCACGCCAGACCTGGACACTAGGTCTCCCCGAGGAGAAACAGCTTGGAGGGGATGTTGGCTGGGAGTCCGGGCAGCATGTATGCACCTCCTTCTGTTTTTCCAGACCATGATTCTGAGATGGTAACATCTTGGCATAAAGTATATAGCTAAGGAAAATACAAGTAGCCTTTTGAATGAGATATTTCAGTCATTTATATCAGAATACAGATGATTCTGATCCCATGGTGGGGCATAGAGTACATCACTTTCCTGATTTAATTTTATTGTTCAGGGAGAAAGGCAATTCCTACATACCTGGTGCATTTTAATGTACTATGTATTAATATTGTATTACCATTATTATTTGAAGCATTATGGCTTTTTTCCTTTTTTAGGTGGCTTTTCCCATATTTTGTATTGTATTTAACCATAAAACACAGAAAGCACCATCATTTCTTAGCTAAGAAAATTGATGCCCTCTACAAAAACTATTAGAATATTGATTCCCTACATACGGTAATCCTGAATTGCTTCTTTTCCTCGAGATTCGTATTATTCCATTAGTGGTAACCTTCAGATTTATGGTTAAAGCAGAACTTCAGAGAAGATTTGTTTGGGAGATTGGCTGTTTTTCTCTTATTTTCAATCTATTACACAAAGCCCCTGAACAAACTTTAAAATTCCCTCAATTTAACAAAGAAACCATCCTCTGATTGCTCTTGTTTTGTTTGTCTAGGTGTCTTGCGGTATGCCCACTTCCTGGCCTGCTCCCTCTTTCAGTAAATTGCATTTGTTACTACTGACAGGCCTCTGTGTGTTTCCTTAGAGCTTGGACTTTCGGAGTGGGAAGGAAATAGTTGAAAACTTAGTGCAGATACGGCAGTTCTTTAAGTGTTTTGAAATGCATACATGAAATTTCATTGCTTCATATCGATTCCATCCATCCTTCTGTGGGAGGTTTTCCCTATGCCAATCCATTTCCTTTTTTCATGTTTTTAATGGTCTTTGTGCACGGAGAACCATTTCTTCTGGGCATGTGACAGATTTGCTGTGCTGAGTTAGATTAGCATGCTTGTCTGATCCTGAGTCCATCTGCAAGGCTGCCTGATGAAAAGGGAAAAATAGTCAACATCCTGTGCTGGATGCAGACTTGGAGGTGTGTGCTGGGAATTTGTGTCTCCCTTTGAAATAACATTTTGGAAAGCACAGTGTTTGGTAGATAAGGGCTGCACTCATCGTGTCACATCAGAGAACAATTGTAGCATTTAGTTTCATATCGTCCTGCTTTCAGCCCAACTTTTATAGCTGAACAAAACACTGAGCGCTGTGTTAGAGGTCAAGGTCGGCACAAATCAGCTTTCACCGTAGGAAAAGAAAATGAGCTGAATAGCCATGCAAAGTGGCATGTTTGTTAACTATAGCGATTGTTGTGAATAGATTTATGCATTCAATTTGTTTGCACTTGTCAAAACCTCATTAATTGTAAGCCCAATGACATTGTTTGCTGTTTCAAATCAGTTTTAAATTACACATGTACTGCTTAATCTGAAAAGTAAAATTAAACCTTGGATTGGTATACACTTCAAGTTACAACACTAAGCCATTCTATTTGGGGGAAGGAGTTTAATACTCGCTGTAAAATAAAATTAGGAGGTCCTTTGCATCCATGGTGTCTGATGTAATTACGTTCTGTCAACTGTAATTTTTTAGGTTAATTTCTTCCACGATGTATGCTATATGTAAATTATAGAGTTATAAATACCTTTATACATTTAAATTATTATATAAATCCTTAGTATTAATGCAATAAAAATTTTTAGGCAAATTACTTGGAAGTGTGGGTTGTATGGCAAATAGGTAAAATTGATGTGTTTTTAGAAATCAGCAAAGACAGATATTTTATTTGTCTAACGAATATGGGGTTTTATCAAGTCTCTAGGCCAGGTGCTAGGGACACAAAAGTCACGTGGTCACTGCCTCCAAGAACTTGCTAATCTAGCGTGACCTTTTCATAAGGTTCCCTGGGACAAGTGTGCCCTAAGGTTTTCTGCCAGGCTTGGTCAGATGGGTTGAGAGCTATGACCTGAAGCAGTTCCCTGTACCCTTGAGAAGGTACAGGGAACGCCAGCTGTTTGGGCCACAGGACTCTCTTCTCTGCCCCATTCCTGAGGATGTTGGTCTGGGTTCTGGAATTCTGAACTTGGGGTCTCTCGAGAGCTTGTGGATAAAACTCAGAGTTTGTAAATTTAGATGGTGAAAAAATTTACCCCTTTCTTTCCATAGAATTACCTTCCTTTGTCATCTTATATCCCTTGTACCTTTACAGTGAGACCCTCCAAGCCCAGCCCTAACTCTTGGTGACCACTGGTCTGTTCTCCATCCCTCTAATTTTGCCTTGTCAAGAATGTCATGTAGTTGGACTCATACAATACAGAGCCTGTTGGGTCTGGCTTCTTTCACGTAGTGTGTGGATCTCAGAATCATTCTTGTTGTGCTGCGTATCAATAATTCATCCCATTTTATTGAGCAGTGTTCCGCTGTACAGAAGGACCACGTGCCTTTCATCTTTCCCCAGTTGGGGGGCATGTGGGTGGGTTCCAGTTTGCGGCACGTATGAATAAAATGGCTGTAAATGTGCATATAAGTTTTTGTGTGAACCTAGGTTTTCAGTTCACTTGGATAAGTCAGTAGGATGGTATTGTTGGATGCATGTCATGTGTGTTTAATTTGGTAAGAAACTTCCAAACTGGTTTCTATAGTGGGCATACCCTTTGCTTATCCACCAGCAGAGCATGAATGTTCCCATTGCTCTGTACCCTTGCCAACATTTGATATTATCAGTTTTTTCCTTTTTTTTTTTTTTAGTCTTTTTTCCTTTTTTAATTTTTGCCTTTGGTATGGATGAGTAATGGGATCTCATTGCAGTTTTAATTTGTATATCCCTAATGACTAATGGTGTTGAGCATCTTTTCCTGTGCTTGTTTGCTCAATGCCCATCTTTGGTAGTGTCTGTTTAAATCTTTTGTCCATTTTAAAAATTGTGTTGTTACTCCCATATATTTTATTTTAGGTCATTAAAAGTATTACTCTAAGAATAAATTTCACTAGATGGCCCAAGGGAGCCACATGACCAAAGAGGTTAAGAACCCTTGAGAGACACACTATTCTTAAAATATCTTTATTCTTTACATTTTTGCATTTGGCACATGTCCTTGTTCAAAGTCTGTCACACACCATCTCCAAGGTAGCAGTTTGCCCATGATAGAATATATTCTTTCTCCATCATTCTTTCTGTTCTGTGTACATAAAATGGGATTTTAAAACATCACCCTCAAGTGTGGGCGGGATTCCTTACTCCTCCCTCTCCTTCAGTGAGCAGTAAGGCATTTCTTCTGTTTTTATTTATGAAATTCTTTGGCCCTCTTTGATTCTTTTCTCAAATGGAAGGAATCTTAATTTGCAGGAAAAATGCAAACCAATATATTCCAGGAAAATGGTCTTATTCCAGCATTTGAATTAGGAGCTTTTAATGCAGGATAGCAGTGTGAGTGTGTGCTTGTCTCTGCAATACCGTGGATTGACAATTTTCTGCCTAATCTCTGTGTTTCCATCACAGCTCCTCAATGGAACTCATGTCCCAGCAAAAATGCTTTTTATCTGCTTGAGATATTTTTTTAAAAGTCTCTTGTGGACTCTTTTAAGTGGACAGCTCAATGGTGTCTTAGTCATCACCGAATCTATGACTCTAGTTTCAATACACTCTTCAATGGCTAATATGTGTAGGTACCATAAGCTTATTTATCATCAACACATTATTTTTGTTTTGTGCTTCTTCTATGAAGGAACATAAGGTACAGAGATGTTGTGTTCTATTATTTTATTTTAATTTAATGAAAGGCCTGACTGAGGATTCTCTTCTTCCCCACTGGAAAGAAAAAAGAAATTGAACGAGGAAAGTAAATGCAGTGTGTTTGTTGAAAATTCATGTTTGGCACACACGTAAAAATATGCCGAGGTGAGGAACTCTGACATGTGTTAATTATTGCTTTAGAAGGAGCACTTGTGATAAATTGGTGTCCTAAATTTTATATTTGGCACATTTAGCCTATGCAAACGAATGTTAAATCCTTATGGTTTGGGGAGTAAGAGATAGAAAAAAGCTTCTCACTTCTAGCTGTGTGCAGTCCCTCTGCGCGGGTGAAGCTCTCTGTGGTTACAAAGCCCACAACAGTTACAAAGAAAGAAGAGCCCCCGGGGAGTCTATTGCAAGTCCTGTGAACTCACGTAGGCGGTTTCCATTTTGGTGTCAATTCTACGGTTTTTCTCGTAGCCTACGGAGAAAGGAGGGTGGAGAAGGCGCTTTTGCTCATTTGCACACGCGTGTGCTCATGGCCACTCTCCCACTCAACCGTATCACGTTCCTATTTCTACTGTGACAAATTAGCATACAGTTAGCAGCTTAAAGTGATACCTGTTGCTTACGCCTGGTTCCGAAGGTCAGAACGCAGCCCAGCTTCTGTCTGCGTCTTGCTGGTTCTCTGCTTAGAGGCTTGTACGACAAAATTGGGGTATTGGTAAGGTCCTTCTTCTTGCGAGAGGCTCGGGAATGAATCGCTTCCAAGGTCAGTTGGTGGGGTCCACGTTCCCACGCAGGCTGTCAGCTGGGTGTCCCTTAGGTCTAGACAGCCCCTCTCCGTGGCTCCTGGTCCCTGCCCTTCAGCGTCAGGCCAGCGCATAGGGGGTCCCTCTCCTGCTTGGGTATCTCTGTGCTCCCCGCTGCCACGTCTCTCTCATTGGTGCTTGTGAGGGCTCCTGGGACCACACTGAGCCCATTCCATAATCCAGGATGCTCTCCCTGTGTTAAGGTCAGCCGATCAGGAACCCTAATTCCATCTGCACAGTCCCCTGCCAGGCGCACCTAGATTAGCCTTTGATTGGGAAAGCCGAGGGGTGGGGATCTTGGGGGATGTTCTCAGAATTCTGCCTCCCAGCGCCCTACACGTGCACATTAATAGCAAAATCACAAAACTCAAGGTTCTCCTGAGTGACTGTTTGCAGCACAAGGATTTGTTTCCATTTCTGAGACAATATGTGCTGAGATAGTTCTGTGATATTTACACATTTGGTGTTTACGCCTCATGGACTCCATTATACATATCTTTAGGAATTCTCTTTACATAAATTAAGATGATTTTTCTCCTTCCCGAAAACATAGCAACATGCTGCACATTCTGGATGAAAATGAGGAATTGTTTACACCATGAGCCAAATTAAACTCTGAGAGGATTCTGATGCACGAGAGATAAAACGTGCTCAAATGTATGGCATATTTTAGGTTTCCTAGGGACTTCTTTGCAAGCATCAGCACAAATTAATATTAAGAGGCGATTTGATTATAACATCAAGACTATGTCTGAGGTTCCCTGGCATTTAACAGGGGAAGCAATTTTAGATACACAGCATTGTTTTCCTCCGTGGGGCTGCCCAGGACACCCTCTGTCACCTCGGAAAGACAGATCTGCCCCGTGTGTGGAGTACAGGACCTCAGGCTTAGAGTTTGGATTCCTTCCTCTTTCCCCAGTCCCCGCTCCTCCAAACTGGGCCATTTTTGGCAAGTTCTGTGGTTTCAAGCCTCAGTGTTCCTGCCATGGGGATGATAATCTTGCCTGTAGGATTTAATAAAGTAATATCTAAGAACATAACTTATAACTTAGGGAAAGCTAGATACTTGCTAGTTAGACAACCAAACACACACACATGCACATGGAAAGAGGGAGAGGGAAACTAGTGTTCGCAACTCAGCTTTCTTTCTTACACTTGTTCTGAAAAATTTGGGAACCATTATAGAGAAATGAGGTTTCTGCAATAAAGGTTCTTTGCAGGGGATAATCTTGGAATCGAAAGCAAAAAAGACAAGGCTCGCCTTCCCCTTTTACTTGGCACTATAAGCAAGTTCTCAGAGGGTGCCAGGCGCCCGCCCAGGCTGCAGACAGAGTCCCAGTGCACAGGGTCCATCGTACTGCTTCCCCATCGCCAGGCCAAGTATGAGCACTGTTGTGTTAACATGATGTTCCTGTCCTTCAATGTGTTGGAATATTTATTTGCTTTGGGGACAAAGTCACACACATTTGCCTTTTGGGACGTGTCTTTGAAATAACCCTCAAGGAATAAGATGCTCCCTGCACATGGAACTTGGCTCTCTCTCCCAACGGGAAAACCTAATCATGGCTGACTTGGTAGTGGTTCAAGTTTCCTGGAATGCTGCATTCCTCCCCAAGGATATGCACGTTTTTAGGACCTGATGGATGCTGGACCTTGGTCACTTCCCTAGTTCAGCCCTGACGCTGCCCAGCTTATGTGGAACGTGTGCAATGCGCCCTGTCTTCTTTCATGGGGAAAGAGGAGAAGCTGGTCCCCACCCCACTGGCCCGGTGAGGTTTGGCAGCACTGGGGCCCAGGGGCCAGCCCGTTTGGAAAGGGCTGCCTGGGCTGGGGGGCGGTGGTCCGTCCATAAGACACAGCTGCAAGGAGGCAGCCGGGGTCTGAGGTCCTGGGGGCAGCACCCCCGGGAGGCCTCCTTCTTTAGATCTTGATGCAGAGGACCACTGTGTCTCTCACTGGCAGTGCTGAGCATGGGGCCGGTGTTTGGCGCCCCGCTGGGACACCCCTCCTGAAAGGGGATTTCCTGCTGGCCCTGCATCCCCCTGGTTCTGCCCTCCCCCTCACTACCACTGCCTCCACGGACCTCTGTGGTGCTTGCAAACCCTCCAGTTAGCCGGGGCTCCCGTCTGTGTCTTTCCTCTTCTCCTCCAGCTTCCAGGAAGAGGCTGACAGCGGGGACATACGACTGACGGTGTCATCTCCCAGCCCACCGGCAGCCCCTCTGGTTGGTGTCGGGTGTGGGGGCTCCCCTCCTCCTCCCTCTGCCCAGGAGGCTGGGCTGTCCCGCTCGCATGGTTCAACGGTGGCCCTGCCCGCAGAGGGGTTGCTGTTTGGCCGTGAGTAAGACAGAGAGTTTGTGATGAAAGTCAACCCTGGGGCCTCTCAGGCTTTGGGCTGGCCCAGGGTGTGAGACCATCTCAGGCCAGCCCACTTCTGAGACTCGCACCCCTGTGCCGGGGCAGCCCCTGCCCTCCTTGTCCTTCCTCACGATGACGGATGCTCGTGGTGTCCAGAAAGAACTCTGCAGGCAGCTGTTTGTCACGTAGGCCCTTCAGACTGGAGTGATGTCTGGGCCCTTCACCTTCATCCGTGTGTCCCAGCTTGGCCCAAGGGGGGGCCCTTCTTCGGTCAGGGCCATCTCCACCCAAGGGCACCTTTTCTGACCTGTTTTGCAAAACCCTCTGGCTTGGAGATGCTCTCATCACCCCCACAGGGTCATGCTGGCAACATTGAGGGCTGCAGTCTCCCACCAGTGCCCAGGAGAGGGTCTGCTAAGAACCCAGGTCGTCACAGGACCTTCCCCAGGGTCCTCACCAAGACAGAAGCTCCTGGAAAAAGCTCCTGATGTCAGTCATTTGGACAAAGCCTCAAAACCGTGTGATTCCTTTCTGAGGCCGTGAGGCAAATACGTATGGACTTTGCTATCTAATGCCCTGACCCTCTCTCTGCCCACCCTCGTCATCTTCCTCCTTGACGTGCAGGTAGCCTCCGAGTCCCAGCTTTGCAGCTTCTGGGACCCATTCCCCTCACACGACAAACGTTTGTGCACGGGGCAAACACCACTCTTTCTGCAGCCCCCTCACTGGCAGCCCAGCCCCGCACACTCCACTGAACACAATACACCTTCCAGTTTTCACTTAAATTTCAAAATTACTCTCTATTTATAAAACCTCCCAAGGGTTGATGTCTGCCGTACACTTAAAAGCAAAAATGGGAGATACAGGCTTTCAGTTATGGGATGAAGAAGCCACGGGATTAAAAGGCACAGCAGAAGGAATAGAGTCCGTGGTATTGTCACAGTGTTGTGTGGTGACAGGTGACAGCTACGCTTGTGGGGAGCACAGTGTCACGTATGGAGAACTTGAATCGCTGTCTTATACACCTGAAACTGATGTCACATTGTGTGCCGACTACAATTAAAAACAAACAAAAGTGTACGAACCTCACTGATCATGGCCCCGCAGAGGGAATCCCATGGTCAAGTTTGTATCGAGACTGTTTCGTTAGTGGGTATGGATTTGAAACTTGACATTATTTGAACTGTTTATTCAACGCCATGGCATTTAATTAATGGTGGCTAGTTTATGTATGTGCATATATGTCTGGGCTTTCCCAGATCAGTAACCTTATGGAAGCACTGATTCTGAAACCCAGCCCAATGTGTGTTGTGACTCCCCAGAACCGTTTTATCCCAGCTCACCGAATGTTCGGACCGCTCCTCCTGCTGATATTCTCGTGGCTAATTAGCTGTTTCTAATTCCAATTCAGTTTAAAGATTTATTCATTTATTTGAGAGAGAGAGAGAGAGAGAGAGAGAGAGAGAGAGAGTGTGTGTGTAGCATGGGGGGGGGGGAAGGGCAGAGGGAGGGAGAGAATCCCAAGCAGAAACCGTGCTAAGTGCAGAGCCTAACATGGGGCTTGATCTCACGACCCTGCGATCATGACCTAAGCCGAAATCAAGACTCAGATGCTTAACTGACTGAGCCACCCAAGCGCCCGCCAGTTCAAAGATGACCAAGAGTTTGTTGTTGCTGTTCTTTTAAAAGATGTAAATAATTATTCTTGGCACAGGGAAGGCAGCCAGTCTAAGAACTGACAGAGGTGGGAGGAGATTTGGACTCAACAATCCCTGTGTCTGCACTCCTCGCTCCAGAGAAAATCACATTCTCCACAGGCATAACGCTGACGTTTTTATTCCTGAAAATACTTGAAAAACAAACAAAATGCAGAATCACATGAAGGTATTGATTCCAGTGACCTGGCAACACAATTTTTATTAATGGGATCAAGGTTTGAAATACCTGACTTAGGCTGTATTTCACATGACAGTGCCTTTTTAAAAATCTGCATTTTCCCCACCTCAGGAAGAAGTAAAAGGCACCTCCTCATGAATCATTTGATTAAAATTCCTCTCCAGCACCCTGTACTGTTCACTCATTGTGGAATTGTTGAAAATCGGGTGATTTGCAACTCTGCACTTGCCCAAATGAAACCAGGAGTGTGACTGATAATTAGAATCCTGGACTCTCTGAACTGAAAGTCGTTCTAGAAATTGCCCAAACCAGGAATGGCATTTTGCAGATGAGGAAACAGAGGTCCTGGGGCCGATTTTCCTCCAGGTAAAATCAATATCTCAGGAGGGAGAAAAGGGGGGGGATTTCTGACTTGTGCTTTTTTTTAATAAACTACTTAGAAGTGTGTGTGTGTTTGTGTGTTAACCCTGTGACTCTTACCTAGACATATTAATAAAGATGTATGAATAATATTCAAGTAGATAATACGATCTCATATATTTTTTTAAAAAAAGCTTTCATTCCCCTTGGTGTCAAGACCAGCAGCCTCGTTGGGTTTGATGCTGGTTTAAAGTTGGGAGATCGCACTCTCCCCATGTCCTGCCGTCACTTGTGTGCAAAATCACTCTCCTGTTGGGGACTCAGTTTCTTCACTGTTAAGGAAATTGACCAAAAAAAAAAAAAAAAATCACCAAATGAGATAATCGTTGTGAACAAGGCCTGCATAGCATCTCGTTAATGGGCCTGTGCCAGTGAGCTGGGGAGCTTCCCCCCTTTTCTCCCTCCTGAGATATGGATTTTACCTGGATGAAAAACGGCCCCAGGGCCTCTGTTTCCTCGTCTGCAAAATGCCATTCCTGGTTTGGGCAATTTCTAGAACGACTTTCAGTTCAGAGAGTCCAGGATTCTAATTATCAGTCGCACTCCTGGTTTCATTTGGGCAAGTGCAGAGTTGCAAATCACCCGATTTTCAACAATTCCACAATGAGTGAACAGTACAGGGTGCTGGAGAGGAATTTTAATCAAATGATTCATGAGGAGGTGCCTTTTATTTCTTCCTGAGGTGGGGATCCTCATCAGGGAGTCTTGCTCTGTCTGGATGGGATTTGCTGCTTAAACAGACATTTTTTTAAAGAGTAATTTTGTATTTTCTTCAGTCCACCATATTTTTAGAATTGATGTTACTTTTTATTGTCTCTCTTTGAGGAGTACAACGTGAGTGTTTGATACACGTATAATGAAATGATCACACAGTCAAGCTGATGAACACACCTATCACGTATCGTTGCCTTGATGGGTGTGTGGTGAGAATACTTAAGATCTGCTCCTGTAGCCGGGTTTCACGTACATAGTGCAGTATTTTTAACTATAGTCGCCATGCCATGCATTAGTCCCCAGAACTTGTCTTGTAACTGAAAGTTTGTACCCTCTGAACAACATCTTCCGTTTCCCCCGCCACAGCCCCCGGCAGCCATCACTCTACTCTTCGCTTCTGTGAGGTTGACTTTGTAAAATTCCACATATAAGTCAGCTCATGCGCATTTGTCTTTTTGTGTCTGCCTTATTTCACTCAGCGTAGTGTGCCCAAGGCCCATCCATCAGTGGTAGGGTTTCCTTCTTTTGAAAGGCTAAATAATATTCCATTTATGTGTGTGTGTGTGTGTGTATGTATGTATAATGTATATATGTGTACGGTATTATGCATGTCATGTACTGCATGTATAATGTATATGTGATACATATAATATGTTACATGTATGCAATGTACGTATAACATACATACATGTGTATAATATGTAATATTACAGATACGGGTATCTGTCTGTCTCACATTTTCTCTGTCTATTCATCCATCAGTGGACACTTAGGTTTTTCCTGCATCTTAGCTATTGTGAATAATGCTGCAGTGAATGGCTATGACACGGGGGTACAGATCTCTCTTCCAGATAGTGATTTCATTTCCTTTGGCTCTACACCCAGAAGCGGAATTGTTGGATCAATACTACTTTTTATTTTTTTTAACAGTTTTAAGATAGATGTCACATGATGTTACCTCTTAAATTCTTTTTTTTTGCTACTGGTGGGAAGTGTGTGAGTTAGTGTAATTGCTACTGTAACTATTTGGAATTAGAAAAAAATTGCAACAGAGCCAGAAGGCAGTTATCTCCATCCTCGGGCCCCAAATCTCTCCTCCCCAGCCCTGCCTGGACCTGAAGATCCCAGGGTGCTCCGCACTGGGGTGAATTAGGACGCTGTGTTTCAGCTCTTCCGTAAAGAGCTGGAGGAAACCAACCCCCACCAGCTGCCTGCTGCAGAGGGAAGCTTCCTCCTCTGCGAACACAAGTTTATGAATGCCTTTCTGAACAAAGGCTATGAACTAATCCCCATCATTCCTGATCCTTAAATAGCATAGCATTCCAGTGAAATGCTTTTCCAGATGTTTCAGCAAGTGAAATCATTTGTTTGGGGTTCAACTTTTCTCGTGAAATACGACTTGAGAACTTTTCCCTCGTGCTCGCAATCATATCGTCAATTACAGAGCTCTTCTTGGGATGATCCTTTCTGGATTCCTTCATCATTCTTTACTTTTCAACTTCATACTTTCCTAGAGCAAACAGCCAGCTCATGTTAAGTTTTATCTTTGGACGATGAATGCATCTCCAAACAGGAGTCTCACATTTTAGGTCTCGTGATTCCAGAAAGGAAAATAAGCCAGAGGCCCAAACACAGGATTCTTTGTTATCATGAGCAGTTGCGGCACACATTTTAGAAGGGTCAGCTGGGTGCAGACCACTGTATCGCCACGTCAGGTGGTGGCAGGGATGATACAGGGAGAGAGGAAATATGGCCCGGTCCTCCCTGGGACCCCAGAACAGATGGAGGGGCAGTTCAGATACACAGGGAGTGGAAGAGCAACCCAAGGAGACACATTCCACATGCCACAGTGGAGGCAGGGCCCAGATGAGTCGAGGGGAGAGACGGGTCCCAAAGGAATGGCAGCTAGAGGCAGGTCACGTGGAGCGGCTGACAGTCCAGCCCATGTGGGGTTCTGGTCTATTCTATACACCTATCCCCAGAACATCTTTCTGATAACCCTGCCCTGACTTGGACGCTTCCTTGATTCAATGCCCTGGAAGCTCCTTGTTGTCTTCATGCAAGAATACCATTTGCTTAGCCTAGAGGACAGGCCCTGCCAGACCCTAGCCCACCTCTGACACCTCCCATCCTGCTGTCCTCCAGGTATGCTCTGGCTCACGCCCCTCCTGATGAACTGGACTTGCTCACTATGCTGTTCGTGCAGCCTGGGAGGTCCCCACTACGTGCAGCCCTCATGTGGAACCAGGAGGAGGAACTGAGCTGGCAAAGGCAGGATGGGATAAAAAGGAGGAGCAGGGTGGGTGGAAAGAGGAGGCCCTGCAGTGTTTGAGAGGTCAGGGTCAGCGCCACTGAAAAGGCAGGGCTTGCACTAGGCTGCGGACGGTGCTGTGGTTTTCAGTGTCTCCAAATGTTAAACTCAAGAACCTCAGATTCAACCTTCCTTCCCACCAGAGCTCTCTGCCTCCTCTGTCTCCCTCCCAGGATTCTCGGGCAGCTGCCCTTCAGCAATCGTGGGAACAACACATACTTACCGAGTGCCCGTTCGGTTCCGGGTCCTGGCACAGTAGCCGCGGAGCGGTCACAAACACAGACGCCGGGCAGGTGTGGTCCATGGCCCAGGAGAGCCAGGCAGGCCTGAGCTGGGAGGAGCAGCACCTGCCGTGGCCACAGGGGCGCTGCGCTCAGATTCCACCCTGGTAGATGCACAGAACGCAGCCCCAGTGGGCACCTCTTCGGATTGCTCAAGAGAAGTTGGACATCTAGATGTGTTTGGGAAATGCTGCAATATAAAAATGTGGGCAACTGAATAACATTTCTTTTTTGACACCAGGTGAGCTAAAGAGGGTATGTTTCCTGCTGCCTTTGGTCTCTGGGCAGTCATCTTTCTACCCCAACAGAGGCATTCTTGGTTCATTTCTTTACTTCCAGGAGATATCCATTTCCATGCAATACAGCTCCACATCCTCCACCTCCCGAAAACTACGTGAGCCAAGTCCCTGTGGGCACACTTGAAGTCTTTATGTCCAGGCTCCTTGGTTCACAGACACCAGCCCTAGAGCCCTTACTTATGGCCAGGTGATTTGCAGAGTAGGGAAGAGATAAGGCAGTAGGACAGCCCAGTCTTCCTCCGAGGGCAGAGCCATGGCAAAAATGTGGATCCACGTGGGTCTCATCAACACACCCCAGATTGTGTCACCAGTGGGGGGAAAAAGGCAAAGAAAATGGGCAAAATGTCAGTGCTTCTCTCCAAAGCTGAGTGTCTTTTTATAATATCTCACAGGGAAAAAAATAGGTCAGCATCGCCCCAAATGCAGGCCAATATTCCTGCAGTCCAATCAAGAGCATGGAGATATGCTGCTTGATGTGCCAGGAATCTTGAGATCACCATGTCAGAAGTAATGAGGGTGAGTGGGAATGGAAAGAGAGCCTTGAATCCCAGGGAGGTATTTTAAGCAAAAGGGACCAAGGAACTCTGCCCCATCTGCTAGCAAGCTGAGGCTATAAAAATCATTAGCAATGAAAGAATAAAGAGGAAGCGACGAAGTCAGGGGTTAGGGTGCTGTGTGTCTGCCTATCTAAAATGAGATTTTAGAAAGTGAAAATTTTTCTTTAAATTGTACAGGATCCTTGATTTAGGAAAGCAAATCAGCTAACAGGCCTATGCCTTTGACAGGTCATCTTGGTCAAATTCAATTTAGATCTAAAAACTACATCGTACAAAAGTCCCATCAGCAGATGAAGGGAAAAACAAAATGTGGTCCATCCAAACAATGGAACATTATTCAGTCTTAAAAAGGAAGGAAATGCTGACACATACTCAATGTGGATAAACCTTGAGGACATTACGATGAGTGAAGTAAACCTTTTGCAGAGAGACAAGTACTGTAGGATTCTACTCTCCCACGGTGCCTAGAAGCAGTCAAATTCCCAGGGACAGAAAGTAGATCAGGGGTTGCCAGGGGTAGGGGAGGGGGTGTGGGGGTTGTCGTTTGATTTCAACTTGGTGCAGAGTTTCAGTTTGGGAGGATGAAAACGTGCAGGAGATGGTGGGGGTGGCCGCCCTGTGAGTGTATTTGATGCCACTGAATGGTACACTCGAAAAAGCATGAAAATGGTAAATTTTATGTTATGCAGATTTTACCACAATTTGAAAAAAATCCTACAAGAGCTGGCACCTGCGGACTGCATGTGCGCTCACAGACCAAGACAGCTTTGAGACTAGGAAGTAATTTTAACACACAGGCCAGGATTCCTGAGTGACTTACCTCTTTATCTCTTGGGTCTAACAGAAACCCCAACGATTTTTTCGTAATTTTGTCTGTCTCTCGTTGACTCTGCCAGGGATGGGCACAGCCTGTCCTAAGGAAAACAAGAGGGTTCTTTAAACATGAGAAGGTTATTTAAGGAAACCATCCCTATACATGTAGTACAGAGCAAAATGTGCTGGTGTCTATATCAGGTTTTGTGAGTGTGTATTTTTCTGAATACTCCGGTGGTCTACATTCATCTCCCAAACACTGGACTACATCAAGATGATTTAAAATTTTTCCCCTGGCCAGTCTCTGCCCCTCTGTCACCTCTGTACTGAGGAAGAAGACTTTGCTAGTCCTTTCCTAGCATGCAAGACCTTGGGGATTCTTCTGGGGCTCCTTAATTCCTGAATTTTCTTGACATAGGGAAGGCTGGTTGGGAGCAGCCTGTGGCCTCCTGCCTGCCATAGAGTGCCTCACATTTGCCAGCCCCAGCTTACGCGGGTGGGCTGGGGGTGCCCATGCCCAGAGCTGAGCCTACCCACTAGGGCGGGCAGTGTTGGCCGGGGTGGGGGGAGGGTGTCTGACCTGGCTGCAGACTTCGCGGAAGGAGGAGGAAGTGGTTCCCATGGGTATTGGGCAGGGGAGTCTAATAAGAAGTAATGGGGTTGCCCCAGCAAGTTGGGAAGCTCAACACTGTGGAACCCAAGAGGAGGTGAAGGTGTTCCCTTTAGGGAACAGGTCAGCCCCAGGTGCAGGGTGGAGGGCAGCAGCAGATAGGGGCCTGGCTGCCAGAAGAGCTGAGTTCCGGGGTGAGTTACTGTGTAGAGGGCATGATGAAGATCCAGGAACAGACTGAGGGGTGAAGCAGGGCTGCGGATGAAGAGTGAGATCATAGCTGCGGTGACATAGTGACAGTGTGATGGTCAAGGCTAGATGAGCAGTTCTGAGAGATACGCAGTAAGGATTGATTGGATGGGTGGGTGGATGGGTTGGTGGATAGGTGGGTAGGTGGAAAGATGGGTGGATGGATTGGTGGGTAGGTGGGTGGATGGGTGGGGGGGTGGATGGGTTGGTGAATAGGTGGGTAGTTGGGTGGGGGGTAGATGGGTTGGTGGATAGATGGGTGGATTGATGGATAGGTGGGTGGATGGGTTGGTGGATAGGTGGGTAGGTGGAAAGATGGGTGGATGGATTGGTGGGTAGGTGGGTGCATGGGTTGAGGGGGTGGATGGGCTGGTGAATAGGTGGGTCGTTGGGTCAGGGGTAGATGGGTTGGTGGATAGATGGGTGGATTGATGGATAGGTGGGTGGATGGGTTGGTGGATAGGTGGGGGGGTGGATTGATGGATAGGTGGGTGGATGGGTTGGTGGATAGGTGGGGGGGGTGGATCGATGGATAGGTGGGTGGATGGGTGGTTGGGTGGATGGGTTGGTGGATAGGTGGGTGGGGGGTGGATGGATTGGTGGCTATGGATGCCTAGGTTGATGAAGCTGCAAAAGTAGGCAAAGATAAGACCATGAAGGCCTTATATAACAAGTTGAGCATAATGTGGAAAGCCATTTAAAGACTTTAAGCAGGAGAATGACAAATGGATCTGTGTGTATGAAAGATCCCTCTGATTTCATGTGGATAACGGGGTGGTGGAGGTGCAGGGCTACAAGCAAGAGATGAGTCGGACGTTTGCTGCAGTGAAAAGATAAGAGTGCCTTGAAATCAGGTGATTGGCCACAGGATAAAGAAAGTGAGTGAATTCCACAAATTTTTAAAAAACATAAATCTCAGGAAACAGTGACTTAGGTAGGTATTCGGGGTCCAAGAGGAAGGCCCCAGGACGACCCCCAGTTGACTAGGTGGCTGGGAGGACGGCAGCACCTTCCATCAGGGTGGGGGGACAGGGAGGGTCAGATTTGGGAAGAGGGAGGGATTATCCTGGCAGTCACAGTGCCTGTGGCGCCTGGTGGCACTGATGTTTCCTCTGCTGGAGCTGAGGGCAGGCCCCACGGCGTCCCTACCCCTTCGCTGCAGCCCCAGAACTCAGCACACAGTGCGGCATGTGGCTGGTGTTTAGGTTGTTGGACTGACCAGTGAACATAGAGCTGGGATTGGACAGTCTCTAAAAGCCTTCTCCTGACTGTGTCCCTCCCAGGACATGTACAAAGGGCCTGGCAGGGGGGCTTGAGGAGCTGGCAGGTCAACGTGGAGAAGCTTCCAGAACAAACTGGCGGTGGGAAAACGGTCTCTGTATCTGGGCTGTGTCTCAAGCCCGAGGCAAAGTGCCAGCCAGACTTCCTGCTCGTTGCCTCTGGGCACCTGGGTTTCTCTCGCTGCTCCAGACTTTTGTTTGAGGAGGCCTCTTTCTCATGACAAATGTCACAAACACTGAATGTCACGCTTGTTCCGAAGGAAGCTGATGTGGACAGACTGTGTGTTGCCTCCCCCCCGACAGGAACAGGGTTTGGCAATAAACCAAAGACTCACTATTACAACATGTTCTCGGGGAAGTAGGTCATGTGTCCCCAGGAGAGTCAGAGGCCAACGAGAGGGAGAGGTTTGGGCTGAACAGCGCTTTCTTTTTCTCAAAGCTCTAGGAGGGGGAAGGAACCATTTTCTTTTCCTGTCAGTGATGTGTTTCCTTCCCTAAGATTGGTCACCCCCGGTCCACACCTGTTTGCTCTGAGGTAAATGAACACAGAAATGCATTCTCTGTCTCATGCATAGTGCCGGCTGACCCTGCCATTGTTGGGTGCTCTCCTGGTCCTAACTTGTCATTGAAGAAGAGAAGGTGGTAGATCAGCTCTGTGGGACATTTGCTTTGACCTAGCGTGACTCCATGGAGTGTCCACTGAGGAACTCTCCACACATTTCGGAGAGAGGCCTCAGTGGGGGTGGGGTGGGGTGTGAGGCATCACCTTGCAGTGGGGATGGCCCGAGGTGGACCTGGGAGGAACACAGCAGAACCAGGGAGGTGACCAGAGGAGCAGCTTCAGATGCTGTGGGTCAATTTGAGAAATGTCTGTGGCGCTGAGGTCAGACAGAGGCTGGGGGGGTGGGGCGCCGGAAGATGGCTTCCTCCTTCTGGCTCAACCCTTAAAGATCAGAAAGGGGTGTGGTTCCTTCAACAACAGTCGTGTGGAGGGGACCAAAGCTGATAATTCCGGGTGGTGACAGGAGAGAGAGGGAACCTTCTCGTTCCTTGCCATTGTTCCAGAAAAATGTTTGCTTCCCTCACACTTCTGAGACAGTCACGGACAACTGCTGGGGTCACCGACTCACCTTCAAAATGAAGGAGGTGTGCGACTCATTGTGGGCTTCTGCCGTCAGACTCCAGTTAGAAAGATTCCAGGGCCCAGAGCGTTTGGAGCAAACCCACAACTTTAAACTTTAGTTCTTGCACTTTCCTTATCTTGCCTCAAAGAAAGTTCCATTTTCTTGATATACTGTCCCCAAGATGTGGTTATATAATTGGCGCTTTCTGTTGGGAAATGTGTCCTTGGGACAAACTATAGTGGTGTAAAGGAAATGATAATTTTCCCTCTAAATGATTCTGTATGTTAAAGGGTAAATACATAAGATGCATTGAAATCCTCAAGTGATTGGAAATAAATATGTGTACTCCCTTAATTCAGTTTTGAAATAAAATTATTTATTTATGTAATTGGAAACTGCACCAGGACCTAAGCACAAAGAGAAAACATGTGTTAAAATACACAGGAGAATTGTCATTCTTGCGTGTATCATTCTGCTGACATTGGTCACCTCCTAAGTGTCTGATGGGAAGAAAGATATGGCAGGTCAGACTGTGCCCTTGTTTCAGGGACAGTAAGTAAAGGACATATGCACAGGGATGCTTATTGTGGCAAAAAAAATCAAGCAAAAAATGTGAAGGCCCATCAATTGGGAAAGTTTGAAAAAAGATTGGTTCCACTTATGAGTCAAGGAACAATATGCAGCCCATAGAGGCATACTTCAGAACCAGAAGGGCTGACTGGTGGGATTTCTGCGATGCATTGAGAAGTGAGAAGAACAAGATGCACAAGTGCACAGTCATCTCTCCAAAGCCTACATCTGTGAGCACTTGGCCATTGATAATCTTGTGCACAGGGAAAGGTGTGCTAAGATACGTTGCAAGATACCATGTAGATTATTCAGAACATGCGGTTATGTGTTCAAGAGCAAAGGTGTGCAAAGATACACAGCAGGTTAGCACATATTTGTACTGGCTCACACGTGCTCTAAGAAAAGCACTTGACTCCGAACGTTGAGTATACAAATTAAAACGGCATTGCCCCAGAACCGGGCTTGGCAGAAACATGGTTGACAGAGGCTCACTCAAGTTCAGTGTCCCTGGAGTTCAGGGGAACGGTGTGTGGGTGTGGAGGGGGCTGTGCACGTGGCAAACACGTAATGACAGACCTGTTGGGCCACACCCAAGGGTCTGGGCTTTATCCTGCGAAGGCATGGACGGCGTGTCTTTTGAGCCCTGGTGAAGAGAGGTTGAGGAGGATGAATGTAGAATCAGGAGACCAGCAGAGAGTTTGAGGACATGCACCCCATCACCTCTTTTTTAATAGACATTTTTTTAGGGAAGGTTTACTATCACAGCAAAATGGAGTGGAAAGTAGATTTCTCATATAGCCTCCCTCCCACCCCCAACATACACACCCTCAGTCAATATCCGGGAGTCAGAGCGGTACATGTGTTAGAATCAGTGAACTTAACATGGACACCTCATTATCTCTCAAAGTCCATGCTGAACATTAGGGTTCACTCTCAGTGGTAGCCATTCTGTGGGTTTTGACAAATGCACATGACATGTATCTATGATTTTCGTATCTTGCAGAATAGTTACACTGCCCTAAAAATCCTCTGCACTGCACTGACTCATCCCTCGCTCTCTGCTGACCTCTGGCAACCACTCATCTTTTTGACTCTCTTCATAGTTTTGCCTTTTCCAGAACGTTAGATAGCCGGAATCATACATAGATGTAGCCTTTTCAGATTCGCTTCTTTCACTCAGCAGTGGGCATTTGAGGGTCCTCCATGTCTTTTCTTGGCTTGGTACCTCACTTGTTCTTAGTGCTGAATAGTATTTCGTTGTCTGGATGTTCCTTAGTTTACTTATCCATTCGCCTACCAAGGGGCATGTTGGTTGCTTCCAAGTTTTGGCAATTATGAATAAACATTCATATGCAGGTTTTTGTGTCCATGTAAGTTTTCAGCTCCTCATGGTAAATACCAAGGAGCATGATTGCTGGATCATATGATAGAGGTATGTTTTTTTTTCAGAAAATGCTGAAGTGTCTTGCAAAGTGGCTGCACCATTTTGCATTCCCAGCGATGCATGAGCATTCCTGTTGCTTCACATCCTTGTAAGCTCTTGGTGTTGTCCGTGTTCTGGTTATGGGCCATTGTAACAGGTGCACAGTGGTGTCTCCTTGCTTGAATTGCATTTCCCTGATGGCGTTCATTTGGACCACCTTCTCCTGTGCTGATCTGGCTTCTGTATGTCTTCTTCTGTGAGGCAGCTGCCTGGGTCTTTGGTCCATTTTTTAATCAGGTTGTTTATTTTCCTGTTGTTGAGTTTTGAGAGTTCTTTGTGTATTATTGATAGCAGTCTTTTATCAGGTATACCTTTTGCAAATGTTTTTCTCCCAGTCTGTGGCTTGTCTTCTCATTCTCTTGACATTGTCTTTGGCAGAGCCGAAATATTTTACTTTAAATGAGGTTCAGCTCAGGAGTTCTTTCTTTCATGGATTGTACCATTGACGGTGTGTCTAAAAAGGCATCACCATACCCAAGGGCACCTAGATTTTCTCCTGTGTAATCTTCCAGGGGTTTCTGGTTTTCAGCATTACATATAGTTCTGTGATCTGCTTGAGTTAATTTTTGTGAAGTGCATAAAGTCTGTCTGCATTCAGTTTTTTTGTTTTGTTTTGTTTTTTTTTTTGGCAAATGGATGTCCATTTGCTCAAGCACCATCTGTTGAAAAGACTCTTTTCTTCATTGTATTGCTTTGTTCCTTTGTCAAAGTTCAGTTGACTGTATGTGGGTCTATTTTTTGGACTCTCTGTTCTGTTCCCTTGACCTATTTGTTAATTTTTGTGCCCACACCATACTGTCTTGTTGATTGTAGCTTCATAGCGAGTCTTGAAGCCAGGTAATGACAATCCCTCAACCTTGTTCTTCTTCTTCAGCATTGTGTTGGCTACTCTGCGTCTTTTGCCTCTTTATGTAAATGGTAGCATGGGTTTGTCAATATCTACAAAATAATTTGCTGGGATTCTTATTATGATTGCACTGGATTTATAGATCAAGTTGGGAAGAACCGGCATCTTGACTACATTGACTCTTCCAATCGTGCGTGCTGGTGCCTGGGGACTTGGGTGCCTGCCACTACAGCGTCAGATGGTGGCATCTGAAGTGGACATTTGAAGGTGAAGTGGAATGTGCACGGGAGAGTGGGCCTTCCCCCTGTGTGGTCCCCAGCGTCTACACTGTCATCCACATGAAGCAAACACCTTATAAGCCAGTGCTGGGTTGGATTCCAGGGAGACAGAACAGTTCAAGAAAATGGACAATGAGGAAAGCCTCCACTATTTGCTAAGAGCCATGATTTCTTATCTGCTCATTTAAAAGGTCCTTTATCAACTTTTCCTTCCCTTGGGCCCTTGTGTAACTTCTTTGCCTTACGTACTTGGGACTCCCGGATTCTTTCTGGCTCTGCTGAATCCAGGCCCAGCAGTCCTGTCTCCTTGGGGTCTGGTCTCAGCTCTGACTTCACTTGGTCACCTCTGACACTGAGCTTCTGGGGTCTCTCTCTCTCTCTCTCTCTCTCTCTCACACACACACACCCCTTTTCATAACCTTAGCTTTTGTATCCCTGGAGTCTGCAGTGGGTCCAAATTACCTTTGGACCTCTACGTTGTAAATGTGTGAATTTACCATCACCCACATCTTGCTTGAATTCGTGAGCATTTGGCTCCATCAGCCCCCAAATGTGATACTTCTTCTTATATACAAGCAAGTGGGAACCACTTGCCCCCTCCTCGCCCCCCCTCCTTGCTGTGAGTGTGCATTCAGACGATGCCAACAAATTGGCTTCTCCAGGCAGAGCTGTGGTTTCCGAGGGGTCTCTGCCCAGCCTGCACGTGTCCCGTGTGTATGTGGCCTTCTCCGGGGCATAGAAGTGCTTGCTTCAGCCCACACAAATGAGAACGATGAGACATTCAGCAAAGCACCCCAGCTGTAGTGTAGCTGCCCCATGGCGTTATTGGTGACAGCCTCCCCTTTTTGGAGCTGGGCAGGCGGGAGGTAAGAGAACAGTGCTGGGCTTGTTGAGGGGCTGTTTGTACGGCACCCGGTGTGGGGAATTGAGAATACTTCCTTAGAGGCCTTTCTGTGGGGTGGGGGGGTGTACTTAAAGGGGGACTGCCTGCCTGGAAAAGGCCAATGTGGATTGGGGGCTGGGCAACACTGCCGGGAGGGGGCGTGGGGCTCTCCCAGGAGGCCACAGGGTGTCCTGGGACCTGAGGATGACCAGAGGCCAGCACACACAGCGGGGGCACGTCCTGACCGAGGCAGGGCGCCCCTTGGTCTACTCCGTGATCCCCATGCCGTCAAGTGCCCCAGGTGCAGGAGAGGGAGTGCAAGCCCCTGGGGCTGGCATCCTTCCATCCAGCCCTGTGACTCTCCCTCTCCACAACTTCTGTCCCCTCCTAGCTTCACTGCCCTTGGTGCTCATGAATCTCTTTCTGTGCTCCTGTACTTATTACCCCCCTGCTCCCCACATGGTGGTAAGCAATGCTGAGCAGGACCTGGCCCGTCTCGCCCACACTCCGCTCCAGGCACGGTGGGCCAGGCATGCTGTGGGCACAAGGCAGGTTGCTGCAGGATGAATGAATGGGTGGGGGAGTGAATGAATGAATGAGTGAGTGAGTGAGAGAAAGAAGACATGAAATGCACCTTGAGTGATACTTAGCGCACAACCACTCAGGAGATGCTCGCTCTGGGGGGTGAGAGATTCTCAGTTTTTCTGCAGGAATTACTGGGTTGTTTTAATTTCATTGAACCACACACACTAGCTATCTTTTTGTATATTCTAAGTTCTAGGTAACCACAGGGAAACACAGTAAACATTCAGTCCCTCCTCTTTGCTGGGCTGTGGGGGTTATGGCAAGTCGGGCCATGTAGGCCCGTGGGGCCAACCCCTCAGGGGGGAGGCAGCCCCCGCTACAGCTCCCTGCAGTGGCCCGAAGGCCGAGACCCCTGGAGTGTGCCACTGTGCCGGGTGTCCCGCGGCCTTTCCTGGAATGTGCAGCATCCACTGCCCGCGTCTGTCCTGCTGCGGAGGGCACAGACTCGCTCCCGGGGAGACAGAGGCCACCTTCCTCTGGAGGGGAAGGACTGTGGGAGTGTCCCAGGGGTGCAGGGTCTGCTGGGGACCGGGGAGCCCATGGGCAACCCACCACACTCTGCACCAGCACTTCATTTACCCTGCCCTGGCCGAGTGCCCCCGGTCAGCTAGCTGTCAGAACCTGTTCACTTGTAATGGGCTGTGGTCATCACATCTTTCAGGGTTTGTAGGACACATGCCATGTGCAAGGCACAGCACTGGGTGCCGTGGAGAAGACCAGGCAGGCTCCATCTCTAGGATCCCCACCTTCTCCAGTGCCCTGCGAGGTACGGAGCTGTACTGGGGGTCAGAACTCTACGCTCCCTAGTAAGGGAAGGAAGAACAAATCCTTTACCCCAAGAAGCCCTCCGACTGCTCACATCGCTGTCCCCTGGAGATTAACGATGCTACTTATTAAGAGGGCTGATTTCTTTTTTTCCTGCAGTCTGACTCTGGGGTCAAGTCTCCAGGAGAGTCTGTTGAACCCCCTTCATAGGTCCAGGCAGAGAAAGTACTCTTGGCCAGCGCTTCCTTGATCTGGCCAGTTAGATGGCTGGAGCTCTCATCTTCACGGCCAGCAGCGCTTCCTTGATCTGGCCAGTTAGATGGCTGGAGCTCTCATCTTCACGGCCAGCAGCGCTTCCTTGATCTGGCCAGTTAGATGGCTGGAGCTCTCATCTTCACGGCCAGCAGCGCTTCCTTGATCTGGCCAGTTAGATGGCTGGAGCTCTCATCTTCACGGCCAGCACAGCTTTACTCTAGAGAGTCCTGCAACTCCCTCCCATCCCCTGCTCCATCCCCTCCATAAACAGGTGCTAGGCCACAGCTGAGCCTCTCTCTGGAATCACAGGCACTTATCACGAGGGTAAGACAAGGTGCACTTGTGAAAAAGCGACAGTTCGTTTTGACTGAAGGTCAGTGCAGGGTAAACGTGGGGATGAGTCAGAGGTGGTTTGGAAAAGTAGTTTGCTGGCCTGGTGCCTTGAGACATCAGTAGGGATCCATAGAATGTTTTAGAGCAAGGTCATGGCATGATCAGATCTTAAGGGCTAGCAATTGGCCAAGCAACGAGGTTTGGAGATTATTTGGGATACTACTACAGGAGTCCATTCATCACACAAGTGCACATTTATTAAACACAAAGTATGTACCAGGCTCATGTTGAGCACTCGACGGTGGATTGGAAGTGGTCCTGCTTTTGACTGCATGCAGACAAAAGTAACCAGAATTGAACTGAGGCCGGAGCTGGTCGGGAAAAGCAAGTTCTCAGTGGTCTCATAACCAGTGGGAGGAAGCTGAAGATGCCATGTGCTGTTAGGAGCAGCCTAAGGCCGTGGTTCTCAACTGGAGGCAATTTAGCACCCCCCCCCCCCACACACACACGCATACAAAGGACATTTGCAAACCCTGGAGACATGTTTTATTGTCATGACTGGGGAGGGAGTTGGTGTTACTGGCATTCAGTGGGTAGAGGCCCACAGTGCACTGGATATACCCTCATGACAAAGGATTATCTGGTTCAAAATATCATCTTGCCAAAGCAGAGAAACCCTAGGCTTGGGTAATGTCTAGATGGGGAGGAAGGAAGAGGCCTTGCCATCCACAGAAACCAGGGCCTGGGAGAGGAGCTGTACTGGGGTCTTTGGGTGCACCTAATCGAGGTGCCTTCAGATTCTTATGTAGAAGTGGAATTGTGTGTCTAGAGACCTCTGTTAAAGGGGGTGGGGGTCACGGGCTGAGAAGCACCCGCTGTGGGAGAAACGATATGTGTTGAGAGGAAGGGGGTCCGTGGATGACTGTTATGATGGCATCTAGGCCCAGCGAAGCATGTGGAAATGCAGATGACCCACATACTGAGGGTCCTGCCCTTCTCCTGCTGGGGTGAGCAGACAGCTGAAGGCCTAGTCTCCATACTGCACACACACACTGGCCAGCCCAAATGTCTGGAATGCTCCCTCAGCACCCTTGTATTTAATCAACTCCCATTCTTCAGCTCTCAGCCAAAGCCATTTCCTACAGGAAGCCCTCCCTGACTGTGAGTCCAGCTCAGGTTGCCTTCTCTCAAAGAACCATGTTCGTTCATGTGAACACACAATGAACGTCTGTCTCCCCCACTACCCTAGAAACTGCCTGAGAGCCCGAGAAGCTTCTGAGTTGGCCCATCAGGGTATCTTCAGAGCCCCGCACATAGCAGGTGGTTGGGAAATGTTTTATAAATTAGTACACTTTGTCCCTGATGCCAAAGCAAGAGTCCTCTTTGCACTGCTTATGTGGCAAACCCAAGTTGATGGATCCAAAGTGGGCAAGGGAAGCATTTTCAGTCCTGGAAAGGTGTAGAATGAGTGCAGGTGAGTGTCCTCCTGCCTCACATAGGGGAGCAGCATGTGTGTGCATGCACATGTGTGCACGTGCAGAGGTGTGAAGCCCCTGGGCCGGAGGTGATCTCCAGCTGCGTGCAGTCGCCAGCCCTGGTGCAGAGCCCAGCACACGCTCTCCTTTTGGAGAGCCAGGAGCTGTGCACAGAGAAGGAAGCAGGGTATCCTCTGGGCCGAGGCAGCCGTCTCCAGCCCCGGTGCCCATCTGCAGAGCTGCCTTGCCCCTCTGTGCCTCAAACAGAAGGATGGTTTCTCCCTCTTGGAGGAGAAGCCAGACCTCATGCTTTAATCTCTCTTATTTTCCATCCGTTGGTGAAAGTGTTCAGTGTCACTTTGTTAAAGCAGGAGTCAAGGTTAGCACTGGCCTCTAGGTCTTAAAATCTTCTGGTGTCATTGGCCTCTTTCCTGCCAAGACCCCTCCTTGTGAAATTAATTATTTGAAGTTGAACCAGTGTAACTGCAGCCTATTAACCTACTCCGGCTGCAGGGGATCCTTTTCTTTTATTAAATTTAAACTTTTAGAAGTATTATTTTGGTAGATGATGCTTCCAGCTGTCTCTAAGAATTAATGAGGTTCTTAATTCCAATTTTTCAGCCTTTGGCTAGCTGTGGACAATTCTCAATTTTAAGGGAAAGATTTACCTCTTTATTAATAAACATGAGTGCTTTGGCAATTCTTTCATATTCCATGGGTGCTTGCATTAGGTGGCAGTTAATCCTTCTCAAGAAGATACAGGTTGCTAACCCTTGGGAATATCACTTCAGGGAATGAAAACTCTGTGCAAGTAATGATTTTTAAAAATGATCTCTGTGCCAAGGAATGCTGTGAAGAGTTTCATTTTCACGAAGCACTCACGGTCAGTTGTATAATCTTCGGAACACTGGCTTGTCCGCAGTCTCCTGCGTGTCAGCGTTTTGCTGGAAGGTTGGAGGGTTCTCTGGCTCGTGCTCTGAAACCGTGGTCCGGATGAATGACACGTCCATCCAGCCAGCCTTTCCCATCTTCTCACACTGAAATGCCATGAACACATCTGGGTTCTAAGAGCCTCTTTTCCCAATTTCTCGGAACCCTTTCAAGATCTGGCTTTCCACTTGTAAAATTCAGCCTCAGATGGATTTCCTTAATAAATATGTCACTACTACAGTGGGTGGGTTTGACTTCTTCAGAAGTTTCTTTAATTTGAACTTCCACACGATATTTTTATACTCATCAAGTGGCAGGAAATAGTTGCTGGTTCCCTTAATGTTATCATTCCAAACGTCACTGAAATGGCAAGGATCTTTAGAAGACAAAAGACGTGCTTCAATTAGTAATTCCCATGGTAACTAATAGAGCTCCATTTTTTCCCCCTTTCTATGGCTATTTTAAGTACTTAAATTGATTTACATCCCTGTGGAAATGTGAAAAAAGCGTGGATACATACACTTTGCCAGGATTTGGGTTTTTTTTTCTGTTACAAACTGTGTTCTTCCCTCCAATCCTTGTTGGGTATTTGCAGGAGAAGGCGAGGACCAGATCCGAATCTGAAGTGCTTGCGTTCCTTTAAAGCAGGAAGCAGTCCTGATTCCCCTTTGTGTTTCTTTTGCAATTTATATTAGAACATAAATATGGAAATGATTTTATTTTGTATTCTTCTTACAGCTTATGTTAAAGCAAAATATAAATGTATTTTGAGGGGCCAGACATGAGAAATAAAACTGGCTTAATTTGAGCTAAGTTCCAGGCTCCCTCCTCGGGTGCAGTGAGGGGCTGAGCCCAGAAACCCACTCTTCAGACCCTGGCTGGCTCAGGGGGAGACCGTCTCTTGCTTGGTCCCATTCAGGACCACAGACACTCAGTTCACTAACAGTGGGCCACACGCCCACCCTGTTGTCCTGCACCGGCCCCTTTGCCTGCCCTGCTCTCCTCCTGGCCTTCATGCCAAGGTCCCCGGGCCTCCCGATGCTTCTGTGTGGTCACCGGTCCCCATGGTGGTCTGCAGGCATCCCCAGCTGAGTGCAGTGCCAACTTCCACACTCACTGAGCAGGGGAATAGAGTAAGTGCTTGCATGCTGGTTCTTCACTCCACCTCCGACAATGCCGAGAAGTGGAGGGGCATTTCATCCTTGTTTATCATGAGCAATGGAAACTCAGGAGCCCAGACACACCACGTCTTGGGTCAGTGGGGTTCTGACCGCTGTATGCCCCCCTCAGCAGGTGTGTGGAGCCCTTGGACACTCATGTCCTGGTAAGAATTGCGCGAAGTTTGCTGATCATTTCTGTCTTAAAGTGGGTCAGGAAACTGAAAGGAAGACGGGACAATGGGAGCTTTCTCGGGCATAATATATTGACAGATACCACAGCCAAGCACACACACAAACGTTCTGGGGAAGGCTGTGGTCATGGCAACGCTAAAAAGCCAGTATTTACTGAGCATGCGACACGGGACAGACAGCATAGCAGGTGTGTTAGGGACGTTACCTTGCACATCCTGCACCATCACGGGGGGACCAGGCACTGGCTTTGCCAGGGATTGAGGGGTTTACTGGCATGCGGGGATTTCAGTGTGAAACCATAAAGTCCTGGGCAAAGCAGGTCAAATTGGTCACCCCACCCAGCACCCCAGGGTAAAGGTGGACAGCTCTCCTTTTGTAAATGGAAACCCAGTGTCTCAGAAAGGGGAGGTAACCAGCCCAGGCTCCTCCTCTGGTAGGAGGACCCAGGCAGGCCAGACCCCGAATCCACATAGCACCCAGATCACGGCCATGAGAGGAGGTCCTTCCACAGCTGAAGGCTCGGCACCCTTCCTATGACCAACACCTTAAAAAGATTTCAGTGCAAGCTGGAGATTCCTATTCCCTTTTGAAAAGGAAATGGTAAAGATCAGAAAATTATTTTTAAACGAAGGCCCTGCCTAAAGGTATGTAAGCTTGTTCTGTTAGAAATCAGGCTTTTGGTGGTAAAGAAACAAACACTCCAAGGGCAAAGTCAGGCCAGTGGTCCTGTTCGCTGTCATCCCTAAGTCTGTTGATGCCGACGGTCACCCTTTGCCCTATTGTGTGAGGAATGCACGATGCAAGAACATTTCTCAGTTGACTGTTTTGTAAACTGACTTTTTAAAGACAAATTCATTCATTTCTTTATACAGAATAAAAAACAATTCCAGAAACGATCCAAAATAGTAGAGCAAGTTAACACATACTTTCAGAAAGTACACGTAACTTTTAAATGCACAGACCTTCGATTTTCCCAAAGTGAGCCGGCTGTGTCACCAGCACCCACATGAAGGAATGCAGCCTGACCGGCCAGGCCCCCACGCCAGCGTGCTGGTGCTCTCTCCCAGTCCCTTGCAGAGGTGACCGCTCTCCCCACTTCTAACACCATACATTCAATTTATCTGCTTTTGAACTTTAAGTAAATGGACTCATAGAGGGTGTAAAGTCTGTTTTTCTAAGGTTTCTTGAATACCGATGATGTACAAGGAGCTGTGATTTTCAATGAAAATCTCAATGCCTTGACTTCGAGTGCATCCCAGTATGCTCTTATGGGAGCCTGGGTGTCCCTTATATGGGTCACAGACTTGTCTTAATAGCCAGTCCTGAAAGACCATCCTCACTGGATGACCACCTCAGATAGGGTGCGTGCTCTGGAAGGCATCGCCGCTATGCAAAGCAACCATGTAAACTTTGCCATAACTGAGATCAACAGAGTATTTGGCTTCTGTGTTGGGAAGTCTTCTGGACGCTGAAGCCCTCTGCACTGTGGCCTGAGCAAACAAGTCAAGACAATAAGGGGCAGCGGTGGTCAGGTTGGAGGGGAGGTAGCATTCCAAAGTCATCTTACCTGGCACCCGCCAGAGGCGGTGTGATGGGAAGGCACAGCCGTCTCAGCAGACCATCCCCTTCCAGCCCTGGGGTCTGCCCACATGCTTGCCCATCCAGGAGTCCTGCCTCTAAGTCCTGGGAGTCCTCAGCCAGTGCCCGGGGCCGGGAAGCTTCCACCACTTCCAGCCATTGTTATGTCTTGGTAATCTATGCTCTTTGTCCTCAAGAAGGGCTTGGGGAAATTTGGGGAAGGGAGGTTGCTCTGTGTTGGGATGGTCCCTATAATGCAGGGGGGTTTGGGTCTGGACGCCACCTTCACCATGTGCTAGCTGAATGACTGAGCTCCAGATCTCTGCGTCAACACCAGTGTTCTACCTGTGAACTTGAAATAGTAATAACTGGGCAGGTGCAAGCATTCAGTTAAAACTATTTTGTGGCAGCACCTTGCACAAGTGAGCATTTGACCAATGCCAGCGGCCTTTCCCTGGAGATAAGATGTGATTGCAGTTGTGCCTTAAATTCGGTCCTCAGCTTCCTGGCTGACAAGGCAAAAATGAAAACACAGTGGCTTTTATTGTTCTAGTCCAATTAAAAGAATGTTCCCAGTTTTTCAGGAAATATAAATACTTTCCTGGTGCTAGATTCTAAGACAACTTTATTTTGAAAGCCTGAGTAATTCAGTTGATAGGGTTTGCAATGATTTTTTTTTTCTACCAGAAGATGGAGAAATCACCTTTTTATCTCCATAACATGTATTAATCCCTTAATTAAAAAGTACTAGTCCGAGGCTATACATTAAGTATGGAGAGCTAATGGGTTGCCATTAGATTCAGTGAGTTCTGTTTCTGCATTTCTTTCACTGTCTCTTTTACTGGACATCTTACAATAATAACATAAAGCTAAAGGGCATAATGTCTAGGGTGATGGGAGGGAGTCCTTCCCGTACTTGGTGCTTGATGCCTCTGGCACCTTTGCATGTCTGTGAGGAGGAAGGAGGTGACATACTTTGCAAGGGTTGTGTGCACTCTTGGCATCAGCGTCTGTAAAGGAGAGGATCAGACTGGGGGCTTTTCTGCTATAAAATTACAGGCCTGTAGGATAGTGAGTGTAAACTGGTTAGTCAAAAACTGAGTAATCTGTTGAACACTTCAGGAGTGCTTTGTGAAAATGTGCTGGTTCATTGAGTGTGGGATTGTGTTCCAAGGGCCTCTGGGCATTGGATCCAGAGCCAATGGATTGGCTAAAGGTCGAACCTTTGCAGGGTTGCTAGAGTTAGGGAGGCGCAGATATCTCTTCTCTTCACCGGCCTGGAGACTTCAGAATCTGGATTACTTTGTAACTTCAACCTGAATGTTCAAAACATTTCAGTTGAGTTATTTGCTTTTTCACAGAAGAACTTAAAACACACACACACACACACACACACACACAGAATAGTGTGAAACCTAGGTGTTTCCCCAGCCCTCAGTGGCCTGGGAATCCACCACACACAGACTCCAGACCGGAAGAGGTAGAGTTCAGGGAGCTGTGAACGGTAGGAGTCCATTTCACACAGAGGTTCTTGGGGCCCCTGTCCTCCACAGGCCTTCAGGGACTGAGCTGCTACATGGCACCAAGAGCATCCTAGATCTCAGAGCTGGCCCTTACAATGGAAGGGCAGTGAGGGGCCCTGTCATGTAACCAGAGCTTTGCATATGAAAAGTCCACATTTGCAGAATTCCTTGGAATCAGAGCAAACCCTCCTCCTGATCCCTAACCACCCAGGGCCAGATTTCCAGCCTTTAAGACAGCTGGTCTCTTGCCCCTCATTCCCTGGGGGAGGGGGCAACTTCCCCTCAGACACCATGGATAACTCATCTGTTTTACTTTGCTGTGTTGCCCAAAGCACCTAATCAAATGCATCAAAGTAGTAGACATTCCATAAATATATCAATATCTGCTGGCCACCCGATGACATAGCATAGCCACAGATGGAATGATACCTGTGAGCCTCCCACCAACTCTTTATTTATTCTGAACTCCGAAGCTTGGTTATTCTAACTCTTCTTTCATTAATCCTACAGTGGGCTGAGTTTACTAGTGGATGCTGAAGTTTTCATTATGGCTGCTTTCATGAATGAGATAACCTAATAGTCTCCCTTCCTCGTTGAAGATTTTAGGTGGATGACATTCCTATTCTAGGAATCGTTTATTGGAGAAAGGCCATTTCATTTTAATGATGAGTATTTTGAATAATTAGTCATTTTAAAAATAAACTATCCCTCCAGGTGAAATTTATCTGGGGCTGATGGTGGGGTAGATAGGCTTCTATGGTGTTAAAATTAATTGATGTAGCAAAAGCAACTGACGTCATTATCATGTCCCATATCTGCGACAGAACCATGGAGGGCTCACTGTCCAACATACAGCAGCGAAGTTCTCTGTGTCCTTTGTCACGTGCAGAGGGCTGGCCAGCATGGCACGCAGAACTGGAATGTTACAGAGAATACCAGTCCGACATGAGTTGTTAGCTTCATTCCCCAGGTGTGCTGACGTGGCACTCGCCACACCACTGGGGTGTGTGCAGACGTTCACACCCCACTGGAGTCTGCGGCACAGAAGGACCCTGGTGGGCACAGGCAGTCTGGCCCAGGACAAGGGATCAGGGAACAGTTGGAGCACAGGTCTGACAATAACAGACTTGGGTTGGGGGCAAGGTTTGACATGAAATTCAGGGATGTCACATGTGTTCTTGGAGCTTCTGTTTCCTCCCGTGTAAGGTGGAGAGGTTGTTCCCAGCTCTCTGTGGCGTCGGTTTGGAGACATGACACCTGCCTGGTGTGTGACACATGGCGTGGCCATGGGGCAGGAGAGCCCGTGCCCGGGAGCCCTGGCTTTGTTGTTGTCAATCCTCTGATAGAATGAGCACCGAGGTAAGGAGGTTCCCATCGAGTCCTGCGGCAAATGCAAGGTGGTTCTTGGGGGAACCCTCGAGAGCCCATGATTTCCAGGTTAGTTTAAGCAGAGGGATGCTTGTTAGCGTGGCGGCTGCTCTGGAGTGAGACTCCAGCTCTCCACTGGCTGGAGATATGTGCCGGGAGGGTGCGTGGCTCAGGAAGGCTGGTCGGGACTCCCGTGGGGACGGCCAGACCACAGGGGTTTCCATCAGTGCTCGCTTAGGCTCCTGCCAAGTTCAGACATTGAGCTCCATCCAGTTTTCCCACATTCAACTCCCAGAGCTTTTACCTCTTCAGAAACCAAGGCCTGTTTTCAAAGAGCCAAACCCTTTGCATTTGTTCATGAACCTTAGATCTGAGTTTAGGGCTAGGCGGAAGATAGTATCTCCGTGTCCTCAGCCAGGACACACCAGATAAACTGTTGGCTTTTTAAGGAAGTGATGCTTCTTGACCAGGAGGGAGCTTCGCTACGAGTGTCCTTCCTCTGGTCGCTGGGTCATGACCACTTCCTCCACGGTGGCCCTGGGGACTGCTCCTCCGCACACAGCCTGTCTCCCAGGAAGTGACTTCTGGCCTGGGCAGGGGGTTTTCCAAAGGTTGGGGTGGAGGGCGTGCCTCCAGGTGGATTTTGTTTCAGGCTCTGCCTCTTACTGACCACGTGACCTCCTGCAACTTGCTTCGAGGTCCTTGTGAGGACTAGTTGGTGACTCCTGTATGTCGAGTGTCCAGTGTTGTGCCTGAGAGATCATCAGTACCATTCTGACTGCTGTGCCTGTGGCCCCACCCCTCTGCCACCCCCAGGGGGCAGGCACTGGACTTTCTGTCCCAACAGAGCTGCCCCTTCTCTGGACCTCACTCTCTCACTTCCATGGTTTACAAGCTTCATCATATAATGCTGTGTCCTTGGATCATCATCTGAAGCTGACCATGACCTCATGTGTGGAGGTCACCGAAGTGCAGAGAAGATGTGGGACCTGCCCAAGGTCACCCAGCTTGAAGGTCACCTACCCTTCCACTGTGGCAGTGTGCAGGGCTCTGGCCTGGGGAGCACACACGCTGGGTCTTCCTGTCTCCTGAGGACGTAGGTTACAGGACAGATCACCAGCCATGCCTGCGGCAGATGGGGGCCCATGGGGTCCCTTCCGAGCGTGTAGACATACTAGTCTGCCTCTACCCTCTAGCCTCTCTCATCTCCACATTTACCCGAATGCCTGAGACTACACAGATTGTTGAAGCAACTAAAACCCATACATTTTAAGATGATGCCTTGAGCTGTAGGGAAAAAAAATACTTTTTCCTGAGAGGGATGCATGCAGTGCCTTCCAGTGGAAGGGGAGGGCTGACCTTTGTAGGTAGACAAAACAGAATGCCAGTCCAACATTACACTTCTGTGGCAGTATATTGTTCCAGAATGGGGTGCCGCATATTTGTGTTATAATGCTGTTTTTGTTTTCAAGTGAATGCTGCAGTGTTCTTTCGTGTGTAGGAGGGATTCATTACAAGTTCACAGAACTTTTTCAGGGGCGATGGGGGAGAAAAGAGGTGCTTGTCCTCAGCAGAGTATACCAAGCCTGGAGACAGTTTTGTTCATAGCTCAGTGATGTATGAATTCTCCGAAAGCTCACCTTTCGTTATGAAGCTGGCGTTAAATAAAGATACTTAGTTTTTCCCTTTAAGATGCTACAAGGTATCCTCTGCCACCTAACATTGTTTGAAAGCTAGCCTCTTCTCTGTGCACAGGCACCTTACCTGGATTCTTAGTAATGACCTAGTTTAATGGGTCAGATCAGACGATTAGGTTGGGGGAAGTTATTAAACCAAAATATCTGAGGGTTTGCATTTTTTTGGGGGGGGGGCAAAATAACTGGTTGATGAGCAGATCTTTCACTTACCTGGTTTACTAGTTTTCAAAGTCTCTCTTAGGAATAGCTAACAAACTTTTGTGCTCTGGATACCAGATTCCTGGAAAAGAATTGTGCTGTTTTCAGAGTGCTTTTCTCCTTTTCTTATGATGCTAATATATTTTTTGAGTCTCTCAGAGAAATCCTCTGGTGTCTGTGAGGGGTGCCCATACAAGTCACTTCCAGGGAACTCTGAGTCTGGGACCCCCCATCTCGAGGAATGGCCCACCTTTTGCTCAGGCCCCCAAGTCAGGCCCAAGGTCTCCCTTGATTTCTTCCTCCCCCTACCTTCCATGAGGCTGTTGGGCTTGGCCCCCTTGATCTTTAAATAGCCGCCTATCCTCCAGCGCCATCCCTCCTGCCACCGCCCTCAGGTGCCCCTCCCCATCCCTCGCCTGGACCACAGAATGGCCTCCATATTGCTCTTGGATCCACCGTCCATGCTCTGTTGCTCCTGGCCTTTCTCCCCTCTGCAGCCACCATAGTGGCCTTCCTCGTAGGGAGCAGAAAGGGATGTCTAGGCTTGCAGCCTTCTGCAGCTCCCTTGCAGCTTCAACCCAAATCCAAATGCCTTTGCAGCATCCCAGGCCTAGCCCACCTCACATTCCAAATCCATACCTGTGATTTATTGGATATCTTGTGTATATGGAGGTCAGCACTGGGTCCCTTATATGGATTACCACATTTATTAACCCAGCACAATCAGGATTATTATTCCTATCTCCCAGGTGAGGGGGCTAAGGCTTAAAAACGTGAAGTGACTTGTTCCAAGGTCAAAGCCAGGATTCAAATTATTTGCCATTTTTAGAAATTCCATGTGCTCTCTGGCTTCCCTGCCTTTGTTTCTGTTGTCTGCCTAGGAATCTTATTCTTGAGAAAGATGCCCTGACTTTGACAAGACATGGGTTAGATGCCACCGCTTCTACCTTTCAAAGCCCCCGCCTGACTGTGATGATAGTGTGCACCCCTGCATTTCAACAATCTGATTATAAGCCTGTCTTTGGAGACGAACCATGAGAGACGATGGACTCTGAGAAACAAACTGAGGGTTCTAGAGGGGAGGGGGTGGTGGGGGGACGGGTGAGCCCGGTGATGTGTATTAAAGAGGGCACGTACTGCATGGAGCACTGGGTGTTATATGCAAACAATGAATCATGGAACACTACATCAAAAGCTAATGATGTAATGCATGGTGATTAACATAACATAATAATAATAATAATAATAATAAAAGAATAAAGCTGCTATAAAAAAAAGCCTATCTTTTGGAATTCCTTTAGGGCAAAGACCTCGAGCTCCCATCCATGTATTTTTTTTTTAATTTTTTTATCTCTAGATCTTTGGCATTTGGCACAGCATGAGCCCATAATAGATACTTAGTGAATGGTAACCACTGGTTTGGTGCATTTCTTCACTCACCCAACTAGTATTTTCTGAGTTGCTAATAGGTGCACAGAACTGTTTATGTAAGAAGTTCCAGTTAGAGATGACGGGATTTCCGATCAGAAAGCACCAAACTAGCTACAGATTATATATCTTTGGGGTGAGTGTCTGCACCTTGCTTTGCCATCGGTAAAATGTGGATTGTGCCTGCCCGCATCCCAGGGCAGTGGAGAGATGGCCAACTTAGTCTTAATCCACTGTCCTCCTAGATTATGTTGCTGTGAAGGTGTGGTTGGGAAGGATTCACAGGCAGATGGAGGGAGCAGCAGACGAGAGCTTTGTCCAAGAGCGACAAACTCAAGGTAGTCTGGAGAGCTCGGACCAGGGATCCAGGATGGCGCTGGACATGAGAAGCACCTGGCTATTTTGGGTGAGATGGAAAGCTTTCTGGGTCAGGGAGCAGCATCAGGAAAGCAACCAACAGGAAGACCATGGTGTGTCTGGAGGACGGTAGAAACAGTTCCGTGTGTGTGAGGCGCCTCTAGAAAGTTCCTGCTCTGGGCACCATTGAGAGGAAGCACACTGTGGCTTTCGACAGGCTGCTCAAAGGGGGGCTTGGTCTTAGAAGTGGGAAGGGGACCCCCGAGAAGGACGCTGTCCGTGAACGCTGTGTGGGTGGCTTGCTGCCTCTTCTCCACCCTAGGGTCTTCCCTGGGAACTTCAGAGCTCTGTGAAGCAAGCCAGAGGGTTGTTTACCAACACATTCTTCTCTTCTTATCCATGCCAATCTGATCAGGAAAAAATGCTGTTTCCTTTATTCGTCAACAACAGTTATAGGATAATGAAGCTGTGTTTATTAATAGTGGCACATTTTACTTGTCCCTTTGCCATTTGTATAGGATTGGTAGCAGCTAGCATTTTAATTAACAGCAACAATAGATAATTTTAAATTAAGGAGCACATTATAAGTTATCTTTTCATTCTGGGTCCCAGGGAATAATGATCCTCCTAAATAGTTATTTAATGCCATGGCTCATGCATTACGCTGTCTTGAGACATGGTACTTTGCCCTGGGCCTCCGCAGCCTGATGCTGTTTACAGCTGAGTGTGAGGATGATCAATCAAACCCTTCCCCTACATGGTTAGTGGGCTGATCACAGGCCTAGGGCCACTTGGGGAAAGGCAGGGGCCTTCCAAATTGGTATTCTCAAAATTAACACCCACAAACATCAGTTTACTATCTGGATATTAGAGATAAATCATTTTCTTTGAAGTTCACTGAGCCTTAGACCAAGAACACCATCTTTTGTATCAGATTCAGTGTTCAGTTACCTTTGGCATCACGTACCCAGTGAGCCCATCCTACGTACCTTTCACAGTGAGTGCAGTGGAAGGAGGGAAAGAGGCCTTGCTGTCAAGGGATGCTCCCCTACGGACCCCATTGCACCCTGCCTGAGGTAGGAGAAACAATGTCAGGTGAGATGTGATCACGGCTCTGGCAAAGGAGATCAAAGAAGCACGGGGCATGCAGGTGAGGCCGTTCTCAGATGAGGTCTCACTCCCTCCCTGAGCTGGTTCTCAGTCTCATCTTCGTCTCTGCCTCATCCAGCCTGGTGGAGACATCTAGGTGTGTTCAGGGGTGGCCACTGGGACCCCTTCCGACTCTCCTGGCACATGTTACACCTGGCCCCTGGCATCAACCTTAGCGTAACTCGACTGAGACCATCCCCTGGAAGATGAGAACGGTCCTCACACATGCTTGGGCAGTAGCAGGTTTGTAAGCACGGTATTCTTCGGTACTCCTGCAGAATACCATGAAATTCATTCACCCACTCGGCAAAGGGATGTGGACGCCTCCCCTGAGCCAGTCTTCTAAGCACGTGGGACATTTCTCTCCACTGTCGCTAGGAAAGACATTGCCTTGTGTGTGCATTGACAAATGATATCTCTAAGCATGTGAGTCCGCGAAAACAGGCTGAGAAAGCAGCCGGGGTTGGCTGGTCCCCTATTGCCCATTAATGGTTAATTTATGTTTCAGTCCTTTTATTCCAGATGCTACTTGCCAGCAAGCAAACAGTAGTGGGAAAAAAGGAAAGTGATTGAATTAATCTACCAATTTCATTTTTCTGCGGACTGGAGAAAGAGGCTGATGTTTGCTGTTTCTGGACAGCAAGTCCTGACCGGACGGGGAGGGTCCTGGGTTTCCCCGGGTGTGGAGCCCATCCTACAGGCCAGGACCCTGGGGTCCACAGGGGCGGGCAAGGGAATCGGTCCACCTTGTCTGGAACACGGCTGAGCATGACTTGGTTTACTACAGTCGAACGGGATGGCATGGGGGGACGGGAGCCAGCACCCAGGAAGCAAGAGATCTCTGGTGCCAAGGTTCAGAGTGGGACCCTGCTTCGTGAGAAGAGCATGGTGAAGTAAGTCAGGCTTGGTCATTGGTGTGCGACTAAAACCAGGGGCGAGGGAGGGGCGGGCTCACAGATGACCCCATTATGAAGTGGCAGACCCCCAAGGAGGGGGCATGGTTGAAGAAACAACACCTGCCGACAAGGCCAGGGCTCCTGGGTTTTCCCGATCTATGAGAAATTTTCATTTGTACATGATTGCAGAATAGAGAGAATCATCATTTATACAGCAGGGATTCTGCGTGTTTAATAGTTCAGTACATTTCCAACAATAGCTACTTTTTTCCCCCTCATGAAAGTTTTTGAGGGAAAATGTGAAATCCACACTTCCCACATCTGGGGAGTCAGGAGCCCCGGGTAGTGCCCCAAGAGGGAAGCTGGATCCCTGGCATCAGGACTGGATTCTAGATGCAGATGGGAGTGAACATCCAGAGAGAGCAGAGGTCCCAGAGGCTGTGTCTCGGTGGGACCAGGCCTGCTTTGGTCCTTCGGGTTCCTCCTAGGCGGGCTGAGGGAGGGGAGGGCATGTGGGAACAGGTGCATCTGGGGAGTCCTCTCTCCTCACTTCTGCTCCAGTGCTCAGAATCCAGCCCCCCCGCCCAGCCCCAGGGCTCTAAGCCCAGCTCTGCACAATTAGAGAGAAAGAGGCTCATGGACACTTGCATACACAAGGGCGCTCCACCTCCCACCCAGTGCCAGATGACTAGGTGGTGAGGGGAGCGAGGGTTCGAGGGTGAGCACCTACCTCTTGCCTTCAGGGCCCAGATTGAGCTGAGTATGCTGTGGGCGTCTGGCCCTGCTCAGAGCCCCAGGGGGGCCACACAGCTGTAGGTTGACCTGGGGACACGCACAAACCCCATAGCCCAGGTCAAGTCCACAGTCCAGGAAGAGGGCCCTTTTGTCTTTAAGTACTTAGTGCAGCCAGTTCCGTTCCCAGGGAGCTCCAGGAGGCAAAGAAGCCTATGCCCAGGCCCTGGAGTCCCAGTGCAGTGACTGGTGGAGGGATGCCCAGTGGCAAGTTACTTAATCTCTCTGGGCCTCAGTCGTCCCATCTGCAAAGCAGGTCTAAAGCGAACTTGTTCTGGGAGTATTGAGAGAATTCAGCGATCCCTATGTGCACTTAATGGGATGTCTGGCATGGACTACCTATCCTTATTGTGGTTGCTTTCTCCAAGGATGTTTTCCTACTGTCCCTGCCCTTGAACACAAGAACCCCCACAGAGAAGCTACTCATGGGGCAAGGACTTTTTAAAACATGACAGTGATTGACTGTCACTATCTAAGAAGTGTTTGTGCCAAGTGCCAGGGGAGGGGGGCGGGTGAGGAGGGGGGCAGGTGAGGGGGGTGCAGGTGAGGGGGTGCAGGTGAGGGGGGTGCAGGTGAGGGGGTGCAGGTGAGGGGGGTGCAGGTGAGGGGGGCAGGTGAGGAGGGGGGCAGGTGAGGGGGTGCAGGTGAGGGGGTGCAGGTGAGGAGGGGGGCAGGTGGGGGGCAGAAGGACAAGGTCTTACCTTTACCTTTCACAGCCAGGTTTACACTGGCTCTGGGCAGCGGGAGGGGCACATGCTTGTTCTAAACCTGAACATCTGGCCCTTGGGAGGCCAGCATAGGAGAGGCCACCCTCCTGTCTGGGGCTGGGAGAGCACTCTGTGCCTCTGAAGGGAGCACAGAAAATCAAAATCCTTCTCAAATTCCATGCCAATGATAATGGCAGAGATGGACCGTGGACATATGCAAATATAATAGAGTCCTTGGCTTGCTAATTCGCAGAATTTCCTAATCCAAAAAGGGGCCCCCCCCCAACTGTGGGGTTAGTAGCGAGGTGCCATTTTATGCACTTTGGATGGGGATTGTCCTTCAGAAATACTCTCAAGAAGCAGGCAGGGATGTGCATGGGTCTTTGCTAAGCAGCTGTCCATGAATAATTTTTAAAATTTGCCAGATATTTAGAAGTCCAGCTTCTTGGTCATGGATTGACAAAAAGGGTTGAGAAAACAGATCTTTCCTCCAGCCTTAGCAACATGGTTTTCCAGGACCCCTGCCCCTGCCTTTTCAAGGTGGCTTGCTGTGGGGTCGTCAGAATATGGTTCTCCCAGACTTATCATTCGGGAGTTTTCCTGCCCCCAGTGAGATCAGCAGCCCCTTTCA
Organism: Eumetopias jubatus; assembly: GCF_037043125.1. Classification (NCBI taxonomy): domain Eukaryota; kingdom Metazoa; phylum Chordata; class Mammalia; order Carnivora; family Otariidae; genus Eumetopias; species Eumetopias jubatus. The sequence continues at coordinate 5,118,650 of NW_028274823.1, read as the reverse complement.
GCCTTTTATACCTTAGGAAATACAGAAATTAACAGCTTTGCGGATGCCTGGAAGGTAAACAAGGAAACTGTGAGACTTGGCAGCGTATGATGTCCGTGAGAATCTGAAGCCCAGATGATTCAGAAGCATTGTGCAGGGTCCCCCAGCCGCCCGTGTGCATTACCGCGTGGAGGCAGAGTGAACTTGTTCCTTGACAGAATGCTGAGGCGGCCGGTGCTCTGTGCCTGGGGCCTCTTGCTTTTCCACCGCAGGTGGCATATGTGCTGCGGTCTCTTGTTCTCTCCTTTGTAGTGGTTTTCTGCTCTTTGGGCAAGCCGTCTAAATTGTCCTCCTCAGTGTGCTTGAGAGACCCTGTGCCTGAGGGGGATCCGTTCTGACATTTGATGGGGGACAACTCAATGTCTTCGGAAACACTGGGATCTGAGGGAAGGCAGCCAGGGTGAAGGAGCTCCTCTCTGGGTCTGCCTGCCCTGATTAGACAGTGGCAAGCCCAGATTCATGGTGTTTGATTGCATGATTTTGATTTTTCATTTGTGTGCCTTTGCTTTATAAAATTTTAATCTGTCATCAAAGTTCACATTTTAGATACTATACATGTGGAAATATATATGTGAGCATTTTTAAATAAAATGAAAATTTGCATCCCCAAATTTTTCAAATGCTGCTGCCCATTTAAAAGAATAGCCTGGTGATGGATATTAAAGAGGGCACGCTCTGCGTGGAGCACTGGGTGTTATGCCCAGTGAATCATGGAACAGTACATCAAAAACTAATGATGTAATATATGGTGGTTAACATAACAATAAAAAATAAATATATAAATAAACAAAAAATAAAAGAATAGCTTGCAGATACCCGCCTTGGCAGCGCATGTTCTGCCCACTTGAATGTTTAGGATGCTCTGGGCCAAGGGTGTGTGTGTAAAAGACAGTTTACTTTTGTCTGAGTTTGGAAAGATACCCTGGTTCTGTCCATCTCAGAGCTTGACAAGTCAGAATAATTTTAATTTCTTCCTTAAATGAAGTAGTCCTGATGGATTGATTGTAAATGTTGTAGCTTTATTTTCTTCTTTGTGAGGTATGGATGCACAGTAATGTCACGTGGTCTTTCCATATCTTGTGAGCGATCTCCCTGCTAGGGAGCCCTGCAGCCTGGGGCCACTTCCTGCAGGACTGCCCACCCGGCTGACCTCGCCTGCCCGGCTCCCCGCCTTCTCGGTGGATTTCCCCTGTTCCATGTCCTCACACCACCTCTTTCCCAGGGTCTAGCTTGGCAGGCGTCCTTGCTGCCTCTGCCCCTTGGAAGCAGAGCGGCCACATCTGGATGCCCCAGGGACAGAGCTCCACACTTCCATGGTCCGGCCAGGCCACTCCCACAGAACCCCCCCCACCCCCACCCCAGGAAGTGTGTGGCCAGTCAGCCTTTCCAGGTCTTTCTGGCACGCAGACCACAGTGAAGCTTTCCCTGGGGTGAGAAGAGATTTTAGGGAGTTGCTTATGTCACCGCTGTCCTCAACGGCATGCCTTTCATGGGTCCTCCTGCTGGCAGCCACTGGTAGATACTAGGAATGTAAAGAAGAGGCTGACTGTCCCTGCCTTGAAGGAATTACAGTTTCACTGTGGGGAATGGAGACCCAAGAAGAAAAACAAACACACAAGCAAACAAAAGTAAACTATAGGGTAAGCTGGATTTGCCTGTGCAGCCCAGCCCGGAGTGGTCTCAGCAACCTTGGGTTAGCATCCCTGCTGCCCTGCCTTCTTGCTCTGTGTGACGCTGGCTAAGTCAAGGGGCTCCTGGGGCCTCAGTGTTCACTTCTCTAAAATGGGACTCATCTTGTCTATTTCACAGGACTGGCTGTGGGCTGGGGAGAGACATGGTAAGCAGCACTGGACAGGATCCCAAACCCAACAGCTTCTCTCTTTCCCTCGTTTGGAGGACGGGGCCATTCCTGGTGAGACCAGGAACCTTTCCAGTTGTGGAATGCTGCTGTGCCGGGTGACGCCCCCCCCTGACGTGAGCAGATCTGTCCGTGGGAATGGATCTGCCCCATCCCCAATTTTAAATGTGCTTATTCCACACTTTCAGACGTTGTGCTCAATATTCGAGTAGCAGTCTGCTTCAGGGCCTGAGGCTGCAGAAAGTGTTCCTGAGATGAAGGTTGACTTCTGAGTGTATTCTGGTTGCTTGGTTTTTGTTCTCATTCTGTACTTTGAGAAACTGACAGCTGTGGTTTCATGCTAACACACGTGAGCCCAGACCCGTACAGTATGTGATCTCTCTGCACAGCCACGGTTCCCTGTGTTCTTGCTTAGTTTACAAAAGAAAACAACATGAGTTCAAACTTTAATTCAGAATTACTGTTTGTGTTTGGTACTTAGTGAATTCTGCTTATTCATTTGTTTAACCAGCAATTGACCGAGTGCCCACCTGGTTCTACACTCTAGTGGGTTTTTCCTGTGTGGTTTTTAGTTTGGTTTGACTCAAGCCTGCAGTTTTGCTTCTGCCTCTGATATACTTCTGCATCTCATTGGGTTTCGTTTTACGTTAAAATGACTCAACATTGCTTTGGAAGATAGTTTTGAGCATTTCTACCAATCCTGAAATATTAAGGGGAGCTTCTACTCCTGGCTTTTTCCCATGCTTGGCCCCAGGCAAACACACGAGTAACTCTTCCCCAGGTTCTTTGAGGGGATTGGAAGGAGTAGACTGTTGTAGTAAGTTATTCTTACAAAAAGCAGTTCCCCTTACCTCCAATGATCTCACCTCTTGCCCAATCATCAGTGCCTCCCTCACCTTCTTGCCATTTGCTTTGTGTTACACTGGGCTCTGCTGCACTCTGGGAACTCTGTGACTTTATTTCTTACCCAACAGACTGATCCCTAGTTGATTTTTTGTGGATTCTTTTGAATTTTCTATGTAGATCATCATGCCATCTGAGAAAGCAGAAGTCTTATTTTTTTCTTTCCAATTTCTGGGTCTTTTATTTCTTTTTCTTGCCTTATTACATTGACCAGGCTTCCAGTTCAATGTTAAATATGAGTGGTGAGGGTGGACATCCTTGCCTTGTTCCGAGTATTAGCAGGCAAGCATTCACTCTTCCACCAGTAGAGATAATGTTAGCTGTAGATTTGCCCACATAGATTTAAAATTCCTTAATATTAGAAGAACCATTTCTTCTGCTTCTTTGGCTCCAAACCAATTTCACAGGTCAGCTTTTTAGTGAGTGCCTCAACTTGCTATAATTGTGTGCTATGGAGTCTTGTCTTCGGTTTAAAATATCTAGCCTGGCCGTGACTAAGATGAGAGGTATTCTATTTTGGTAGAAAACACCACATACTGCATTAGCTATTTAAAGACAGTGGCGATCAAAACATCTAGCCGTGTGGATGTGCAGTGACAACTGAGCGTGGTCTCCGGCTTGATGCTGCTGTACTGGCCACTTGAACAAGATCCAGAGGGTCATGTCTACCAACTGAAGCATGGATAGACAGAGCTTGGTGTATGGCATATGGAAAATGGCATAGTATTCATCCATAGAAGGGAATGAAGAACTGGTACATGTGACAACGTGGATGAACCTCAAAAAATACTAAGTAAAAGCAAGCAAGTCACAGAAGGCCACATCTTGTAGGATCTCACTTTTGTGAAATGTCCAGAATAGGCCAATCCATGGACAGAACGTAGATCTGTGGTTGCCGGAGGACAGGGGATGGGGAGAGGATGGGCTGGGGAGCTAATGAAATCACGGGCATGGGGTTTCTGTTGGGCTGATGAAAACGCTCTAAACTTAGGTTATGGTGATGGTTGTACAACTCTCTGGTTATGCTAAAAACCCGTGAATTGTACACAGGTGGACTTCATGGTATGTAAATTATATCTTAATGAGATGTTAAACACGAAAAGGGCATAGAAGCTAAATTGTTGGGGAATGAGCAGGCTGGGTAATGATTAAGCTGGAAAACCGGGGTGAGGGGCCAACTCATGTGGGTTTTAAGAGGCGGTGTCTAGGAAGAGGGACTGAGGGGCGTCCAGGCCTGGGGCTAGACACCACACGCTTCCGATCTCGGTCAGCTCCCACGCTCCCCCCATCACTGACATCAAAAGTTATCATCATGCAGATAAAAAAGCCTCAAGAAGACCCCAACAACCGAGCAAAAATGAGAACATTCATCTAGTGTTGTAGAGAAAGAAGGAGCTGGAATGAGCAGCTACCACCTTGTAACCAGAATACTAACCCTTTCTTTTTTCTCCTTTCTTTTTCAGACGATAACCTTCGCTTTTCCTTGGTGAGTACAGAATTTTTTTAAAGATTTTTTTTTTCCTGTAGTTAACTAATAACAATAAAAAAAGTGTGTGGGATTTACTTGTTAGAGAAACATTATCTCTAGAGAAAGAAGACCAGTATGGTCAGCGTGTTATATTAGAATTTTATGCCTGAACTCGCTTGAACAGGGTCGTATCACACTTTTTGTTACATCATTTTGTGTGTGTGCGCATGTTTAAAATCTGGCTAGGTGGTTCACTCTCTTGAACTGGATTGTTGAGAACTCAGTTTCCACATGCTCTCCTTTCACGGATTTGTCCGTACTTTTAAAAGGGCCTTGCTTTACCTCCCTGCACACGTGGGACGACTGTTGGGAAACACAGAGGCCCATAATTGCACTGATGGTAATTGTCTCTTAAATTGATCTGCTGGGGGGAAAACCTGCTGAAAAGGAGCTTTTCTGGATTGCACTTTGGGTTAAAAAAACAAAAACAAAAACAACCGTGTCATCATCACATAATTTTATGCCTTTTGAGATCTAGGCACCATTCCATGGCCTTGATGTCCTAGTACACATCACCTTTTTGCGTTTTACTTTATCAGCTTACTGGCGTTAGGTTCCCTAAAGAAATCGAGGAAGGAAAATCTAGGAGCTTTAGAAGTGGTTGCAGTGGGCGAGTGGCGCCGGTGTGCATGGTGTCACATGGTCACCTTTCGTGAGCGTACCAGGATGTAGGTGGCCAGGAAGTTGTGTTTCTTACGTGCATCACCTTATTTGAAATACTTCGACTATGTCCTGAATTATTTTAAGGTCAGTGTGTCACCTGTTCTGCTTTGGCCAGCCCCCTCTGTTGCTCTCGTGGCACGATTTCATCTGGGCATAAATGCTTATAGTCTTCCTGGTGTGATCAAATGCATTTGGGTTGTACGGACTGTTGCTCCCTATCTCAAAGGAATGCAAATACAGTCAGCGATTTATCAAGAGAGGGAATGGGAAAGGCTCCGTTTGCCACCTGCTAAACTAATTGTGTTGTCCCTGTTCTCTGTCACATCATTGTCAGATGTTATCGATATTGAATGGCATGATCTACTTGAGCAAATGTGGATGTCAACAGCGGGGTCCAAGAGAAGGAATATTACTGGAATAATATTACTGGATAGAGACTTAAGTACAAGAAGTCTGCAATCCCTCATTGCCTCAGAATCCTAAGCAAGAGGTGTTGACTCACCCATATTGGTTTGAATGGGTATTAAACATGCTACTTACCAAGAGCAGTGGCTCCCTACCTTGCTGGAATGAAACACTGGAGGGTCGTGCCCCACAGACTCATCTCCTTCCCAGATACAGGATCCAGATTATGATTTGTTAAAAGCATCTGCCCTTTGCCTTCCTTGGCTGTCTGCTCAGCACTGGTCCCTCCACACCCAGTCTTGCCATTTGCCTGTTCTAGGGTTTCCTGTCCTCTCGGCAAGTTGGCCAGCAGCCTGGCCATGTCGCTCTACCTGGTTCCATCGTTCTCCTCCCTTTCAATAGGAAAGTAAAGGTTGCTTTAGGAAGCTGTGAGTTCTTAAGTAAAAAGTGCTTCTTATTTCAGGAATTTTCTCTTCCGTGTGAGGAAAGGCTGTTCCAAGCATGACCCCCCTTTTGGTGGCTACCTTATTTGATGCCTTTGTTTGGAATCTGCTGCTGGGATGAAGGGGTGGAACATCAGATTGATCTTTTAGCCTGCGGCAATTTTATTGCTAAACGTTTGAGTCTTGTTCCAAAAGCTTCAAGATTTCAATGAAGAGAAAGGAATTTATTTCTAATTTGTGGGATTAGAAACTTGCTTTTGAGTCTGTTAGAATGAGATTAATAGTTCACTCTGGGCAGGGCAGGGGAGAGTAAGCACCCTGAGGTTGGTGACTGTCCCAAGCCACCATCCATCCACAGGTGGTGGGTGGGCCGCAGAGTAGGAGCCCAGCAGATGCCTGATGGGTGAACACGGGAACGTGTGGGAGGCCCCACTGCTCTCAGCTGGCAGTCCCCTCCTGGGATCACTGTGATGTGGAAGTGAACTCACCCCAAGTTAGCAGTTAGTAAGATTGTTGTAACTTACATCGTCACAAAATTCTGGCAGTTGTTTTGTTTAAAGAAGGTGTTCAACTGGGTAACGATGTATGTGCCATTGCCGTAATGGAGATCCAAAGGAGTTCTCTTCTCTAGCAACAATCTGATTCTTCATTTTAAAAAAAGGCACTCCGGGGCACCTGGGTGGCTCATTCAGTTGGGTGTCTGACTCTTGGCTCAGGTCATGATCTCATGAGTCATGAGATCAAGCCCTGTGTTGGGCTCTGCGTGGAGTCTGCTTAGGATTCTCTCTTCCTCTCCCTCCCCCTCTGCCCCTCCCCCCACTCTCTCTCTCTCTCTCTCAAATAAATAAATAAGTAAATAAATACATAAATACATAAAATCTTAAAATAAAAGCCATTCTACATTCATATTTGACTTTAAAAAAAGAGAGAGTTGACTTTCCCCTGTTTAACTGGATTAAGTGGGGCCTTTTTAGCATGACCAACCACCATTCCCATGGTATTCTGTTGTTTCTCCTTTTTGTAATATGTAAATACAGACGGGAAGTAATACTATAATTCATACCAACCATCAAACATGAATAAAGTTCCCTCAACTAGAGAACGCTTGCGACTCTGCGGGTCTCAGTTGCATAGTATTTAAATAATGCAATGGAATGTCAGAATTAAGAATTTATGCAAGACACGTAATTAAGGTTTAAATATCTTTTCCAGGCTCTTTGCGGTCTTATATTGTTATACCAAAGGGTATCCACCAGTAAGTAAAATTAAATGATACTGTAACTTGACTATTTCACTTTGGCTCATGGAAATACCAAAGGAATAAAAGGCAACGGAATTAAAGTGCTGATGTTAACAGTGAATTTAATTTTAAAATTAACTTCGAATATTCCGTCACTAGCTGTCTCCTCTTTAATGATCCATCCTTCCTCCTCTGTCAGTTTCAATACATGCGATTTTTCTCTTCTAAGTCATTTCTCTTCCTTGGTATTGATTCCAGTGGCCACCATGGCATGAAAAGAGAAGAAGAATCTGAAGGTTTTTAAATGTTTGCCAAGGCAGAGCGAACCACTTGTAACCCGCCTCAGCTGGGGCTACATTTTTGCAGGTGGAAGAGGGTGTTCTTGTGCTTGTTTCTGCATCTGCAGAAAGAAAACGAGAAGCCTCACGGATGATGTGCAGAGCACAGAAGACATGAAAACTTCCTCAAAAATTTGATTCCCATTTCCTGCCTTTGCCCTGTTCTTGGGTTTTTATTAGCATCAGTGGATCCTCTGGGTTTCCCATCTGAGCAAAATGTGTTTCTCCCAACAGTGAAGGAGTTACTCTCCCGTAACTGACATTGGAAGCTGACAGTAGGTTGGCCAAAGGCCCTTGGACCTGCTGGTGACAAACGGATTAATCCCTCATTTATTTCCACTTCCATTTTCCCCCCGAGGAAAGTTTCAGCGTTCTTCCAAGAAGTACCTCCTCAAAGAGTATACTAGGTAATCGTTTGTCATATAGCAAAGCCATGGATACTAGGCTGTCAGAGTTTCCACTTAGAGGAAATAGGAACACAGCTTTTCTATATAAACTCCTGGCTGGCCCCTGAGCTCCTGCAGACCCGGTTCGGAGCTGGAGTTCTTTGAGAAATCCTTTTCCAGCTGACAAGAAAACATGGATTCTCACAGGCCACAAAGGCTTCCTGGCATCATTCCAGTAGGACAAGAGGTAAAGGGAAGCTGGGAGGGGAATCTTTCTCGTCGCTTCGGATTTAGGTTGTGGTTGTGTGTCATATAATTCCCAAGGCATTTAAAAATTTGATTTAAGGAAGCAGTCATTAAGTGAACATTTGGCAAGCACCTCAGTTAACTTTGTCCAGCCCTGTGCAGGAAATCTGGGATTTATGCTTCAGGAAACTGTTTTAATCCACCGCAGCCTGGCCAAGCGGTGTATGGGGGTTGGTGGACAGGAGCCGGCTGCCTGGGGGCCGGGGGGTTGTCTGACTGCCAGCAATCCAAGGTGAGGTCCACCTTTTAGGAAAACAATTCCCAGTTATTGTTGGCTGGATGACACATCAAAATCCCACCCATTTTAAGTTGGATGTTTCCTATTTTTATAATCAAACCCACCCTCTTCACCTTCCTTATCAACTTGATCTGTGAAGTGGCATTTCAGTTAAAAGTGATGTGGTGAGAGCCTGGGAAGTACCCGGTCTGCAGGACCGTGAGCTGGTCTTCCAGGAGCTTGGGTTCAGGTTCACGAGGCGGGGACTGACCTTCTGTGTGCAGTTTCTGCTGTAGAAACAGATGGCATCCACGCCCACTGCCTGACGAGTGGCATCAGTCACACAGGGTGGGGGGAGGGGGAGAAAGACAAGAAATGTAGAGATCCTTTTAGGTGTGGGACTTACAGAGAGATTTCTCAGACACCCTGGGCCCTAGAATCAGGAATGAGGTCTGCCGCCCCCTGGAAGGAACGTGGACCCATCCCCATTTGATGCGGGAACTCGCCCCCACCTGCAGTGTTATCGACTGGGGCATGTCCCCATGTGCATCAGGACAGTGAGCCGCGGGAGGAGAAATCCTTTCTGTTCAAAAATTGCCCATTCCGGGGCGCCTGGGTGGCTCAGTTGGTTAAGCGACTGCCTTCGGCTCAGGCCATGATCCTGGAGTCCTGGGATCGAGTCCCGCATCGGGCTCCCTGCTCAGCGGGGAGTCTGCTTCTCCCTCTGACCCTCTCCCCTCTCCTGCTCTCTATCTCTCATTCTCTCTCAGATAAATAAATAAAATCTTAAAAAAAAAATTGCCCATTCCAGGGGACTTTTTTAAACAGCTTAGTGAAATACAGAGTTTGGTATAAAATATTTAAAATGTTGGAAAAGATTCCTGTGGAATTGCTAAACAAAAGTACGTCTCTGAGTCGCTTTTCTTCTTGTTTTGAATGGAAATGAGCATAAGTGGAAAAAAAACTGGATTTGAGTTATTTTAGGGTGGGGGCTGATTGGATTCTAACAACTTTGAAAAAATATGTTGATAGTGTTTAAGTGATTTCAAATAACCTGAGCAAGATTGGTCTGCTATCAGAAATGATAGAGATTTTGTGTTTGAGTGCTATCTATAAAAATATGTTTAAAACCACCATGTTACCACACTGCTGCTGAGAAATGAATTTTCTCAAAACGTCATGTTAGTGGAAATTATTATTCACAAAAACAGGACTTGATCTATTTCCTGTTTTGCCAGATAAATGCCTTATGCTGAAAACATAAATTGCATTTATAATCCTGCACACATGCGCGTAGAGCACTTTACAGTTTACAAATCGTGCTCAAGGTCATTATCTCACTCGGGCCTCAGAGATTCCCGGAGGCAGTCTGGGTGTGCATCCTCACCTCCACCTTGACGCTGAGGAGACAGAGACCCAGACGGGCTGGGGGAAGTGAGTTGGGAGGACAGCGGGAAGGGACTTAGCAGCATCCAGGGGCCCCTGAGCTGTGCACAGGCTCCTCTCAAACCTAAAAGCCAGGCGGCTCTCATTAGCACCACCCACAATGAGGAAGCCGACCTGCCGAAAAGAAAGCAACGTTTTCCATGAGGAAAAATATCATTTTGCAGTTATGCAAGTTTTAGAGGACAGTAATAAAAAGGGACGTATCCCATGGGTTCTGCAAACAGGTTGCTGATAGATAATTATATTTTGGAACAACTTTATGATCAGTTGAGTTGATCTTGGCCAGAGTTCCAAATGTTTCCGCACGTTATCTGTTGACCAAATCCAGTTTTCTAATCTCTCTTCACACACTTGCCAGGCTTCCTTTCAGCACAGTGCGGGGTTGGTCTATTCTCTCTGCCAGTGTTTATCAGGTGTCCCCTGCGGGCTCATAATTGTGCAGTCTTGAAAAATGAAGTGGTGGGTCCTAGTTCAGACTTGAGGAAATATCGCCTGGAGGGCCTGCGTTTGAGTCCTTTCTCTAGCAATTGTAATTGTGTATTTCGCACGGGAGCCTAGGAAAGGATTGGACGCACATAGAGTGTAGCTCCAGAAAGCTGAATGACTTAGACGTGTCCCTTCGTGCCCTGAGTCCTACCTTCTTTGTCTCAAAAATAAAGGGCTAGATGAGAATTTTTTAAAGGCCCCTTGGAGACATAGAGTTGATGTTCTCGGGTGATGCCTGTCTGGATTTTGAGTTAATACAGAAATCCCCCTAAATTAGCCACTGCTGTGAATCAGCCGAGCCTGGGCCAGATACATCCATCATTTTCCCTGCCGGGATGAAGTCTGCACCGCACGATGTAAATGTTTTATAATCTTCGCTTGGAAAAGAAAGCAGCTGTCCTTCACTGCTGATTCTCTTCCCTCTGCTCTTGTTTGTGTTTGCTCCTCCTGCCTCCAGAAGAACAAGGAACATAGAAAGGAGGGTTTTATGAATGGGGAAAACATTTTTGAAAAGCAATCTTCTTTCCATGATGTTGCTAATATGTACGAAGTAAAAACTGGGAATCCGTAGGCTTCGATTTTAAAACCTCAGCAGAAGCATTAGACAGTAACACAAAGGTACTTTCTCCGCACTGTTCTGAGATCCATTCTGGCAAAGGTTCTGGGGGCTGAGTAATGCTCTGCGTTACCTGGAGAAGTGATTCACTGGGAGGGAGGATTGCTCGATCTTTTCGGAAACCATGGAAACCCCCAATGCCATGATGCTTCCCTCTCCTGCGAGTAATCAGCAAAAGACAGGCTGGAAAGTGCTGGCCACGGAGATGAAGTTAGGGTCCTGAATGCACCCAGTGTGAGCGAGATCACACTCCAAGCCATCACTGTTTCCAAGTCTTGTTTCTGGCTTCCTTCCAACATGAAGTCAACACCGACATTCTGTTGTGCTATTTCCTGTTGTGGGTGGATTTATTTAATTTTTAATGAGTGATTCACAACCCATGGCTGTGCGTTTTCCTCCTGCTGAGAATTAAGACCTGTTTCCTTTAAAAAATTATTTTTGCTGTAATCTGGGCAACGTTGTGCTCAGCGTGTTTGAGACAAGGGGACGCGGCGCTATGATGCAGAGAAGGCATTTCGTCTCCCCCCGGGCTCTTAGGAAATAGCAGTGATGAGGTCATCCCGTGACAGGGGCGCTCTCGGTTAGAGGACGTCAGACCTCATGAAACATCCCCAAGCCCTCCTTTCTATAAAAATGTTTTTAAACGTTGTGTGGCTGTTTTAAACATTTTTTTTTTTTATGTTGCTACAAATCCATTCCACTTGGAAAGCCACGTGGTCGGTCTGCCTCCCAGAAAGCCTAGTCACATAATCAGTATCCACTCAGTCAGGCTTTCTCCCTGTCTGCCAGTTTACTCCCAGTGGCCTCTGTCCACCCAGCTGGGCTCACGTACCCCTTCTGCTCCACAACCTTAATGGAAAACGGCGCTGGGGGTCGTCCTGGTGACCAGAGCTGTGGAGCTCCTGTTTCAGGGTCCCCTGCCTCGCTGCTTCCATCCCTTGGCAGCTCAGCCCCGCGCCTTCAGATGGTTGGGGCGTGCAGCCATCTGGACAAGCTCATGCCCCACACGCAGCACCCGGGGCCCCAGCACGGAGTTTGTATATGAAGTCAGAAGTCCAAATACCTCTCCGATATTCAAGGACCACATCGGAAGTCTTAATACTGCATCAGAACTACAAATACCACATCAAGAATCCAAGTACCAGCTGGTTATCCAAGTACCTTTTCTAGAAATTCGGGTACCATGTCAGAAAGCTGAGTATTAAACCATCAAAATGCCTGGTCAGAAATCGAAGCAGTGCATCTGGGCATTTGTCATTTTGGTGCCTAGAGGAGTCTTCATTTTTCACTAGAATGTGTTGACCCTTTCTGAAATTCATTTGAAAAGTAAAAAAAGTAAATAACTTTTATTTCAGCTGGGCTATCATGCATTTTATAGAAATATTATAAGTCACAGTGTCCCTGAGAAATCTGAAACAGCTTGGCACTGGCCCCAGTCACAGAGCGCTGTGGGCCAGGTGGAGGGTTAGTGGATGCTTGAGGAAGGTGCCCCTTGATGTATCTGATCTAGAGTCTGTGAAAGAGACTGTGTGTGTCAGTGGGGTCTCAGCAATCCTGGTAGGCAGTTTTCTAAACCCACAGGAAAGGGTGTTCTTGGAGGATATGGTTAAAAGAGAATTAAATCCTCATCTTGGGAAGCCAAAAGTCAAATTCAGAGAACTGCCTGATGGCGCCAGCAGTTTGGCCGTAGAAAACTTTCTTGAACTCCTGTTTTCTACTCTCCATAATTTATGGACGAGTCTGACTTCCCTGAGACTAGCGCCTGGATGGATCCTTTGCAAAGGGACAGAGAAGAAGCGATTTGGCTGCATGCCTGCCAGTGACCCAGCAGCTCGGGAGCAGTCAGTGTCCTAACGTGGATCCCCGGGGGTTGCCCAGCACCCAGCAGATCCCCCGACTCCACAGACGGCTGGTGAAGGAGTAGATGAGTGAGTGGTTGGGCACGGCAGTGGGGGAGAGCAGGCAGTCAGCAGAAAGAGAACACCACCTTTGCACCCTACACAGTACCTGGGGCGGCACTTAGTGCACGCAGGGCCGGCCACCTAAGATGCTCAATTGCTTGTTCAAAAAGCAGAACAAAAAGCTTTTTCCTTTCTTCCGTGGTCTCTCTCTCGACCTATCACGCTGGTTTTGTTTTTTTTTTTTTTACCTTCTATTTAATGTCATGCTCCCTGGGGCACGGGCATACTCTAGGCAGTACAGACCCTCACCGATGCCCGAGACTGTGCCCTGCAACTTGCTGGGCAAGTGTACACTTTGGGGCCTAGGAAGCAGACAGTCAAGAACCTGCCCTGGAGAGGAGGCAGAAGCTGGGCCAGGTGTGACTAAGCCACCAAGCCCCTGGAGTGCTGCGCCATTGTCCCATCTGACTGCACTGACAAAGTAAAAACTCAGAAAGTTAGTACAAGCTGGGTGTGAAACCCCATGCTCCGAGCCCTCCTGAGTGGGGCTGGTCTCACACCCCCGAAGCAGCTCAGCCGCAAGAAATGATGGTCAGAACACTGGAATGTTCACCCGTGGATTGTTGTAATAAGGGGCTTCTGTTCCCAACAAGCACGTTCATTCTCCCTGATTGCATCATTCGTTTCTGGGAAGGTGTCTCCTGCCCTCTCGGGGACAGCCCTCTCTCTCTGACTCTCAGCCCCACCTTACTACTTCCTACCACCCTCTTTACATTGTCATTCAGGTCCTTACTACTCCTTGGAAGGGTGGTGTTGATGCACTGGGTGTCCTGCTGGAATGTGGTCACAGAAAGGAGGGCATGATGGATGAATATGCATTTAATACTGCTTACACCACTTTATACCCTTTTTTGGAGCAAGGTGGATATAACTAAATAAACGAAGTCAGTTCACACCCCCAAGCACGAAGCGCAGAGTCGGGGTTTGCCAGAACGTTGGCGTGGCAGCCAGGGGACCGAGTTCAAACGCCAGCTTGCCCTTAGGGCTGCCCGATAACAAAACAGTCATGTGCCTTTTTGGGCCTCCATTTGAAGGACTTAGGTGGGTGCCCGAAGCCCCTGAATTCTCAGGGTCGGTGGATCCAGAATAGCACCACAGAATTACCTGGCCAGGGCTCAGCTGATGGCCTGGAGCCTGCAGGTGGGTTTGGGAAACTGGACAGCCCTAGGGCTTTCTGTGGTTTCATAAATAGCTTCATGCAATAGATAGTTATAAACACCTTCGTGAAAGCCTTGTTTTCCTGTGATCCTGAGATATTTGGCCCATCCTTCTGGATGGCATAATAGGATGGCTAAAGTAAGCATTGCTTACAGTTGTCGCAAGTCTGCTGAGCGTTGGAGAAAACTGTCGGGTCAGGAACCTCATCATTCCTACGTGCCTCATGTAGCATTTCTGCCCGTGTTTGTATTCGTTCTACACATGCACACACACTGGGAAAAAAATCCCAGGCCACCTTGAACTAAATGGATTTGACCTCTATTTCTCAAATGTGTGTTAGTATGAAGTCGGGAGCTTTCTTTGAGAATTCAGTGAACCATCTACTCCACCTGCTCCTGCCTTAGCTGACAGCCCTGGCATTAAAGAGTCTAGTTTCTCTGGGAAAATTCATGTCATGGACATCTTGTTGCCAGGAACGAGGCAACTCACTTCTCATTTCAAGATGATGTAAAGTCTCGTGTGTTATTCCCTGTGTGGACGGGGAGACATGAATGATGTCCAATTACTTGGAGGGGAGAGAGCCTGTCTAAGAAGGACATGCCATACCGGAAGCTTCCGTTGCTCAGCAACGTGTCATTTTACCTGCGTTTCACAAAAGGCAGGTAAATGGGCCAAAGCCCATTTAGTATCGATGGTGTATAAAGGGGAAACCTGCCCTGTTCAAATCATTCCTTCCACCATAGAAAAGAAGCAGGGCAGAGCGGATCCGGACAGGGTGGGCTGAGGGCTGTACACCAGTGTGTGCAGCATGAGGGCACAGGGCTCGGTGGCGCCCCATTCTTCCCTGACTTAGGAGTAAAGCATATCAAATTGCTCAGGATTCTAATTATACAATCTCCAGCTTAAGAATCTCCTTCATGGGGCGCCTGGGTGGCTCAGTGGGGTAAGCCTCTGCCTTCGGCTCAGGTCATGATCTCAGGGTCCTGGGATCGAGCCCCGGCAAGGAGCCTGCTTCTCCCTCTCCCTCTGCTCCTTCCTCCTGTTTGTGCTCTTTCTCTATCTCAAATAAATAAATAAAATATTTAAGAAAAGGAATCTCCTTCAAAAGGCTTCCAGCTGGGGCCACCCCTGGAACCCACATCCGTGCATTACCATCCATCCAGTACACCCCCGGGGTCTCGGCTTCCACTCCACGCCTTGTTGCATGTGAGCAACTCAGCTCACGAAATCTCTTCTTTCCAGTGGAGGAGGACGCAGAGCGCTGCAGGGCTCAAACCGCACACCCTCGGGCCCTGCAGACACACAAACCGGTCTGTTGCGTCCTGGCGGGGGGGAGTTACTGTAAAGGCCATGACCCCTTTCTTTATGGAATGGGTGTTGGGAGAAGTGGATCTGCCCATTGTCGTGGCCTCGGCTTAAGGTCCCCATGACATTCTTTCCTATGTGGGGAGAGTTTTCTTTCTGTTCCTAAAGCAACAAATCTTCTCAGCTTCAAGCCTGGCCAATCTTAATAGAATCATGGCAAAAAAAAAAAAAAAAGGGTAAAACAAAGCAAAAACCAAACAAATAAAGGGCATTGGTGGTGTGTGTGTGTTGGTCGGTGGGGGGGGGGCGGTGATGGGGAAAAAAAGACCTGAATGCACGAATAACCTGACTCAAATTCAGGTTAACTTCATGATCTAGATTTGACGATTTCCTTGAAGTTTGGCTTTAGTTAATTATCAGCTTTTCCAAATAGCAGCCTCTGAAGTCCACTCCAGGTTATTTCTCCCCTTTTGATTAACACCATTTTGTCCTTTTGTCAGGAGTTCAAGTCAGCTCTTAAGACCATTTGCAGTAAGAGCTGAGGACAGCCAACTGCCGGCCCAGTGTCTGCAGAAGGTAAAGCACTGAAATCCACGGACTCCAAAGGGAGGTTTCCACCTGCCATCTTCAAGGCCATGTGTCCTGTCCCTGCTCTGCTGTGGGGCAGTCAAGGGGTAGATACCTTCTCACAGCCTGGATTCCAGGCTAGAGCCTCAGGGTACCAGCATCCTTGAGTTCAAGTGGAGTTCAGCACTTGAATAGAAGATCCCTTGTTTTGTTGAAGCCAGACTTCACAGGTTAGAGACCTCAGGAATTCACTGATGTGTACGTGTATATGTATTTGTGTGTGTGTGTGTGTGTGTGTGTGTGCTAGTTACAAGTAAAAGCAACGTAGGAGCTGTATACATAGCAAACTCAGCCGTTGCTTCAAAAACGAATGTGGCCGAGGTTCAATTAATGTGAACTCCCAACCACGAAACATTTATTTTTGCTGATTTCTAGTTATATTACTTTTGCTTTCTGAGAAGCTTTCCTTGGGTCATTGGAAATAGTAAGAAATTCCCCCTGAAATTAATCAAGGGGACTACATCAAGGAATTGTGAGAGGTTTCTTCTGCTTGTTTTTAATCTCCCGGCACCCGTCGATGCTGGGTTGTGTGCTAGGGCACTTTCAGCTGTCACCATCCATCACCACCGCAGAGATGAAGCTAGGAGTTCCTCTAAGTTTCACATAGCCAGGTGTTTGTTTAAAAAACAAAAAACAAAACAAAAAAAAACCTGTGCCATGTGAAACAAATGGTTTGATTTAAGTGTGTGGTATGACTGCAGTGGGAAGCAGTTGAACACACAGCCGCGATGCTGCAGCATCTCCATGGCAACCGGTGGAAATAATGGCCCCCTTCGGGAATAGAAGAGATCTCAATCCTGTTGTAGCCGCGTCGCATTGGCTGTCTGCAGGAGAGATGGTTTTCAATGATTGTCTCAGAAATTCCTTATCAACAGAAAATGAGTGAGAAGCAGCGTTTTCAGAAAATAAATGGATTTACCGACAACTAATGGGATCCTCGAAGTCACCAAGGGCAGCAAGGCAGAGATCTGAGAAGCTGATGATTCCATGCCCACCTCTGTTACAGTAGCTGCTCAAAGCCTGGTCACTGTCCCTGCCACATAGAACACATCTCCAGGACTGTTGTTGATTTTTTCTTTATTGGAGGCAGACATAATTGGGTATTAAATGGAATAAAGTATATAACTCTCTAGCACAGTCCTTGCCCAGAGCAAGTACTCAGTAAACAGTACTTGAAATCAAATTCTCAGGACCAAATGAAAGTCAGTGCCTGGGGCTGGTCAGAGGAATTGTCATAGTATGAAAAAAAAAGTTAGACATTACAACAAACCATGGTCACACATCGTGGACCGCTTTGGTTCTCGTGAGTGATCGATCCTCTGAAAGACTAGACACAGCGTTACACCTCTCTGTGCACGTATGACGCCAACACGAATCACCACGTCCCCCAGGAAGGTCATTTTCTTTATGAAGCCACTACTTTCCCAGGGATGTGGCTCAACCTATTGACTGTGAAATAAAGCAGCTTCCACCTTGTTGCAAAGGAAGGAGAACTTGGTGAGAACAGGCAAGCAGCAGGAGTTTCAGTTTTTCGGATACCAGACGAGAGAGTCGTCTTGGGGGTACACTTCCCTTTTAATTTTAGGAAGTGCCGTGGAAGAAAACAGATATTTTTGAGATGAGAAGTTGACTCTGCAAAGCAGCACCGTGCCTGACATAGGCTTGCTCTTCAGGCGGAGCAGAAAACTCCAGGTTGAAGGAAATTTACCTTGCAACCCTATTTGGGGAAAAGCGCTCGTAACGCATGTGCCGACGAGCCTCTCGCTTCCATGTTTCTACGGTGGTTGTATTTTGAAATGCATTTGAAATATCTTTGAAATCTCATTCTGCCTTGAAAGAGCCCTTTCGAAAGTGTAACATTAACAGTCACTTTGGAGAAGGAAACGTGCGGCATGGGGGCTTGTGATTGGGGCTTGTAGGCTGTCCACTCCTCCCGTCTCCCTGCGGGCCGTGGATGCTCTCCCGGCCTCTGCCCTGCAAGCGCAGTGCACCGCCGCGGGGCGGGCTCTGCTTTCCCCGCCGGCACCACTGCCCTCTGCAGCTACACTCCCGGCAGCCAGCCTGGATTTTATGCCACCTTTCTTACTGATTTATTGTAAGCTGGGGGGGAAAAAAGTCACTATGTCACCACGATTATAAATTTATTTTTAAGTATTTCCACGAGAGATGAGTGAGCTCTTCTGTCCCGTTTCCCCTGCTGGATTTTTGGCTTTGGTTTCTGATGACATCGCCTGAGTGCAGGCAGCCACTAGCCTGCGAAGGAGAATTACAAAGGGAATACCCACGTGAATAATGTATTGCCTCTCGCCTCGGTAGCCCGCTTGGAAATGTTCATGTTGTCAGCCAGGGAGACGCCAGTGCTGTGGACATGGGTTTGAACATGGTGATCACCTAGGGGCTGCTCGGAGAGTGGTTGCTCTGTAAGTATCCATGGATGTGGAATACAGACGTGGCGGGGATTTCTGGAAGGTTCCTTCCGTCTCTCATTTAGGTCGTGCATTCTCCAGCAGCTTTTAAAGTGTAATACCTCATGTTGCGACTCCCTGGTAGTTTGGGAATGTCATGGCAATTCTGTTCTTGGCCAAGTCTGTGTGTGAGTTTACTCCACCGATTTGTAAGATGTAGCCTCCATGTAGGTGGTGGTTTTGCAGTTTTGTGCAAGTGATTCATGCCAGTCGTATGCCTGCCTACTTCATACATTGCTATTTAACGTCTAAGTGCTTTCTCTTTCCCTTAAAATATAGTAACTAAATGTACCTGAAGCAGCGGGAACAGGCTTAAAATGTTCGACATGCATCTTTCAACTAATGTGAAAATTCTAAAGGCGTTTTAGGGAATATTTGACACGAAAGCTGACTAACCAATTATTTGGAATGTTACCCCATAAAATTGGAGGAAGATATTTTCTCTGCCTGCATTTCTTTTCTCTCTCTTAAGTGCGCAGCTTGTGGTCGAAGGCTGTATCACAGCGAATGGCACACGTTCTCACAGAGACCGTATGTGATAAACGCACAAATTACTTTTCAATTGTAAATCTACTAACTGGATAAACCCAGATACAATTCACTTATGAATTATTTTTGATACGTATAGTGAGAAAAGCTTTACTGCTGGGGAAAAATAATAGGTTTAATTCTGTGCAGTGTTTTATTTCAACCAGATTATCCCGGAACGCCCGTCTTCCCTTGGTGCCCCCACAAGCTCTGTTCTCCACTCAAAGGACGCCGGTCATCCCCGCATTACCCTCAGAATCCCACCAGTGCTGACTTGGGTCCCTGCCCCCCGAGTGCTCAGCAATGTGGGGCCACAGCATGCCCCAGGAGGTGACAGTGCTCAGTGACAGGAAGTTTCTCTGCCCGCTTCACTCTGAGCCCAGGGAGAAGGGTATCCCTGTACATTTGGGCCTTCACACAAAGCATAACAAATGGGATCCATAGTTCACTGTAAATATAATGTTTGCTTTATCTTGTTTGCATTAGAGAGAACCTTAGAGTATTTTATGTTAGAAAGTCTAGGGGGAAAACTTACTTGTGCTTTGTTAATGGTAGGAGTGGGCTTCTATTATCTTCCCGTCAACCATGAGCCTCCCCAACTGTTCTTTCTTTGCTAAAGAGAAATCTGATTGGGTGCCTGTGCATGCATGCGTACTGTGCAGGGAACAGCACGCGGAAAAAAGTCAGGGACGTTGTGCAGCGTGGATGGGGGGAGTTCTTAAGGAGGGCTCGGTTTTGCCTTTGCTTGCTTTCACCTTGGACGGCATGGTTGCTGGTGTGCTGGAGAAAGGCCCATAGTGGGTGAAGCCTGAGCTGTCTGTGTGGAGTATTTTATCCCAGGCGTGCGTGGGGTGGTGACGGTGGTTTCAGGAAGTTTGTATACGGGTGGCCCCTGCAGGAGAGCTCCAAAGGGAAAAGCAGAGGGAAGAAAAAGCTCTTTGGGAGTCAGTTGGGAGTGGACATCACTGTCTGACTCCAGGGGCCCCAGCGATAGAAACGGCTCTGAGGGGGGAGGAGCCAGCGGTGGGGCCTGCCGGCAGGAGAAATCAATAGCATCAGAGCCCAGGAATGCAGGGGGATGATGCTTGCTTTTACTCAGTCATATCTTCCCAGCACCGAGCACCCTGCGTGGCACATGGCGGGCTTTCACGCAGCTGTTTCTGAGCATGAAAATGAACTAAAGGACAGATACCAACTAATTTTTGCAAGATTTGGGGGTCATATGTTTTATGTATGATGTGTTCTGTCCCTTTACATACACCCTGCACGTGTACCTACATAACCTGGAGTATTGAAAAGCAGCATGGACTTTGCCAGGCACTGCGTTCAAATCCTGGCTTGTCACTTCCTCGCTGAGACCTCATTTAAGGTAGTGACCAAGGGGCCAAGATGAGGCTACTCTTCTGATGCACTCGACCTGCCACCTGCCTGGGAGCAAACCCCAGGCAGCATCACTATTATTACCATGCTTGTCATTTCTGCCCTCCTGTTCTCCCGGTTACATGGGAGGGCAGTGATTTGTATTTCTTTGGGAAACAAATTTTTAAAAACCAGCCCTGCTCTGGGAAAACAAACTTTCAAAAATGATTTCTAATGCCTTAAAGAATACAAGCCCTGTCGGTTCTGAAGCATGCTGTAAGATTTGTATTTTAAAACTATACCTTGTTACATTCATCCTGATTCTAGTGCAAAAAAAAAAAAAATAAAAGAAGAAAGTGGCATAATAAGGTCAGTAAGCAGTTTTTAAGTGTAAAGTGATCTTGAATAGCTGGAAAATTAAAAGGACATTTTGCTCCATCCGTTTGTGGCAGTTTGTGAACGGACATAAGGCGCTGGAGTTCTGCCAGTGTTTTAAAATTAGAGCTAAAGAAATGAGACCCAACTTAATTAGTATAAATGTTGCCGTGTAACTTCTAATAATGAGTGTAATTTGCAGTGCCAGCTCACCATGTAATTTCGTACAATGGGACCTGCAGAATGTAGGACTAGTATTTAATCAAGAGAAATGATTAATATGGAAGGGGGAAGTTTGGAGCTTGGAAACCTGCAGGGGGCCCCGTGTGCCCGCTGGGACACCCCCATCTTCAGCAGCGGTTCCAAGGCCCCACGCACCCCAACCCAGAGTGTCCGCCCCATCCCCCCGAGGAAGCAGTGTCATCTGAGCTGTGTGACTACCCCACGTCACTCGGTGTTTCTGTGCTATTTCCTCACCCAGAAAGGGAGGGTACTGATGGACCCACTCTCTTATTCTTGTGGTGGGGGATTAAAGGGGTTGATGATGGAAAGCACTCAGTACTTAGCACTGAGTACACAGCACTCAACAGATTTTGCTTACTCCCACTTCTGCAAGTGTTATTGTGGATCTTGGAAGCCAAAGTGGGGAGGGTGCCTTTTATCCCAAAGCATAGGATGTGGTGGTCCTCGGATGATCTTTCTTTACTGAGATAAGATTCACGTAACATAATATTGGCCATCTTAAAGAGAACAATTCAGGAGCCCTTACTATGTCCATAATGTTGTGTAACTACTATCTCTACCTAGTTCCAACATATTTTCCTCACCCCAAAAAGAACCACCTGTGCCCGTTTGCAGTTGTTCCCCATCTCTCCCTGCCCCCAGCCCCTGGCAACCACAAAGCTTCGTTCTGTCTCTATTGATTTACCTCTTGTGGGTATTTCGTATAAATGAAATCATATGATCTGCGACCTTTTTGTCTGACTTCTCTCCCTTGAACAATATATTTATCATGCCCTAGCATGTGTCCATACTTCCTTCCTTTTCATGGCTGAATAATATCCCACCATGTGATAGACGACACTTTCCATTCATCCACCGATGGATGTTGTTTTCTGCCTTTCGTCTATTGTGGATAGTGCTGCTAGGAATATTTAGGTACAAGTTTTTATTTGAGCACCTGTTGTGAGTTCCTTCAGGTATATGCCCAGGGCTGGGATTACTGGGTGCCACTATGACTCTCTGTTTACCTTTCTGAGGAGTTGCCAAAGTTGCCCACAGTGGTTACACCATTTTGCATTCCCATCAGCTGTGTATGAGGATTTGAGTTCTTTCACATCCTCACCAACCCTTGTTAGTTTCTTTCTTTCTTTCTTTCTTTCTTTCTTTCTTTCTTTCTTTCTTTCTTTCTTTCTTTCTTTCTTTCTTTCTTTCTTTTTTTAAATTATAGTCACCCTAGTGGGTGTGAAGTGGTGGGTGTGATTGTGGGTTTGCTGTGCATTTCCCTACTGATCAGTGGGTATTGAGCATCCTTTCTTGTGCTTGCTGGCCATTCACCGGTTTTCTTTGGAGACATGTCCGCTCAAGGTCTTTGTTCATTTTTTTGACTATTTGTCTTGCTGTTGTTGAGCTGTAGGTGTCTTTATGCATTCTGGAAGCCAGATCCTTACCCCATGTATATCATTTGCAAATATTTTTCCCATTCTATAGGTTGTCTTTCCCCTTTCTTGGTAGTATCCTTTGATGCACAAAAGTCCTTGATGGTTTTCAGTGGAAACTGAGCATAGCAGTGAAAAATTTTGAATCACAAAGGGAGAAAGTCTTTTCCTTCTTTATTCTCCTCCTGTCTTCCTCAGACTCAAAGAGAGACTCACTTTGGGTTCAGTGTGCCTTTAACATCTCTGAGACTTGCTAATCGACCTTTTTAACAAAAGGACAGCAGGCTCTGACCCAAGAGCCTCCATTTCATAGTCCTCCTTCCTGCCCATCCCTGAGCTGATTATTAAGCTCATCTCTGGGTATGGCTAGCAACGCTGCTTTTCCCATTTACACGAATGAAAAGAGTTCCTTTTTAAATACACATATTTGACTTTTTTAGAAAAAATGAGTGAGGGATGCCTGGCTGGCTCAGTCAGAGGAGCATGCAACTCTTGATCTTGGGGTTGTGAGTTCGAGCCCCACGTGGGGTGTAGAGATTACTTAAGTAAATAAAACTTAAAAAAAAAAAAGAAAGAAGAGAAAAATGAGTGGATGATGTGACTGTTACAAGCTTGTGAAGGTGGTAAGAGAACTCGGGGGCACTGCTGCAGACCCCAGGAAGGATCCCTGAGCAGGCCGCAGGTGAGGGGCGTGTGAGGTCCAGCAGTCTGGTGATGGGGCACAGAGCAGATGGACCGTGCTGGCCTGCCATTACTGACTTGTCCTCACTGTGTTCTGGGACTCGTACCAGGCACCATGCTTCACTCTTCCTCCCTGACTCCTGACTGCCGTCGGGTGAGGGGGAGAAGGTCTTGGCCTTCAGGGCACAGGAAGGTGTGAAGTTTGAGAGAAGAACGTGGTGGGATGTGGTCACTGATGGATGTGGGACATGAGGAGGGAGGAGAGTCCGGAAGGATCTGGAAGGATCTGGAAGGATCCTGCAGCCAATGAAGGGAGACATGGGCAGACAGGAAACTGGATGCATTTTTAGAAACCCTTTTTAGTTTCATGGGGCTGTTGTAAGACATGAAGACAAACTTGGTGGCTTAAAACAACAGGAATGTGTTCTCTCATAGTTCTGGAGGCTGGAGGTGTGACACTAGGTTGTCAGCAGGGCCCTGCCGCCTTTGAAGCCTCCATGAGGGACTCCCTCTGTGCTTCCTCCAGCTTGGATGGCTCCTGGCCAGCCCTGGATTCCACGGCTCGTGGCCGAATTACTTCATCTCCGCCTCGTCTTCACATGACCTTCTCTGGGGGACACGTGTGTATCCTCTTCTCTCTTCCAAGGCCATCAGACATTGGTTTTAGGGCATATCCTAACCCGTCATGACCTCATTTTCACTGAACTAATTATATCTGCAGAGACCCCATTTCCAAATAGGTCACATTCTGAGGTTCCAGGTAGGCATGAATTTGGGGGGTGGGGGGGACACAACTCAACCCATACAACACCCATTGCAAGTTGGCAGTTTCTCCTCTTCGACTGAAGGTCTTGGGGCTGGTGATGATACCATTGAGTTTCCTAGACCCAACCTAGTGCATCCACCATCTCTCTGGAGTTCTGGCCTCAGCTGGGGCCACACCACTAGCATCCCTGGGTGCAATTTCACAGACCAAGAGGAAAATGGATTTTCCCAGGCAAGGTTAAATCAGAGCACAAGAATCAACCTCGAGGTGCCTCTTAGACACTTAGATAATTTTGACATGAAAATCAATGCTTAATCTAAGTCTCTTTCCTCCTGTCTGAGTCAGATAGAAATTAGGAGGTTTACAGTCTTTCAAGCTTGTTAAATTATGTTTACATACTTTCTAGATGCAGATAAGAGATGGAGCAGTATTTATGCTGTGTTAGTCCTGGGTAGCATCTTTATTGAAAACGTCCCTGCATGGCGTGGGAAGACTCCTTGATTCAGGGCGGCTGTCCTTTGCTTCTGACAGCCTAACTTTGCCAGGCCTGGGCTACACCAAACGGGAGATCAGGAAATACTTGGGTGGATAAAAGAATGAAGAAAACCTACCCCAGGACACTCGAAGGGGCTTTTCTGAGCTCCAGAGACGGTGCCAAGTGCCATGAAACAATCTTTCACCAAAAAGATCACTTCTTTGACAGCTCTGCCCTTCCCTCTTCCCTGTTGTCCTTGGATTTCAAATAAAAAGGACGTTCTTTGCTCAAAAGGGTTTGATACAGCTGATGTCCAGTCTGACTGTTCTTAAACAGGTCAACCTTTATTTGACCCGAACATTTCTAAACACAATTGAATAAACTCCGTTTCTCATGGCCTGTTTCCTATTTTCCTGTTAACCTGACTTTCTAGCAGATTCTGACATTCATTTCTTTTGAGGTCTCTTTCCTTGCCTTTTTTTTTTTTTTTCTGGTAACAGAACAAGGAATTCTCAAAGGACATAAAATTCTGTGATTCTGTATTGATAAATATTTGAGGAGATGCTGCTAGTGTTTATAGAGACATTGGTTGGGGAGAAACAAAGCTCAACTCAGGCTTTTTTTTTTTTTTTGGTAAACCTTTTGGCCATTTCATTCACTCACTAAACAAGTATTTATTAAGTACCCATTTTAGGATGCAAGGGCATTTCCCAGGTATAACAGAATTGAAATGAAGTTCTGAGTGGAGATACTTGGAATCCCAAACCCACAAAGTGCTAACATTGGTTAGTGCCAAAACAATTCATGGATTTTGGGGGGTGGGGCGGAAGTGAAAGTAAATATTTTCAGTGAGTCTTTGGAATTTACAGAATGTGTCCTATTTGTCCTGAGAGGAAATGTTTCTCAGTTTAGACAGAGTCCCATGCTTCCCCAGCTTGTCCTGGTAAAACCTTACAGAGTTTCAGAATAATTCCCAGGTCTGATGAGCTCCCTGTGACGGTGGATTGGTTGTGTTCAGACTGCCTAGGTTTGAATTCAGGCTCTTCCAGTTGACAGCTGGAAAGCCTGGGGCAGGTTGAACTTCTCTGATCCTCCAAGTCCTCCACTGTCAGGCGTGAGGAGAGCCTTGTACGTGTCCGAGAGCTGCTGGGAGGGTCAAGGGTGTGTGTGTGTGTAACGTGCATGGAGCAGTGTCCACGCCAGAGCACGTACCCTGGAAATGTCACTGTTGTGACCAGGACCATCATTCGCCCTCATCTGTCCCACTTCTAGAAATGGTTGCCTCTGGAACAAGGGTGCCCGTTCTGTCCCAGGTACCCAGTTCCTATGCAGGTAAACTTGCTGTGTCCTAGTGCTGCCTCGCCATCCTCCCTGCTGCTCCCAGGCGCGGGCTTGCACCGGAGGTGGTAGCAGCCTCCCCCCTCATCCCCTGGGAAGGAGGCTTCTCCCCGCCCTGGGGGAGCGGGGCAGGCAGGCTCTGTGCCGGGGGGTGCCTGCAGAGTTCCCTGGCCCGTGCACCTGCCAGGGGATGAGGCAGGGCTCTCTCTGCCTGAAATAGCCTCCTTTCAGGAGGGAGAAATCCTAGAGATTCTCAGCAACTTTCAGGGGCCAGGAATAAGGCCTTAAAATCCAGTCCTGTTGTCTCTAAATCCAGCTGATCAGTGTCCTTTCTCCGGGGAGGCTGGGGGACTCTGGAAGGGAGGCAGTAGCCGACGTGGGCTAGTGGGAGGCGAGCATCCTCCTGTGCTCCCGGCGTGACAAGGGCCCACCTGTCTGGTCTTTCTCAGCTCACACAAGCTGAGGTCACATCTTCTCTGGCCTTTCTGTCCTGACCCCTGCCACTGGCCAGGGGTGTGAGAAGGAGTGGGAGCGGGGGAGACTCCAGAGCAGAGGCTGCAAGGTTCTGGCCCTTTCTCAGAAACAGACGAGCCGGGTATGATGCCTCCAAAGGCACAAGGCAGCCGGGCCACATTCTCCTGCTGCCACATTCCTCTGCTTCTCCTGTGGTTGTGTGGCCAGCCAGCACATCAGTCAGCAAGGCCCAGTGCTAAGCCCAGAGGTGACAGAGAGACAGGAGGGGAGGTCTCTGGTCTTGCTGGTACTGGGACGCCTCATGTGTCCTCTGCAGATCTTACCAGGATAAGCCTCTCCTTCTGGGATGGCTTAGGAAGCCACTGTTGGTGCCTCCCCTGTGGTGTCCTCCGGTCCAGGCCCTCAGAGCAGCCCTCCCCCTTGTGTCCAGGAGGTGCAGCGTCCAGGCAGGGTCTCGGGTGTCCAGCGGAGGACATGTCCCCAGCCACGGCTCCATGAATGCCGTTGGGTGTATGAACCCAAGACTTCTCACTGTTCCGGGACCTCCTGGTCATGTTGAAAGCTTATGTCTCTGGGACTGAAAACTGCCTTAGGTTTCCTTCCCTGACTCACAACATCAGAGTCTATTATAAGAGAAAGAAAATTGATTCTGTTGCTTCTTGTTTGGCTGCCTTTGAGCTGAACATATTGTAAAGTGTTTATTCACATTCCAGAAAGGGTGTGAAGGGCTTTCTTCTTATCTTACAGACTTTCCCCAGTGGCTCAGTGAGGTCACCATTTTGCTCATTTTATAGACTCAGAGACGGAGCACGCTGACCCAAGGCCACACAGATGGTGGCGCCGAGCCCAGGTCTCCCCGAACGGGTGGCCAAGCTCCGGGCTGCTGGGAGAGCAGCAATGGCTTAAAAGATGCTGAAAAGAATTCAGTAATTTGGGGTTTCAGACCTGGGATTCTCTAATTCCTAACTGTTTAAATAGATTGATTGTATTGAGGGGGATTTGTTCAGCACATTTCTGTTTGGTGGTTTCATACTAAGACACAAAACGTCTCTTGTGGTTGAGCACAGTGACTCACGTCCATCCGTCTGTCCCAGTCAGGTGGACATCCAGTGGAGCATCCAAGTCTTAACACCTTGGGCAGAGAAAGAGGACACTGTGGGTAATTATGCCGGCAGTGGGCACGAGGCAAGACTGTCCAGGACGAGTGGGCACATGGTCCCTCTGCTCAAGGACCCGCCACATCAGTGGGGGCCATTTGTGCATCCCTCAGTCGTTCATTCAGCAGGCCCTCTGGGCAGCCCCTAGATGGCCATGAAGCCTTCTTCCCCGGTGTGGGGGGCTGCTACCACCCCCAGGGCTGCCCTCTGCTGGCCGGGAACCAGACCCACCCGTCCTAGCCTCTGTAACCACTCTGCACACCTGGCCTTGCTCATTCATGACCTCCTTGGATCCTTGAGCTGGAGATCCCTCTGCATTTTACCGCAGAGGCAACTTGCCTGAGCTCCCACAGACAGCAGGTGGCAAAGCCAGGGGGCTCCCAAAGCAGATCCTTGCTGCATGCGCTGGAGGCAAGAGAGGCTTGGCTTGGGCGACTGACATTTTTCCTTTGACGGAGGAACAAAATAGCTGCTCCCCTCTCTGGGGCACACCCCATCAGGGAAGGTCCATGCTGTCCACTCAGTCTGGCTCCCGGGCTCCCCTCCTCACACAGACTCCCTCTCCCTCCCTGCCTTCCTGCCTTTCTCTCTCTGTCCATCTTTCTATCCCTGAGGCTTCCCGAACACAACCATCACACCTAGCAGTTATCATCGGTGGGTTTATTACATAACTGACAACTGGTCCGTTAAGCGAGAGGGCAGGCAAGAGACAGGTGGGTCCCGAAGTCGTCTGTGTTCATTGTCACCTCTGTCCTTGTACAGTGCTTTGTTTGTATATACTTTGAGTTACCGTTTCCAGTACAATTAATTTTCATATGAATGGGAGAATCACTACTGCGAGAACCGAGTCAATTCCCTGGATGTGGCGTGTCATCCGATTTATTAGTTTTCCTCTCACTTCAGGCAAGGGCAGTCCATTCCAGGGTTAAGTTTCTTGACGGAGGTAGAGATAATGGATCCACAGATTATAAAAGAAAATCCCAGGCTGGAAAATGGGTGTGAGAGTACCTGTTCAGGAGAATTCACGTGCATCTTATAATGACAGTTGCTAGTTAATCAGCATCGTGAATGGAGAGAAAAATTGCTGGAGAATAAATGTTTGCCCTGGCATCCGGTGCGCCGTTTTTTGGGGGCGTGCAGGTACCAGAAGCCTCGTGTCTGGAGTGATGCAGGAAAGATGCTGGATGCGTGAGAGCCTGACCTTGCAGGAGGTGGGAGTGGGGAGCATTTTGGTCCTGGCCCCGGAGGACCCTGGCAGATGCCCGCGGACGTTTCTCTGGCTTCCCCGACGGCGCCACCTGCTGGTCATCTCTGCCATCGCATCCAAGTGTCCAGCGAGGACGCATGCGTGGATACCATGGTCCTCCTTGCTTTGCCTTGCCTTGCCTTGCTTGCATCCCTGATGCTTTAAAATTCGGAAGAAAGTTGAGCCAATAAAACAAAATGTGAATTATGATACTTTGATCACTTGAAACCCCCTTCTCGGACACTCCAGTCACTGGGCTTCCCCTCTCTAACACCATGCTTGTTATTATGAGTCTATCTGCCCTGTTAGGATGTGAGGCTCCTGGGGGCACACCTGCATGCCCCTGGGGGTACCTCAGCTGGTGCCCAGCAGGAGGAGAAGCTCAGCAACTGTGGGTGCCACCTTTCAGGGCCCTGAGCACCGGTATGGGGCTGTCGCTGCCCCTCCCACCAGCTCTGAGACCCCATGTGTCTCCCCACAAATCCTGACAGGCAGGCACGGGGCCCCCAGGTCACGGAGGAGGAGGGTCTTGGAGAAGTCAGCTACTTGGCCCCGGTGACAGGTAGAGGACCCAGGTGTGAATCCAAGGCCACCTGTCTCCTGTGTCAGGGCTCTGCACTTGGCTGGCTGCCTCCTGGAGCCTCCCAGTGAGTTGCAAGGGCTATTGTGGGCAATGAAATACCCCGGGGGATAGCTCTGAGGTCACAGTCACTGAATAGTCCGGCTGTTCCCTGACCCATAAGCCCAGCTTCTCCTGACCCTGTCTGTGAGAGCAGCCCCAGCAGCCCCAGGAGCCTAAACACTTACAGTATCCACTGATAACTTCTTCAGGCTTTGCTGAAAACAAGTAAAGCTTTTCACCAAGGCAGGAGCAGCAAGAGAGCCTGACCTCAGAAGACAGCTGTACACTCAGCTTTCTCCCAAAGCCATGGCGTTGACTGTCTGGATTCCTGCTCAGTTCACTGGTCATCATGCACCCTTACTTCACGCTAGGTGTGGGAGTGGCATCATTTCCTGCCTGTGGCAGCTTCCCAAAGGCAGGGATGGGGTTTTAGTCCCTGAGCATCTCCAGCACCCGGTGTATCTGGGTGGAATGCAAAGGGTGGAGCCAGCTTTCAAGTGGTTTGGGTCGAGCCACTCCACGCCCCCACCTTGACTGCACTGAAGTTCTTTTAAGGGGACAGCTGGTCTCCCTGGTCAGAACAGAAATCCCTTGAAGGCAGCATCTCTGTCTAATCTTGTTGATTAAAGAAGGCCTCCTTCCATGGTCTGTGTCCAAAAGATACTCAGTAAATATTTGTTGAATGAATAAACAAACAAATCTCTATTACTGGCTCCTGGTTGCACTAAAATCAGCATTTCTTTAAAAATTCATGAGTGTCATAATGTTTCCCAGTGTGAGAGCAAAGCATTTTATGAATTTTCTATTAAAGAGAAGAGTATCTATTTATTAATATTCCCAAAGGGTAGCTTTTTTGGTTTACTGCTGTGTTGCTGTTATAATTTTCCATAATTATACGGTGTTGATTGTAGTTTACTGATAGAGCATCAATAAAGAAAAATGTAACCCTGGAACTAGATTACTTAAAGTGTTTAGCCTTACCAGATGGAAACTAATCAATTAGCTGGCTGAAAGGTGGCAAAGAGAATATTCTCCCCCAGAACTGTAAGGAGAGGGAATGTGGAGTTGCTCTGCAGGTCTGAATTTGTGCGGTCAAAATACATAGCAGGTAGGGGCTCTGTTAGAAAAGGTGTTGGAATAATTTAGGAATGGAAGGAAGTCTTACTTCTGAGTGTCCCTGGAGGTTGGTGGTAGAAGGATTTGGATAGAAGTCAACATTACGGGGTGCAGCCTGTTGAGAGAAGCAGTCCTGTAAAGAGTCCCACAGTTGACTGAGGAGGTGTGTGCAGGGAGGTCATTGAGGGCAGGGCTATGTTTATCTTGTTGACCATTGTCCAGCAAGTGCAGGTATATCGCTGAATGAATGAGTCTAGGTATGGTGGACTTCATCCACTGAGACCCCAATGGGAACCTGCTTCAGCCATCCTCTAGCTGTGTGACTTGGGCCAAATTGCTTTTACTCAATGGTTGTGGTCATTGATGATCTAGGAGAAGGATTTTAATTACTCCTTTCCAGATTGGCAGAGCGTAGGATGAGGGGCTGAGAAATTGCTCACTGCATCATGTACGTGGCACCCAGGAGGCCCTGGGATACCCGTTTGCAACATTATCCCGTGAGCATTCAGCCTGAGGTTGTCAGGAGCCCGTGCACCTCACATGTTGCCTGGGAAACGTGAGTCGTGCCACCCAGGGCAGGCATAAAGTGGCCCCAGCTTTCAGAGGGGACCCTGGCCCCCATGTCCCCTCCAGGCACAAATGGGACTGTATATCCTCATGGTTGGGGTGTCCAAGGAGGTTCTGAAGCAGCTTCTTTGAGTTATAAAATGTAGAGAGTTCTTTTCTTAGTTGCAGTTTGTGGGCAAATTTTCTTCCACATAACCAGAGGTGTGGTTATAAATAATTCATGCTCATTGTTTGGCCCAATTAACATTCTTCAGAAGATGGGGGCAGTTCTTTGAAGTTGGTTCTTCTTGAGGGACAGCAACACACCCTGTTGGGCTGGGCCAAGCTTCTGCCCTAATTAGATATTTACACAAGAGACCGGAGCGATGAGGGTGGATTCATTTTTAATAAAAGAAGATTAAAAACTGTGTATGTACAGCATATTAAGGAAAAGCGAACCAAACGAAAGTCCTCCCACAACTGCGGACAGTGGTGGCCTGAGAAGGGAGATTTCACTTGGAATTAGTAAAATTTCTTGCTTTGAGACAAGAAGACATTCAGGCCTCCCCCCACGCTTCCCTCTGCCCTCCCCCCACCACTCGTCAGCATCCTCCGGTGGAGTCCTGAGTGAGGGTTGCGGTACTGGGCAACCACTGGAAATCTGGAGATGGGGGCCATGTGCCCACGTGTGGGGTGGCAGCCACAGGCTGTGTGAAGGGGTCAGGTGGGGGTGACCCGGCGGGGACTGGGGCCGAGTGGGGGCCACATGGCACTCTGCAGATCCAGGCTCATATTGAGGACCAACCCCTGCAACCACACACAAAAGCAGACCAGACCTGGTTTTCCCAAGAGAAGCCAGATCTCCAGCCTTTATGTGGACTCTCCTCTTTTTAAATATTTCAGACTAATTTAAAAGTGTTTAAACCACAAGCATACACCCACTCCTTGAACTCAGCAATTCCACTTATAGATAACAAGCCCCAAATGTATGAGAAGTGTTCGTCCACAAAAAGACTTTGTAATCAAGTTCATAGCAGCTTTGTTCATAACGGCAAAAAAATGGGGAACAACCCAAATGTGTATCCAGGGGAGACTGGGTAAGCCACCTGTGGCAGTCATACATGGAAAATTCTTCCCAGTAGAAAGGAAGAGATACAGGCACATACATCAGTCTCCAACACCTGCTGAAGCAAAGAAGCCAGACACAAAACCATACGTGCTGTATGGTTCCATTTATGGGAAGTTCAAGAACAGGCAAAGCTAATCATCTCTGGAGATGGAGATCAGAACAGTGCCCACCTCTCGGGGTCGGCGGAAGAGTAGGCTGACATTACAGCCTGGATGGCAGGGGGCATACGTTTGTCTGAACTCATCAAACCATGGGCTTCAAGTGTGTGCATGGACTGTATGTGGGTAGACCTTTTAAAAAAGGAAAAACTTCTGAAACACATCACAGGCCAAACGCAGGCTGTCTGTGGGTTGCCTTGGGTCCGCAGGCTCTGATCTGCGATTTCTGTGCTACGGTGAACTTTCACCCTTAGATCTGCAGCCCCGGGACCCTCCGTTTGCAGGTGGAGAAACACATCCCTCCCTAAGAGCTGTCTGTGTGGTGTGGCTAGGAGCAGTTGTGCAAGCAGGAAGGTCCCCATCCCACCAAATCGCTGCCCACCCAGTGGTCCCTGCAATGACACTGGTTTGAATTTATTGCTGTGACTTGGTCTTTTAGAGGAATGTGCTCACCTGGTTCAGACCAAACCTTCCTGTCTTCCTGACTGGAAGATCCGTTGCTGGAAAGGTGCCTGTGCCAGCCAGGTTCTCAGGGGGATGGGGAAGAAGGGCATAATGCCCCCATCTCTGTCGTGGACCCAACGGCCAGGCATTTTGTGAGGTCCTTCCTTTTCCTTCTTTACTCTGGAATTGTTTAGCAAGTGTGGGCAGAGGATGATGTACATCTGAAAAATGGAAGGCAGACACATTCGTGCACATGGATTGAGTACCTGCTGTATGCCCACCAGACGGCTGAGCCAAGGGAGCTCAGATGCAGGGGGAGACAGACAAGTCAGTCAGCCAGGCTGCATGGTGGTGAGGAAGTGGCATGGGTACCGAGCACCCAGATCACCCGGGGGCACAGATTCCTGGAGAGTATGGCCTGGGTCCCAGAGATGAAGGCTGGAGAGGAGTTTGCCCAGCAGAGTCAGTGGGGAGGGGCGCTGGAAACACTGAGAGCTGGGAACTGCAGAATACAGGAGGTGAGAAGCCTGGCATGCTTTTGCTGGGGAGGGGGCACCAGGCACAGGGTTGGGGGTGGGGGGCTGCTGCCCCAGCTGGCCCACCGAGGAGTCTGGGCTCAACCCTCCAGGCAGCAGAAGCCGCTGAAGAGGAAGACGTGGTGAAATCCACCCTTTTTGAAAATCACTCTAAAAGCTCTACGGGGTGGCCGAGGGGACAGTCTGGGGATCAAGGCACAGGAGGGGTCTGCCCTTCATTTCCGCTGGGACACTTGAAGCCAGGTCACTACACCAGGCAGGGCCACAGGGTCCCACATGCAGATCCGGCACAAAACCTAGTGGGCTTCTCATGCCCACCACATGGCTCGTTAAGACACCTGGTGTTTGCCCTTCATACTCACCACCCCCCACCCAGGTTGAAAGTGGGCTCTAGAAATTTCCAGAGAGCAAAGCACAGTAGTATATTCCAGAGGTAACCAGAGCTTTGGGGTGGGGAACATGCGAGTGACTTCCTGGATCCGTCCTGTCCCCTCTGTAAATGCAGATCCAGTGCTGCTGGACTCTAGCTGGAGGGGAAGCTCTGATCCAGCCCAGCTCTTGGGGTCGCTTGCTCTTCCGGGGGCTTCCAGGCATGAAATAGGAGGACCAGTGTGCACAGTGGTCCCCAGCTCTAAGCCACACTGTCACCATTGTCTCCTAGCTCCATGCCATTCTTGCTCTTGGATTTCCCATCTCGAGGTCCAGTCAGAATAGGTCTCAGTGACCCAGCCAGGATCTGCATTCGGGTGGTCTCAGCGATGCACGCGTGTCTTCTGTTCCTGGAAGCTGAGCGGGACCAGAGGCCAAGTAGGCGAGCTTCTTGATGAGAGACGGGAGGAGAGGCGCCTCCCCGCAGCCTCCTGCTCTTCTGTGGTTGGGACCCTCGCCCCTCCGGGGTTAAGCCTCAAGCTACCCCTGCCCAGTGCCCCCGACCAGCCCTCCTGGCATCTGCTCCCCCTGCAGACGACTGAAGTCAGAAAACAGGACAGCTGGGAAGTGGGGGCCTCCCAGCCGTGGGGGTGTCCTGCCCCTGGGCTGCCCCGTCCTCCAGTCCACCTGGATCCTCCTCTAATGTCATGTTCCCTCTGTCCCTGTCTCTCTCACACAGACACACAGACACACAGAGCATTTTTAGTGGGTTTCTAGAGAATGACTTCTGTCATGTGCACACTGCACCACGGAGACACCACATTAAAACCAGGGGCTCTAACAGGTGTGGCGCTGAGTGCTTCAGCTCAGCCTCTAGGGATCTCCTGGGTCCCCAGGCCCTACCTCCCTCTCCCGCCTCCCAGGCAGGATTGTGCAGTGGTTCAGACAGGGCCTTTGGAATCTGGGAGTGGCTTCGAATCCCAGCTCTCCTACTTACTGGACCTCAGAAGGCCTCCATGCCCATGCTGTTACTGCGGCATTCTGCTGGGCTTCCCATAGCCCTGAAGCTCTGGGGGTGTGGGGGGATGTCAGGACCAGACCTGTTCCAGGTTTTTCTTGTTTCTGCAAGATACCATAATGGCCAGCTATGGGATTTGCCTCAAATAGGTAGATGTGGGGCGCCTGGGTGGCTCAGATGGTTCAGCGTCTGCCTTCGGCTCAGGTCATGATCCCGGG
Organism: Eumetopias jubatus; assembly: GCF_037043125.1. Classification (NCBI taxonomy): domain Eukaryota; kingdom Metazoa; phylum Chordata; class Mammalia; order Carnivora; family Otariidae; genus Eumetopias; species Eumetopias jubatus. The sequence goes on along the minus strand of NW_028274823.1, from coordinate 5,084,047 downwards.
GTCTTGGGATCGAGTCCCGCATCGGGCTCCCTGCTCCTTGGGAGCCTGCTTTTCCCTCTGCTTCTCTCTCTCTCCCTCTCTCTCTCATGAATAAATAAATAAAATCTTAAAAAAAAAGACTCTAAAAAATCTTAAAAAAAAAAAATAGGTAGATGCGGCACTGAGAGTATTAGCCTGGACATGGGTTTGCCATTCTGTGGCTCTTCAATTGTGTGTCCTGCTTAAGCCCAGTTCGTTCATTCGTTCATTCATCTAATAATTTGTCCACCAAACATTCCTGAGCATCTAACCTGGACCCTGGGGTTGTCCCCTAAACCCCTCCTGGGGTCTCAAACCAAAGCCAGATTGGTGAGTTGAGGTAGGGATTGGAAGGGCTGCCAGGCTGGGTCCTGTAGGGGTGCAGGGTGCACAGCATGCAGTGTGCCTCCCGGGAGGACCCTTGCCCCCTTATATCTGTGCTGGGAGGATGGATGGTCAAGAGGGACAGTCTGCCTTTGCTCAACCCCCCCATGATGCTCCCTTTGTGAACCCTTGTTACATCCACAAGGAAGCACGAGAGTCCTCTCCGGAGGATCGGGATCCTTCCCTTGCGCTCCCCAAAGGCTTTGCTAAGAGGTGGGGGTGGTGCAGCTATGTGGCAAAGGCAACTGTGTGTCTAGGAAGGAGAGAAATTGTGCTCAAAGCAGAGGTAATTGCTGTTTACCAGCAGACCTTCTTACTGAGGGGTCAGAATGTAAGCCGTGTCATGATGTAACCTCAGACACCGTGAAGCGTGCGATCCTCACGTTGTTCTTGGCTCAAGTTCTTCATCTGGCGCGAATGCAAATCCATTTCTAACTGACTTGGTTTCGCTGATTGATCTCTTGATCCCAAGTTCAAATATATAAGCAGATCACAAATAGAAGCAGTTTTTTCATTAAATTTCTGCTGTTTGGCCCCCCACAACCAGAAATCTACTTAAGGACATTTTAGCACAAAAAACAAAACAGAACAAAAAACAACAACAAAAACGTGCCTAGGGTCACCGTGGCTCAGTATTTAGGTTTTAGAGCGTGCAAAACTAGATAAATCTGCATCTGTCCTCTCCTCAATTTATATTTAAAAATGTGTGTGTGTGTGTGTGTATGTGTGTGTGTGTGTGTGTGTATCCAAGTAAAATACCCCAAAGCAAACGATTTGGCTTTGCCACAGTAACTAAATGGCCAGTAGCTTCTGCGATCCTGAGGCTGGTTGGCCAACTTCGCTGGGATGCACCAGCCCTCCCCGTGTCTGCCCAGCTGGTGCCCTGGGTTTCCACTTGCACATGGATGACGTGATGGAGAATAAATAATCACAGCTGCCACTGTCCCTCCTCCATTCTAAGGTTTTAGCGTGGGCTTCACTGGGAGTGATGGGATTTAGTGGGAGCCCTGTGGTTGGATAGGAGTGCGTTAGCCAAATTTCAGCCCTGCAAGCGTGGCGTCTTTCTTCACGTGGAGTTGTAGTGAACTCAATGAGAGAGCGTTGTCCCCACAGCATTGCAGACCCTGCCTCTCCAGTGGCAGAGGGCGTCCATTCGTTCCCCGTGTCTTGTGCTGGCCGCCGAGGAGACTCACCTCACTGGGCAACGATGGGGGTCTCTGACATCCTGTGAGCCTCTGCAGTGTGAGCACACCCCCGTGTGATGGAAAGAGGCTCACTAAACTGAGTCAAGCTGAAATTAATGGAAGCTAAAACACCATGATTGGCTGGCGCCTTGTTCTGGAGCAATGTGCGGTCTCAGGATGGTCTCCTGTCCTCAGGCCACCTCCGTCCTTCCCCCGGGGAGTGGGTGCTCAGGCATGCAGGCTGTTCCCAGAGTATTAGCACAGTCAGAGCCCTGGTAAGAAGGTAAAGCTACTGCTGTCAGCCTCCCCAAGGATGTGATGCCCTGCAAAGCCAAGTGTGTGCATTCATCCAGTGCTCCATCGCCCACTCCTGTCAGGACCCCCAGGAAGACGGAGCTCTCTTCTTGTTACATTGTGCCCAAGAGTCTTGCCACAACCCGTTATAGGTGCCTGCCAATAGGGAGAGGGGAGGGGTCCACAGGCACCTTTAAAAATGCCCTTGGGGGAGAAAAAGAAACAAAATATTGGAGTTCCTAGTGTCCTACTGGATCTTTCACCATTTGCTTCCGATGAGGCTGCTTTTAGGTGAAGGTTCAGCATCTTTGTTTGACTTTTATGTTGATTCCACATTCCTTTCCCAGGACTTTGATTTCCAGTGTAATCAGCTGCAGTTTTCAGGAATGATTCTAGAATATGCATTTAGGTATCAGTCTCTGATAGAGTGGTGTGCCCAGGCGATTGGCGTGTTTGCTGAGACAAATTAAGCCAAGGTTGCAGTGAGATGATCTCACCATGTAGATGGAGGACGTTGGTTTATCATGGCATTGGGGGCTGGCGTGGAGAAGGCAGGGCTTCCCTGGGCAGTGGCAGGTGCTGGGCCCTGGACGTGGGCGAGACCGTGAAGTGGTGTGGGTGAGGGTGGCATTTGCCTGGGACAGCCGTGTGAGCAAGGGTCAGGAGATGACAGTTGGGACGGAAAGATGCCACCATCGCCCAGGGTCCCCCTCCAGTCATACTGCTTTGGCAGGCTGTCGCATCTGAACGTCTCTGTTAAAATACTCTGAGTGCCTTTCCCAGGGAGTAAAGATCACCATTCAGATTTGCTACAGATAAATCGAGAGCGCCCTCCATCAGGGCCAAGACCATTTCTGATTGGAAAAGTAACAAGAACTGATAGCGTATTGAGGGCAGGGTCCTTGGTTTCTATTAATTATTGCTTACTTACACCTGTACAGGTTAACTTGCTGTCCTCTGGGCCCTTTTCCCCTTCTGAATTATAGTCTGTTCTCTAATAATAATTTGGTCCCAAACACAACTGTCTTGTCGCTGCTGAGGTGGTAATTTTTAATGAATAAAGAGTTCAGTGAAGTTATTATATTGCATGTGAAATAACAATCTACAAGCTAACTACATGTGTAGAGAAATTAATTATTGTTAGTTTGTGAAGCTCATGAGCAATTGTGAGACATTGTACATCGTTCACAATATTTGAGATGACACAGCAAAGCCTTCATCATCGTTGTTGGTTATATGGGAATGCTTTCAGGAATCAAGAGTTACCAATTAGGGGTTTCCAGGGGGTTCCTTCATTTGTTCTTTCAAAATAAGAGGGATGTTTTCTTCAATGGGGAAAATGTATCCATAAAGTCTAGCTATAGTTCATTCCTGTCTTATTTGTCCCCAGCTATGGAAACATGGTAAGTTTCCTCTTCTGTAACCGGTGGGTGAGTGGTCATCAGTGGGTTTGTTGATGATTAAATGAAGTCAAGAATGTCATTAGGATCAGTGAAAATGTGCCTTTGAGAAGCTTCTTTAGATCTGTGGTTCTATTGTCTTACTGCAGTGGAGGACTTCATTCTTACAGAATAACATCTTCACTTTTATTCATCTTCAGGAGGGCAAGGCGCATAATTGGAATTATGCAAATTAGTGTGTGGTCCATAGGAGATTGAAATTGAAATGATCCCTTAACGGACTTACTGACACGCCAGCGTTCTTACCAGTCCTTGCTGGTGGCCCAGGTAGAGTGCTACCCTGTCCTCAGGAGGATCCTTTGCCTGTGCTGATCCAGGGCCCTGCTCGGGAGGGGCGGGCAGGAAGCCCCAAGTGGGCCAGTACATCGGAGGTTGTGATTCGTGGGGGCTTTACATTTTTCTTGTGTCCGTATGGGGTTGTTTTTCTTTTTAATTCTTTGATGAAATCAGTTTCAACATGTAATCCAGAAATGTGCACAGGGGTGTTTAGCAGTGTGTAATATAATAAAGCACTGAAATGAGCTATAAAGGACCTTTTATTCTTAAACATAAAGGATTTTCTAAATTCTTTGAAGACCAATTGCCACTCTGTTACTATGTCGGCATCAGGGAGGAGGGCCAGTGGAACCCAGAGCGAGGATGCTTTGCTTAGCATTCTCTGTCCCTTCCTTTAGTGAGCTCCTCCTTTGCTCAGGGAAACCCCTTCTCCAGATTCTGAGCCTCCCATAAAGGAGGTAGGTTCTGCCCCTGCCCAGCTGGGGATGGCATAACAATAGATATTTACGGGCCTACTTTGTGGAGGAGTAAACTGAGACCTCATACCTACAGCTACCCACTTCTTTTTGTTTTTCTGTTTTCTAATCTAATAACTTGAGTTTCCAAGAGACCGGTCAAATTTGGGCAGCGGTTGAACTTAGAGTCAGATCGTCCACATTTCATGCTCTCTCTCTTCTAAAAGTTAGCCACTCATTTAACACATCATTCTTGTTCTTGAATGGAGAGACTAAATCACAGGAGTAGGCTCAGGAGTCGGGCAGACATGGGAGTGAAGACAGACCCTCCGGCCCCTGTGCCCCTGTGTCCCTGCAGACCCTGAGGGTTCTGTGTGCTGCTCCCCAGGGTGCCTTCTTGGAGTCCCCAAAGCTGCATGGACACAAGAGATAAGTGACATGCCACCTGGACAAGAAAGAAAGTGAAATTAAATGTGACATGGTCTCCATTCTGTCCTAAGGAACAAGTTACCCACTTGTTCGGGGGAAAAACAGAAAATTGAGTGGATAAAGATCTATGTCCAATCACAATGTCAAATGCAATTGACCTTGCTAAACGGGATTTCTCTGAAGACTTTTAATTTTAGCTGGAGCAATCCTCAAACCAAGCCTGAGATGTTTGAAACAAAACTCCCATTCTGCTGTGAAAACATCCAGATTCCCCAGGAGCCACTTCTCCTTGTGAGGGCCTTTGTTTTTTGTTTGTTTTTGTTTTTGTTTTTTATATCTCCGTTTATTTATTTTTAATTTTTTTTCTATTATGTTATGTTAGTCACCATACAGTACTTGGTAACCTGAAACCAGACGTAGGGCGTGCTTAAACCCTTTTGTACCTAAAAACAGGCAGTCCTTTTGTCTTCTGGAAATATCCCTGTGTCATTTACCTGGCAAAATATATTTTCAGATGCTATTTCATGAGCTGGTTTTATTTCCCCTAATTAAAAGGAAGAGTAATGAGCTTTGCTGAAGAGTCTTTTTTTTTTTTTTTTTTCCTAATGACTTGAGAACTAATGGCCTAAAAATACGAGCCTATCCATTATTCCGGACCATCTCACCTCAGCCAGTGTTGGCAGTGAGGTCCCCCTTCTGGGCAGTCCATGAGGGCACTCCCACCTCCCAGACTGGCCTGCTCACTCAGAACCACCTGTGGGTCCTCCAGGAGCTTTATTTAATTCTCTGTGGCTTGTCTTAGGGATGCGCTGTGTCTCGGGGATGCGCCGTGTCTCAGGGATGTGCCCTGTCTCGGGGATGCACCAAGAAGTAGGCAAGGTCCCAGGAGGTCCTTCATGAACTCAGAGAAGAAGTCCCAGTATACTTCCAGAACCGTCTTTTCATACTGCTCACACGGAGGAAAAGCAAAATCAAGAACCCAAAGAGCGCCCCTTAATCTCCTCTGGCTACTTGGCCAACAGCTCTCTTGGGTGAAGGCATTCCATCCAGGCCGGGAGGGCCGAGCCTGCGGTGACCTGAGGAGAAGGAGCTCCCCTGTGCGGGGCTCATGGCAAGGTTGCAGGCAGGCAAGGGCAGCCAGGGAGGGCGGTCTGTTAGGAAAGGACTGATTCCAGCGCTCTGCTCGGAAGGCCCATTGAGACCTCCTAAGATAGACTGCCTGTGCTTAGTTTATCTCACTACTGCGTTGGGCCCAGTGATTTAAGTATAACGAGATCAGCTCCAGCTTGTGAAAATAATTTCCATCTCCTCATCTCTCTTTTAAGAAACACTGTCGCTTGGTGCTTGCATAGGAAGAGAAGGTGCCAAACAAAAACCAAAAATGCTGTTTTCTGGAAAGTCATTTAAATCCCTGTGCCTGGTTTCCTAACTGAGGAGGGAACTCGATCTGGGCGTTCTCTGAATTGTCCCTGCGTGGGTGTGGCAGCCCCGGATTCTGTGTGGCTGGTACTGGGTGGTCCCAGGGCCTGGGGCTGAGCTAGCTGAGGTTCAGTGGGGGACACACCATGAGTGAGGAAGTAGAGATGTTCTTGGGGCAAAGATGTGCCACTAAGCTCCTCAGCACCCTCAGCTCCTGCTATCCTGTTCTGGCTGGCAGCTGCCTGAGGAGCCCCAGGCTGACGTGCAAATCCCGGCCCCCTTCTCCTGCAAAGGTCTGTCCCCCCAGGTCTCCCCTGCCCCTGTGGGCTGAGAGCAGTGCCGTCTCCAGGGCCCTGGATGTCCGTTTCCCCTGGACCCGCTGCAGGGAATCTGGGGGCTCCGTGCCTCCCCAGTTCCCCCGGACTCATGGGTAGGCCCCTTCCCTGGGGCATGCTGTGTATTCCCCGGGGACCTCAGCCATCTCTAGACACACCTGGCCTGTGTCTATGGGGGCTTGGGGAACAAGAGTATTTGGAGAGGGAGGCCAAACATTGTGTCCTTGGCTCCTTTCCAACGGTCACCCCACAACCCAATAGTCTGGGTACAACTGCACAATTCTGTGTGCTCAGAATTCAGTCTCTTGAACCCTGAGGGTTCTGTGTGTCCCAGGGAACTCCAACCAGACTCTGCGTGTGTGAATAGTGGGTGGTTCTGTGGTCTCAGCCCTGGAGAGCCTGGGATGTGCCTCAGTCCACAAAAGGAGCCAGTGTTCTCTGCCCTGACAGCCTTGGCATGAAGGGCAGGCACGTCACTGTCGCTGACCTCCCTGTCCTCGTCTGTCAAGGCCGAGGTGGCACCTGTCTCTCTGGGTGGCTGTCTGTCAGAGGAGGGGGTCAGACGAGGGGACCTCTGGAGGGCATCCTGGGGGTGTAGGCCCCTGGTAGGTGACAGTCAGCCAGACCAGGGACAGGGACACCACCCAGCGTGTCTTTGTCATTTCTTTCTGTGTGGTTTTTTTTTTTTTTTCCCGTTTTCTCTCCTAACAGGTGGACTTCTCTGCCTGTCTCCTTTTAATGATGTTTGGTGGTTTCACATTTAGAGGTTTGCAAATTACCTTTGCTCAAAAGCAATTAAGTTCCAGTGTTCCCCAGCTCAGATAAAAAGCATGGCCTTTGCATCTTTTTTAACAAGCAGAACCTTCTCCAAAAAGTCAGGATCACTGTGGATGCATCTGGAACATGCTGAGGCTGCAAGTTGGACTGCTTAAGGGGCTTTTATTATTATTATTTAAACCTTTCATCCATGTAAGTGTATTCACACCTGAAGCTCAGAAAAGGTCTAGATTTGTTTCTCCTTTACTGTGAAAACACATCTTGTTCTTTGAGCTTTTATTCTTCCCCAGTGCATAACAAAATAACAGTCTCGCCCCGTGAGGAATGTGTTCCTGATTTTATGGGAAACAGGCACAGCGTACATAGATGCCAGACAGGTGGATAGGCAAGGTCCCCAAGGCCCACGGTGGTGCCTGGTTCCTCGAGGACTTACCGGGAGCCAATGGGAAAGAAGGGGGGTGGGGGGCTTAGCTAGGTACCAGGGAGCAGGACGTACTTGACTTGTGTTTTTAGCCATTATTTCAGAAAACTGGCTCTGTCCTTTCCAGTCTGTTTCTGGAGCCGGCGGCCTGATGAGGCTCGCCTACCTGCGTGTGCCTGCCGGGACTGTCTCTTAAGCACGGTCTGTTCTCAGCTGCCGGCTGGGTGGAGGGATCCCCGGTGCCCAGGATTCACCCCTCGCACACCTGAACCCTGCAGGTGTGTCAAGGAGAAATCTGACCTGTGGGTGCAAAGTAGGACTTGTCTGTCTTCTGGGAACATTTGGGTCCCCTTTGTCATCATCCCAGTTGAAGCGGACTGACTCCCTGTTCTTGAGATTTGTCAGTAAACAAAAGAATTTGGCTCAGTCTTCTGGCCTTCGCTTTGCTTCCTAACCCAAAAGGTGGGGGGAGCGCCTGTGCCTAATTGTGGTCACCCCGGAAAGTGGGAAGTGGGGGCATTGGGGAAGGTCTAGTGGCCTTTCCATATCTGCACTCACTTTATTTCTTGGCGCACCGAGGGCCTTGAAGAGTCTATAAAGCAGCTGGCGATCACTGGAAAGGGGGCAATGGTTGGTCTTTCTGTTCTGGCTCACCCTTCGCTGGAAAGGCCTGGAAAAGCTGGAACAGAGAGAGACCCCAGTTGGGACCAGAGATGCCACCCCTGCCAGTTAGGCACACTGGGCTGCTAAGGGGCTGTGCTTTTGGCAGAAACAAAGAGGCCAAGAGGCGTGGTGTGCAGGACTGTGTCAGAGCAGTCAGCAGCCTTGGAGCGGTTCCGACTTACCGGGGAGCTGGGGAGCTTCCCTCTGCTCTGGAGACCAGAAGCAGCGACGATGTGAATCCTTGGATTCCTAAGGAATGCTGAGCTTCACAAGCCTGTCACATACATTATCCTCAGAACCTTCCAGAAAGGAGCAGTGGACATTCTTAGCCACTTTTTCAGGCTCAGCGGTGGAGTGAGGAGCTGTCCCCACCTGCAGCTAGGTAAGGGATCTCCTCTCCCTGTGCTTCCCTCCTGTCTCCCTGACATAAGGTAACCTCTCTTCTGGGGTGCACACAGGCAGCCATGCCCGGGGATTTGAGCACCACCTGCCCAGGCTGGGAGTGGTGCACTGTCTTCTTTCTCCAGCTGCCTTGGAAGGTCACTGTGACCCACATTCCCAGGAAGGATTTGGGGGGAGGGCAGGGCACACAATGAGCTCAACTCTGCATCTGCCCCCACATGTGGACCGGGTTCAGAGGACTGCCAGCCACTGCCCGGCTGGAGGAAGCTCACCCCCAGTGCCCAGTGGAACGGGTGGCCGGTTCTGCTCCTGGGGCCCCGTCTCCCACCACGGCGAAGTGGCCTGCTGGAACACTAGAGCCAGAAAGGCAGGCTTCTGGTACCTTCCTTCATAGAGCAGCAAACCCAGGCCAGGAGTGGGGGTCTGCTCCAGGAAGAAGCCCTCCCCCGGGAGGCCTGGAGACCCTGCTGCCGTCACGTCCGTCCTGCCCACACGTGGATCACCCTCCCTGTGCTCCCTGCCTGCCGCGGCTGCCCGCCTAATGCCCTTCGCACTCTGTTTCCCCTCCGGCAGGCTTCCTTCCCGCCCTCCTCACAATTGCCCCCTGGGCTTCCACTCCTTTTCCCTTTTTGGCCTGAAAGCCCCGCTGTCCTGTGGTTACTTACCCTGCAGCCCTGTTGATGGCAAATTCTCCAGGCAGAAAGAAGACCCTGGCCTGTTCCCTCCATGACTCTTGGGCTCCTCACGCTGAGCCCGGCCAGGGGCTGTGTGATGGCTGATTCGAATGGTCGCGGGATGCCCATACTGAAGCCACCTGCTGACTTGGTGTCTGAGCCAGAGAGAGCATCTTGGAGACTTACTCAGGGGCAGAACTGTGTGGTTCCCCAAGTGCTATCTTCCTAGTACACGGTGGGGCCATGGTACCTGGGCCGTCACTGTCCACCATCATTGAGCACCTGGTGTGAGCCAAGCCCAGTGTGGGCACCCACACCAAAGTCAAGACGTCGCTGGGCCCATGGGGTGTCCGGAAGCAGGTGGCACAACTGTCCTGCTCAGCGTGAGCGCTGACCACCCTACGTCACTGTCCCTGACCACAGTCCCTGGAGATGAGATGGACATCGACGCCCACCCCCCCCGCTCCAGGGGAGATGCCCAGAGCCGCCGGGTGTACTTCCCTCTGGGGGGAGTACTACTTAAGGCCTGTGTGTCTCCTTTCTGGAAAATGCCAGATCCCGACAGAAGCTCTAGTCTATTTCTGAATACAGAAAACTGTGTTGAATCACACACATGTTCCAGTGGAATCACGAGCTGTTTCAACAGAGGACGAGGAAGAGACCATGTGTGTCCGGTTGGGGCTGCGTTTGGATTCTGAGCATGGGCTCCTCTGAGGTCCCTCCAACGTGGGGGCTGGGGCTTTCAGGGTTGCTGGCCTTCAGCCACCTGCATTCCTTGGTGGCCCCAGGGCATCTGCCCAGCCACAAGATCTGTCACAGCTGTTTCTGAAACTGATCTTCCGCCAAGGGGAGGGCACTTCTCTCCCCAACACCCCCCAGAGGAGGACCGAGCAGACATAGGTGCAGACATTCTCCACTGACCACAGAGTGGGCTCAGTCATGGAAACAACAGGGGCTCACCCACAGCTCTGGCTGCTTCCAGAAGGATGTGATGGGGGAGCAGGCCTGCTCAGTGAGAGCTGGCGGTCTCTATTATGAGCTCACGGCTCCGTGGGGCCAGCCCAGTCTGAGGAGCGACTCGCGTTTGCTGTCACTGGGTCCTCCTGTTTTACTCATCGGGAACCAAGGTCAGAGAGATGATGTGTTCTGGCAAAGGCTCTCACTGGGTCAGGGAGAGGAGAGAGGGAGGGAAGAGAGGACAGAGACAGAGACAGCAAGACAGGGAGCCCAGCTGGGTCTTCAGCCGCAGAGGCCCAGCTCTTTGAAACCTGACATGGGTTGACGAGATAGAGAGAAATCTGTCGTGATAGCCCCTGATGACCTATTTCCTTCAAGAACGTTCATCGAGCGTCTCCGCTGTGCCAGATGGACGGGCCTGAGAGCTGCTCCTGCCCACAGAACCCCCAGGGCCTGGATAATTCTGCCCAGTGTTGTTAGCTTCTGCTTCAGAGCAATCCTGCTGGAAAGCTTCTCCCCCACCCCCACCCCATCCTTAAACACTGCCATCATCAGTCAGTCCTGCCAGGAGACACTCTGGGTCTCCCGGATCCTGTGCAGGCTCTGGGGCTTCCTGGAGGCGCCATGTTCTCCCCGCACACCCACAGCTCATGCTGCCCATGCCTCTTCCTCCTCCCCCTCCTCCTCCCCTGCTGGACTGGTCGGCTGCTTCCTTGAGAAGAGACGTCTTCACCCTGGGCAGCCTTCCGACCCCTCTGGACTGGGTCGTCCTGCCTCCAGCACGAGCAGGTGTGAGCCTCCTGGGGAATCGGTTGTACAGTGATTAATTCTTTTATCTCTCCGGCTGGAAGGCAAGCTCTGGGGGAACAAGGGCGGTGCTTGTCTTGTTCAGGTATCTCTTGGCAAACAGTCGAGTCTCATAAATATTGCTGAATGAATGAATGAGCAAATAAACCAGCCGATACTTGTAAGTCAACAGTTTCACTCGTTTCTTTGAAATCAAAGGCTGCTGTATACCCAGCCACGAAAGTCTAGTCCCCCTTGCATCATCACCCAAGGTGGGTGGAGGCAGCGTGGCCTGGGGCTCACCCAGAGAGGGGGGCTGCCCAGCCTCCGGAGTTGGCCAACCTGTCCCCCGTCATCCACACTGCTGAGTGGAGGGTCAGTGGAGGGGGTGAGCCTCTGTGCCTGGCGCCTCTTCCTAGGGAGAGGTGGGGAGAGGGCCATGCATTTCCAACATTTATTGTTACCTTTCACCCCACTACTGCCAAGTCCAAAGGGCAGACGGATGGGGCGTTGTCATGTTTTCCTGCTCAGGAGCTTTGGGCAGGGGATCCGCCTCCATATGGACCTTCCTGAGGGGTCATTCCGGTGATCCTCTGATAAAACGCATCTCTTCTGAGTGATAGGTTCCCCTTTGGGGAACATGGAGGAGCCATGGGTGTGATTCTGTCAGATGGGGGCGGCGGTGCCAAGCCATCCGTCAGATGTGAGCATGCCTGTGCTTACTCCCTGGTTCAGCTGTGAACCTTCAGAAGAGATAAGATAGGGTGAGCCCCAAGATGTATTTTGGTGAGAGAAGGAAGAGCAGGAGCTCATCCTGATGACACTGGCCTCAGAGAATGGCAGTCCCGGAGGCCCGGGCTCCATTCCCAACACCCCATCATGTTCTGTCCACAGCCTTCCACATTCCCTCCAGGGGCCCATTATTTACTTCTTTCTCTGTGATGGTCCTGGGTTTTTTTGCTTCTTGTCCCTGCATCCTGTCCATTGTCACATTTCTTCCATAGTTTTCATCTCATTGTAATTAAAAATGAGAATTTTAGTTATGAAAAGTTGCATTGAAGGAGTCTAGGAAGGGCTTGATGGCCTGTCCCCTTGGCTCTCCTAGCTTCTCCATGGTCTCATCTTAGGGCAAGAGACACATGGGCAGGGATTGCCTCTGTTTAGGGGCGATCACATCTGAAAGAGGAACTGCTATGCTCTTCACTCTTTTGCCGCACGTCCGTAGCTCAGTGGGGGGAACACTTCCCTTTCAAGGACACGCCGTGGTTAGAAAAGAAGCCACGCAGGAGTGCCCGAGTGGCTTAGTCAGTCAAGCGCAGGCTCTGGATTTTGGCTCAGGTCATGCTCTCGGGATTCTGAGATCGAGCTTTCCAGGAGCCCCGCGAAGCAGGACCATTCATTTAGATCAAATGACTGTTCATAGTGAATCCTGCTCATTATCAAGTCCAGGTCTCATTGTGCATTTACAGAAGGTGAGGTTCATAGCTGTTAGTGCTCCCAATAGCAGATGAAGTTCACCAGCCATCCAACGATGCCAGCAGCAGATCGTGTCCTTTTCAAACAGCAATGTTTCCAACAGAAAATGAGATCATTCCAATAGTGGTTCTGCTGTTTTTCACCCATTTCACAGAATCCAGCTACAACTGGGAGGCTCCTTCCATGAAAGGTGAGCGCCTGGCATGATTGCTAATGTCACTGGAAATGCAATGAAAGAATTCTGCACCGATGATGTAGTTATTTGTGCGATAGTATAAATATATACATGTTGGTGGAGCTCAGCATTTGTGGTAAATATATCACACGTAGAATGGATTGTGACCTACAGATAATTTTTAATTGTGCCCACACACCAACTAAATATTCCGTCAGTTAAAATAGAAGCTATGGATGTCAGATTTTACCAACACTTTCACATACTGAGTAACTGAACTACAAATTTATGTAATGAAGCTGATGTTGAGTTTTTAAAAATACTTCAGCTGGGGAGCATGCATGTTGTCTTCCCTGCTCGTCAGATTTCAGAAACGTTTGGGCCTTCAGAAAACTTGCTCCGTAAATCAACCTAAGTGTCCTACAAAGATGGTGGACTTTTCTGTAAACAAGGCCCTCAGTGTTTGCATTTTGTTCTAAATTAGTTGGAAATATTTCGTAAAAGTATTCAACAAACAGAGCAGCAAAAAATACAGCCACACACACAAAAATAGAAAGAAAAAACTCTCTGTGTTTTAAACTTTTATAGAGCTATGACTATTGAAAACATAGGTTGTGAACAGGAAGACATTAAAATCTTTTCCTATGAAAGCAAGGAAGGAATAAAGCAAATGAAATGATGAGAGCTCACAAGATGCTCATTTGGAAAACTCTGAAGATGATTTTGTGAAAAATTTTAAATATTAAGGATATTGAAAAATATATTAAAAGTGAAACATATTAACAATAGACAAGGCTAAGATATTGGTTGAAGCAGGTGACTATGGACTGGGAATAGGTATTCTGCTCATGTTCTCATTTTATTTTCATATAATCAATTTAAAAAGGGTTTTTTATTAAAAAGTATTGCTGTAATGTGCACTGGTAGTTTTGTTTTCTAGGGAGTTTTTTTTTAATTTTTAAAAATAGTTTTCAAATAAAACTACTTAGTGGGTTCCCATTTTAGTAAAACCAAATGCTGACCAATAATGAAGTACTGTAGGAAAGCATATGACTTGAACTGTTTCAGCCTCTCGTTTGCACTCAAGAGTCCTGTTTTGGATAAGAAATTACACATGGCCCATCCCGGCGGCTCTCTTCAAAGCTGGAGCGAATCTTTCTCTCTGCTCCTTTGTGGAGGAGCTGAGTCTGTTCTGTAATTGAGAGCAGAAGAACCAGGCTTTCAACCACACATGATGGATTTGATCTGCAGGGGGCAGTCTGGTGCAATCTGCTCAGGGACGCCCAGGGCGCCTTTCCATCCCTTGGGACAGGAGGGGTCAGCCGGGCGGCCCCTCCTCAAAGGCACTGGCTCAGGATCGGCCTCCTTCAGCTTGGCACCACCACCTCACCTCTGCCCCTCTGCACACCCCCAGAGTGAACTCACCCACACGCTGAACCTTCAGCACCCACTGCTGTCCAGCCAGTCCCTAGGCCCTGAACACAATTCCTGTCGGCACTCTCCGCTAGAATGCTCCAGAACCTTGAGCGGCAACGGGCCGTCTCCGAGGATAGCAGGACATTTCTCATAGGATTGCCGTGAGGGATGGGGAGGTAGCTTACCTCAGAGCCTCAGACGGCTTATCACACTTCATGAGAGCTCAATAAATGGGAGCTTATAGTATTGTTTTATACCAAGCCCAAATCATCTTTATCCCCAGACTGGGGACCCCATTCTCCCGAGGTCAGGTAATGAATGATGCCCCGTCCCACTCCATCTCCCAAGATGGAAACCCGAGTACCTTCGATGGCCCACTCCTCGCCACATCCAGCTGAATACCACTCACACGGATTGTGCCTCTGAAACCCCTTTCAAATCCCTCCCTCCTTGCCCTTCCCGTTGTCCTGGCTTAGTCTAGACATCCTCTGCTGCGGAGGCCAGCGTGTGTCAAATTTTATGTGCATGGGAAGCACGTAGCATTCTTGTGAAAATGTGGGATGTCCGGTGGTACCTGAGACGCAGCATCCCTAGCAAGCTCCCAGGGGATGGATGGCCATGCCCCCAACCACTCTAGGGCGGCACAGGCGGACGCTGTGTCTCTTGTGGCTCCCGACCGGCTTCTAGCACTCCCTCTGGAAACTTCAGTGGCAGCTCGTTGCTCACAGCCAAGGTCGTCAGCTGCGGTCTGTACAAGACCCGTCACTCCCCCTGTATTTGGATGTCATGCATCTGTTGTTGGGCCCAGGAATTGGCATCTTTTTATCATGCCCTCAAGTGGTTCCAATAAGATAGGTTGTTGATGGAAAAAGAGACTGTAACACCAAACTAAACTCCTGAACACGACATTCATTCAAGGGCCTTCTGGATGCGGTCCCGGGTGGGGCGAATCATCGCTTTGTCACCCTCCTTGCTTGGCACTGTGACCACACATCTCCAGAACAGTGGGGTCGCAGGGGTGGGGGGGCTGGCGCTGTTTATCTGCACGTCCTTCCAGCTCCACGAAGCTGCATTAGGGCGGGACCGGACCAGCTCCAGGTCCTGGCTTGCCCAACAAAGAGTATTAAAAAGGCATCAGATGGAGCAAAAAGGCGATTCTAATCAAACTGATAGCTGGCTGACTTTCGATAGGAGTATAAATAAAGGCTGCTTTGTTGGAAACTATTTTGATAATCTCGGTTCTGAGATCCAACATGTTTTATGCCCACAGTACTTAACATTTGGTAAATTCAATACAAATCCTTAAAATTCACTGTGGATTTAGCTACTGTTTCAGGCATTATTTTTGTGCAGATTCATGTCTGTGCTTATTGGTAGCTTGCACAAATCCTTTGATGGTGAATAGCCAGGGACAGGAGAGTTGTCATGGTCCTGGAAATATAAATGGGGCAATCAAAGGACTCACGGGGTTTGAATTCTGCAAGGTTTAGTGCCCTCTTCTGGTCATGGCGGGCAAATCACCTGCCGCTCCAGGGGACGCTGCCGACCCACCCCACGGTGTCTGATGTGTGATGAGATGGCCTTTGGCTCAGAAGTGTCCGCTTTCTCTTAGATGATTGAACATTTGGTGAGGAAGGCTTTGAATGAATGCATATAACAAGAAAAAATGCTTCAACTAGGAAGTCTGCATCTCTGAGTTGTATTAAACTAGTGGATACTTTCTAATCAATTACTTTGAAGCTTATTCAATTATGTAAAAGCTTTGTTCAAGAACAGATTCTGTTTAATGCAGGCTGTGCAGAGCTGCCCATCAGGGCTTGAGGGCTTTTGTCTCTGGCAGTCCTGGGTTCGAATTGTGACTCCTCCTTCTCGTCTGACCCGACGTTGGGTCAGTTCCTCATCCTCATGGGGCCTCAGTTTCTCAGTCCTGGAGGGTTATTGTGAGGGCAGTTTCCATACGAAGGGCCTAGCGATGGTAGGTGCTCCCGGGACACAAGCTAGTGTGTGTGTGTGTGTGGGGGGGTGCTCATTTAAAAGTCTAAAATATATCTGGGAAAGAAACAAGAGGAAAGGGGTGAAAGTATTGATTGTGGCTGTCATCGTTGTCCCGGGATAATTGCAGGCTCAGAATGGTTCCATTTCAGCAGTGGTGATTGCTGAAACACCATGAGGATTTTTTGCACTCATTCAGATGTCTTCTCTAATTACCAGGGACCAGTGTTTCTGGGCCTCGGCCCATTCAGATGGCTCAGCGAGGCTTTTTGCAGGAAAGTGCTTTGTGAGCGGACAGGCACCCAGGCTGACCATGGGGCAGGGAATGCAGGAGGGAGGGAGCCCACACCTCAACCACACGCATCCTCACCGCCGGATCTCACTCGGCTCCTATAGCCACCCACTTTCTCCGGCGGCCAGTCCTCCTCTACACCACCAAGAGTTCAATGCCACATTTTCCGAGGATCTAAGGTTTTTTTGGCAAAATGGTGCACCAAGTGGGGATCTGAGGTAGGCCTTACAAGTCTGGGTGAAAGAGCCTTTTCCTGTGTTGAACTGCATTGCATTCACCCACCCACCCAATAAAGACTTACCTCCGTCCCCAGGGGGCCCACGTGACTCCGTCAGAAAGGAGCTGACGGTGGCCCCTCCTGGGGGAAGAGGGAGCTTCCCTCTGCCTCACCTGGGGGCTCAGACAGGAGGGAAGGCCATCCCCCTGCAGCCATGCATGAAGTTTAGGAGAGCAACAGGCGAAGTCCGTGGCTCGGAGGATCACTGACCAGGCTGGTCTGCCCATCCCATTCTCACTGTTAACATCTCAGGCCTGGGGGGGACGGGCTGGCCTTTGAAAGGTCCCTCAGGCTCCAGAGAGTGGGAAAGGCCTGCACTCAGAATAAGGGCCGGTGGTATGGGTTGTGGTTGTGGCCAGGGGGACAGCAGAGGTGGACCCTGTGCAGGTGGGCCGGACCCCCCACTTCCCAGCCTCCCCCTCCGGCCCTGTGACCACCTGCCAGTTAACCTAACTCCTGAGCCTGAGATTCTTCCCAAGGGGGGTGCTCTTCTCTGGGCTGTCATGATGCAAAATAGAAATGCTACACCCATGTCACAGCAGACACCATAGAATGTACCCAAAATGTTGAACAAATCATGACTGTGTGGCAGTCTGGAAGCTGTGGGTAAGGGGCCTCTCAGGAAGCTGCCTCTCAGAATCTTTGATCTCCTGGTATTTTCAGACTTTACCCTCCCCGGACACCCCCACATCCTTGTTCACCTCCTCTCTCCCTACAAAACCAGACAAACAAACAAGAAAGGAAATTAGGGATGCCCGGGTGGCTCAGTCGGTGGAGTGTCTGCCTTCGGCTCAGGTCATGACCCCAGGGTGCTGGGATTTAGCCCCACATCGGGCTCCCTGCTCTGCGTCTCTCTCTCCTTCTGCTGCTCCCCCTGCTTGTGCTCTGTCTCTCTCTCTGAATATAAATAAGTGGATAAGTAAACTCTAAAAAAAAAAGACAGGAAATTAACCTGAACAGCAAGAGCTTTCATAACCTGGGAATAGCTCTTGGAGTTCCCAGGGTGAGATTACTTCCCAAGTGCAGGAATATAATGCGCCGGCGGTGGTCCGCAGAGCCGCCTCCCTGACCCAGACTGATGAAGCAGCGCTCCAAAGCATGCCCTCCGCCATCCGGTCCCCAGTCCGCCCTGTCCTCTGGGAGCGGCCCTTCTTAGTGGAGGGCCCGGCCGCCCGAGGCGCATGGCGGGGAGCCCTCTGAGCCTGTCCCTGCGTCTTGCAGGTTCGCCATGGAGCCCTTCTGTCCGCTCCTGCTGGCGGGTGTTAGCTTGCCGCTCGCCAAGGCCCTCAAGGGCAACGAGACCACCCCGGCGGTCAGCAACTGGAACTCGACGACCTCAGGTGAGGACCCGGCTGCCTGCCCCGCCCCTGCCCTTGCCACTCGCCCCTCCAGGCAGGCTCTCAGGACTGGGATGACAGGGCTGGGGGACGAGACGCAGCCTGTGGCTGACCTCCTCAGCGAACGGAGCACCTAACACGTCACCCCTATCAACACCAGCTGCCCAGACAAGCCAGTCATTGGGAGTTGGAGCAGAACAAAGCTTAGCAAATGGAGGGCAGCAAACACGACCCTGTGCTGAGAGTTGTTGTCAGCTTCGGTGGGAGGCAGGAGAGCAGGGGTTAATAATCCTGCCCCCCACTCCTGGGGAGCTGATTGAAACAACCCTGAAGGAACACTGGTGAGTCCCTAAGGGGTTATTTACACACTGACATGAACGTTGATGCGATCAAGAAGTTAGTGTTAATATTTTAGGTTCTTAGGCAAGATATTGGCGTAGTGGTTAGAGTTATACTTTTAAAAGAGGAGCCCTTACTTTTTAGAGAGGCATGTTGATGTCCTTATGAGTAAAACAGCATGAGGTCTAGGGGTGACTTGAGAAAGAACAAGTGGGGAGCAGGGGGTGGGGGGACCATAGACCAACACAGCTTTCTTGTCCTGATTAGAAAGGTGGGTGGTGGATGACATGTGGGGCTCATTGCTCTGTTCTCCTGCCTTTTCCATATTTTGAAAGTTAGGGATAGGAGAGAGTGAACAGACACAGGGGACAACATAGGCGAACCCCAGAAACCTGCTACGTGGAAGAAGCTGGACACATAAGACCCCGTGTTCTCTGGCTCCACTGATGGGAAATGCCCGGGGTAGACAAGCTGTTGGAAGGGAAGGGGCAGGAACGCTGGGCCGGGCACGGGCGGCAAACGCCAGGCGGCCACAGGTGGCTGAGAGGTGGGTGGGAATGTTCCGAAACGCTGTGGGGGCACAACTCTGTGAATTAGCTAAAAATCACCGAATCATAGGCTTGAAACAGGTGAGTTTGTAGTATGTAAATTTTACGTCAGTGAAATAAATGCCATGCAAAGCCAAGAGGACAAGCAACAGCGGTGAGAGCGGATGCTCTGGAGTCACGCGGCCCGTGTTCAGTTCTCGCTCTGCCGCTTATTGGCCCGGTGAGCCGGAGTAAGTTTCTGAACCTCTTTGTGCCTCAGTATCCCCATCTGTGCGACGGAGGTAGTAATAGTGCCTAGTACTCAGCAATGCTGTGAGGATTAAGGAGACAGCCGAGCTGGGGTGCAGGAGCTCGTCCACTGGGCTGCTGCTGGGGTTGGCAGGAGCCCGGGTCCGAGGAGGCCCGTCCCCAGCCAGTCTCTGAGGGCCCAGACAGTTGGCTCTTCAGTGTCCCTTGATAGCTCCTCCTAGGGTGTGTGCCCAACACAGACAGAGGCCCACCTGGTGAGTTCAGGGTCCTCAAAGACTGGGCACGGATTCCCTGGGCCACCCCACACCTCCCTGGTAGACGGAGGCCCGTCTGGCAGCCTTCTCCGGCCTGTGCCCAGGGTAGCAGCAACCTGTAACCAGCAAGGCCTGGTCCCCCGAGTGTGCCTTGGAGCCTCTCGCCAGCCCCCACATGCCTGCTCCGTTCCCCCTTCCCTCTTCATTCCCGAGACTCCCAGGCACAAAACTCAAGGACTTCTCTGATGCGGTAGTACTTGCTGAATTGGTTAGTGTTCTCCAGAGACACAGAAGCCATAGATATATTCCTATGTTTTCATTTACATCTGTACCTGTATCTGTATTTATATTTATCATAAGGGATTGGGTCACACAATTGTGGAGGTTGTCAAGTCCAAAATATGCAGAGCCAGTGTCCTAGTTTGAGTTTGAAGGCTGGCAGAGTGGCTACAAAACCAGAGAGAGTGATGTCCCAGTTGGAAGGCCATCAGGCAGGAAGGATTCCCTGTTACTCACAGAATGCTCAGCACTTCTGTTCTATGCAGGCCTTCAACTGATTGGATGAGGCCCGCCCACAGTGGGGGTGGGGTGGGGTGTGATCTTCTTCTCTGAGACCACCAATTTAAATGCCGAATCTCATCCAAAAAGCACCTCCCTCAAAACACCCAGAACAATGTTTGACCAAATATCTGGCAGCTCATGGCCCAGCAAAGTTGACACAAAAAATTAAGCATCACACTTTGCTTATCACAGGGCCTTGGGAAAACAAAAATGATCAACCTCCCTCCAGAAGAAAAAGCTTGGGCGAGGTGATTAGAAGTGGCATCATTCGGGCCGGGGTCAGGGGTTCAACCCCCATCTAGCTTGGGAGCTTTGCCCACGCAGGTCCTACAAGTGCACCCTTCGCCCCCAAGAGGAAGGAGAGGTGGAGCTCAGTCCCTGATACCAGCCCCCAGCAGGGACAGGGGGGGTGGCACTGTCCTCGCATGAGAAGCCAGAGAAATCCAAAACCACATAAAAGGAAACACAGAAGCTCCCCGCACATGGAAACTGCATTTGTCGTGCCTTCTCATCACCAGCTGGCCTCCGGGTGCCGGGTCACTGGGGTCGCTGGCAGTGTTCCGCAGCCTGGGACCCTCCAGACCTGCCCCGAGGACAGTGTGTCCCTGTGCCCGGCAGAGAGGAGCTGGCTGGCCCGAGGCCCGACACCTGCAGAAACACTTACAACAACAGCAGGTCTACCGGACAGAGCATCGTTTGCTCAAACAGAGAAGCAACGTGGAGCTGTGTGGGCGCTCCTACAGATGGCACCCAGGGCATCTGTTGGGTGACTCAGCCTCACCCCTGGGCCTCCTCAGTTCACTTGAGAGTAAAATGATTGGCTCGTAAGATGGCTGTGGGTGTCAGGCGCTCCTTTCAGGGAGAGGGACTGCACGGTATGATCTCGTGCCCATCAGAACGGATGTGACAATCACAGCTCCTTGCAGCTTCTGCTGGGGGCCTTATGGGCTGGGGCAGCGGCTGCTGGTCACACAACCAGGAGGGAAATCGACAGCTGGCCCACTTCAAGGTCTCGGTGGTACCACGTGGACAGGCTCCGTTGACCTAGAATTCTGGGGGGCAGGGGAGCCTGACTGTGTGACGTGCCCTTGGAACTTTGTTCCCCGAAAGGATTATTTAGGGTGATCCCGGCACATTGCCACAGTGTGCCAATTAACCAGAAGTCATTTTGTTTGTTCATTGAACAAAATGTATTAAATAATCATCAAGAGACATTCCTTCACACAGGAGTTGAGGGTAAAGATTCACAAACAGTGTAATAAAGTGTTGCTGTCCTTGTTACAGGAAGGGTTCCTAAAAAATTAATAAGAAAAAGGTAACACAGGAAAACGGTGGTGAATGTGACCGAGCCAAATGCAAATATCGAATTGATGATGTTTTATTAATCATGAGATGATGCTTAACTCTATAGAAGTGAGGGAATTGCAAATTAAAGTGGTATTATTTTATTATCAGATTGACAAAAATTAAGAGGATTGCTCATAGCCGGGAGAAATAGGCTCCAATCACCCAGTCTAGGGAAGCATGGAAGCTGGAAATTTTGCAGCTGGTCACCTAGCAGTTTCTGTTACAACGTACCGTGTGTGCACACGGATGCACAGAGCGCCCTTCCGGGAGCCTTCTATGGAAGCACTTTCAAGATACACCAAGGATAAAGAAACGAGAGGTAAAATTGTAGCTAACAGCCAAAAAGTTGGAAACAACCTAAATGTGCATCGAAATCTTGGGTTATTCAGGAAGCGGACGTCCAAGCAGCAGTTTAACAAAACGAAGAGGCTCGTGTGTGCTAGCCCAGAAGCTTTCCAAGACAGACGACCCACGGAGAAAGTCGAGTCACAGAGCCGGCCTGATAGCGGATGTCATCCGTTTTTTGTTTTTTCCACGTTTCACTTGGCCGAGGGGACACGGCCTGCAGAGGCTTTTTTCTAGACCATAGTGTTTTTTAAAACTGCCTTTAGGTTGAATTACGTATCCATATTTAAAAATCAGATCATTTTTTACATGAAAATATGAATTTCTTCTTTTGGCAAGCTGCAAGAACTGGATCGTGGGGGAGGGGCACTGCCAGTTCTTCCAGTCCCCTGCCAGGCCTGCCGGCTCCTGAGTGTCCCTACCTGACCTCTGCCCTCCGGAACAGAAGCAGCTGCTGACATTTGTCCTTCTGATCTGTGGATTCTGCCCCTGCGCACAGCGCCACTCTGGGGCCCTGGGTCATTCCGCCTGGGTCCTCGGGTGCGCCGTGGAGACGCCCACCTCCGTAACTATAAGCCTTTACTGGAGGCAGCCTGAGCCTGGAGGCCGGACGCTGGAGCCTCCTGACAGAGCCCTCCAGGGCTGGGCTGTCTGTGGTCCAGGTGCCCCTCAGAGCTCCAGGTCAAGTCCACAACCCTCAGCCAGGTCCATCCAGCCCTTGGGTGGGCAAGCTAGCCGGTCAGTCACTGCCAAGATGGACGCTGAGCTGGGGCAGCCTGATCTCTGTGCAAATGCAGAAGTGGGGACAGGAGAAGGGCAGCCGCCCATGCTCTGTGGTTACAGTTGGCAGGGCAGGGACGGAGACCGGTCTGGGCTGGGCCCAGCGCTGCCCCTTGCTGTCAGGCATCTCTCCCATTCAGCCTGCGCTTGAGTCGGCTCCAAGGCCCTGGCAGAGCAGGGAGGGTTCTCCCTGGATGGGCAAGTGTGGAAGCCCCAGGCCAGGTCAGCTCCCCAGGGGAGCTCTGTAGCAGGTGGGGCCAGAGGAGAGGGCCCGGGGCTCTTAGCGGCTCAGCCTGGGTCACCCTGGCTTTGCCCTACCGCTTGGCTGGTGAGGCCGCTGGCCAGATGGGAGAGGCATTGGCTCAGCCTGGGGTGAGGGTGTCTTGTCTGTTGGTCACCTTCTCCTCACAGACCAACTGTGTCCCAGGGCGCTTCTGCATCGAGTGGTCACTTGAGTCAGTGATGTGTTGTCATTTATTAGAAATATATGCATTAGCCACTTACAAGGGGCCAGAGTCAGCATGAGGCCCTGGGGGTGGAGGTTGCTTACAACCTGGGACATGAGATGCAGATTAAGATCTTTAGAATACACCAGGGGGGAGGTGCTGGGGGAGGGAGGCTGCAGGCCTGCAGGGCCCCCTCTGGGCTCAAGGCCATGCTCGGTGCTTCTGGGAACTCAAAGCCAAGGAAGCCCAGTTGTTGCCTTTGAAGGGGTTCCACTGAATCAGAGTGAAGGCGGTCTCCCCCAGGGCCTGTTCACTCCAGGAGAGTGGGGTCTGTGCTTCAAGGCATGCAGTGACCCTCTGGGATCCACAGGAGGGGAGCCGAGTGGGCTTCCTGGAGGAGGGGGCATTTGATAGGCTCCTTGGGAGCAGGGACATTTTGATGAGGAGAGGGCAGCACAGCAGTCTGGGCAGGCAGGGGCGCAGGCGGAACTTCAGGGGAGGGGTGGCAGCCAGGCTGCCAGAGCCCCTCGGAATCTGGGCTCACTGGGCCAGTCCCGGGCAGCCACAAGGCAGCTGCTCTTGGTCCAAGGACATGGGGCCTTCTGAACGAGGAAAGCCAACCTGGACCAGTAGGCCTGGGAGCTCGAAGCTCCAGAAGACCTGACCCAAGGGCCAGGCTGCAGCCCGTGCCCTGAGCTCCTGCCGAGGCCCCGGGAGCTCCCCACGCTGTCCTCGGACGGAATAGTAGGGCAGCTGATCCTTCGCCCTCCTCTGCTTACCCGTGATGGGGAGAGGCAGGTGCCCCGGGAACCCGGGGAAACAGGTTACTTGAGGGTCAGGGGCTCCCCGTTGTGCCTTCACTGCCTCTCCCCAGGGAGCCTGGGACAAAGTCACCGGCCCCTCAGTTGAAGCTTCCTTCCCCGTATCAGTGCTGCTCATCTCTTCAGTGGTGAGCATGGTGGACCGGGACGGTGGCCTGCTTTGCAGACTCTAAAGTGAGGTGCTGGTGTCCAAGAAGGGCTGATGAAGGAGGTTCTGGTACGAGGGAAGAAGTTCTAATGGGATGGAGGGGCAACTGATTTGCACACTGTAAAGTGCAGTCTAGTGTTGGGGATCTTGCTTTGCCCAAACCCCACTTTCCCTGTTACCTGAGTCCCTGCCTGGGGTCCCCCGTCGCCCGCAGGCCCTCCTGACCCCCGCGCGCCCCAGCCCCTGCTGGCCTGGCTGCTGTTGCCGCTGTTGCTCTTCATTCTCCTTCTGCTCCTCGCCGCCTACTTTTTCAGGTAGGAGTGTCCCCGGGGCGCAGGCGGACTTGCCCCGACACGCTCTGAAGAGGAAATGAGCTCCTCGAGGCTGCAGGGCGGGTGTGGGCCCAGGCAGAGGGTGGCAGGGCTGGGGACAGGAGGGGCTGGGAACCCACGGGGCTGGGGACCGGAGATCCCGGGCGGCTTGGCCCAGCCATGAGCAGCAGGAAGAGCTTCTCCCGGCTCACCTGGTGGGTATCGCCGCGCAAGGTCCCTGTGCTCCGGGAAATGTCCCCGGGCCCAAAGCTAACCCGTCTGTGTCTCCAAGGTTCAGGAAGCAAAGGAAAGCCGTGGTCAGCTCCAATGACAAGAAGATGCCCAACGGCATCCTGGAAGAACAAGGTACCCGGGTGGGGGCTGGGGGCGGGGGGGCAGGGCGGTGCGCTCTTTCTGACCACGCAGGGGGTCGTCGTCTGCCTTTTGTTTTAAATGTTAAACTCCTTCAGCTTTGCCACTTCAGTCTCGCTTTCCCTGGTATAGTGCTAGCATTTGTGATGGTAGAATTTTACCATTTCAAGACTTCTCCGTTTCTCTCTGGTGGGAAACAGACACTTGAGGCTTTCAGTCTGTGGCTTTGTTGGAAACACTGTTCACATCCTGTCGCTTTTTACAGGTTTTGATATGTAACATTTTTCAGTAAGCCCTCTACAGTCCTAAAATGAGACAGCCTCTGAAGGGCTCCCCCGAAATTCGCACTGCTTTCAGATCGTGATGCAGAAGGGGAGCCGATCCACCAGTGTGTGTAGCGGGGATGGTCACAGTCGGCGAGGGCATTCCCGACCTTTCTTTCCGGTTCTGAGTTCGGTTCGGAAGGCGTTAGTGCAACTTACAGGGCACACATCTAGATGGCTGAGAAGATTGTGTGAGGCAGAGGCTTTCCAAAGTATTGGTTCACACCAGTGACTGTCATTTCCTCTGGCCGTTTGCTACCTAATTGTTCCATGGTTTGAGGGAACAAACATGCTACCGGATTTCAAACACAGTTGCAAAACTGGCAGCAGGGAAGGACGCAGTGGAGAGAACATGGAGGGCAATTTCGAAGTGCTGGGGGTGCAGAGCACCTTGTTAGGTGCTAAGATGGCCTCCAGGGGCCCCCCCTTCCTGCCCTCTCTCCCTGCCCTGCACGTTTCAACAGCCTGAATGGGAGGGAAGGAGGTGTGGCCGGTGAGACCCAGAGGCCCCACCGGACTCCTCCTGACGCATCTTCTCTCCGAGGAATGAGCCCTGGGAGGAGTTCTTGGCTGGGCTTCAGAACAGCTCTGCAGGTGGGGACAGGCCCTTTGCAAGCGTGACGGCAAAGGTTTCATGTTGACCCTGTCAAGAATATCGGCGCATTTCCCAGGGAGCGAAGCACATGCCAGGGATTTCTCCTTTTGTCTCACTCTGAATTTATGGAAGGAATTTGTCCAGGAACTGCCCTGCAGCTAGCCCTTCCTAGGGCCTCCCTGCCCGCTCCCTGCCAAACAAGGACGGTGTTTGTCTTATTTCTCCTGGAGCTTGTGGGGCTTCAGCAACCAGGACTGTGTGTGTCACAAAGCTGACAAGGCTGGGGGAGGCTCCTATCCTAACTGATTTCTGGTCTATTCCCAACTTGAACCAAAATGATTCTTCCTAATTTATTAACATAATCATCCTCCCTATTTCAAACCTGGACAACTGAGCTGGAGGGTGAAGCTGCCCAAATCCTTTGTGGAAGGAGCAGGGGCTGGGGGACTGAGATAAGGTGTCTGTGGTTGGTGGGAGCAGGTCCCCCCCCAGAGGGACACCCCTATTTGTGAATGGTGTGGGTGTATCCTGAGGACAGAGCTCTAGTACTCAGGTGCTCAGGGCCCCTCCTGGCCCCAGCTACACGATCTGAGAGCAGTGGGCCCCCCTCCAGCGGTGTCTTTCCTCCAGGAAAGCTGGTCAGTCCATCTGGTGAAGGAGTCAGCCGTCCGGGAATACGACTCAGTGGCCCCCATGTTTCTTTTGGCCCCACAGAGCAGCAACGAGTGATGCTTCTCAGCAGGTCCCCCTCTGGGCCCAAGAAGTACTTTCCCATCCCTGTGGCACACCTGGAGGAGGAGATCCGCGTCCGCTCGGCAGATGACTGCAAACGCTTTCGGGAGGAGTTCAATGTGAGTTGGGGGGGGGGCGGGTCCTTTGTCTTTTTGTCCTGGGGTCGAAAACCCGGACAGGCGGTGCCCAAAGACCAGGAATGCTTGCATTGGTCGTGACACTGTCCCAAAAGTGGGCTTCTGGAGACCTGGTGTCTGCTGCAGGGCCCCTCGCCCTGCCCTCGTTGCTCATTCCTAAGATGAGACGCTTGAGGGAGATGTTCTTGAAGGCTCCTTCCAGCGCAAACACTCCGAGGGCCGTGTCCTAAAATCTAGTGTGACAGAAACTCGGTTGTCTCGCGAACGGGGAAGACCAGGGCCTGAGCAGAGGGCAGTGGGGCAGTTCCGTGTTGAAAGCGGCGGAGCCCCCACCCCACCTCTAATGGGCTTCGAAGAGCTTAAGCATCTCGCTGGCAAAGGAAATGTCCCTCTTCTGACCCATCCTCAGAGCATGAGTTAAGCAGTCGTGGGGCTCCCTGGGACGGGCCACGAGTTCCCTTTGGTTTGATGTCTGCTCCAGCCTCTTGTATCCTGCTATTGTGGTTCTGGGTGAATTTTCTCTGTAACCTTAGCGATGGCAGCCACCAACTAGGGTGGCTTTAACCAACTGGAACCGTCCCCATGGTAGCAAACCGATTCTCCTAGCTCTCAACACAAAACACAAACGTGCGTTCGTGATAGTTCTTTTGTGTTGCTCATGTGATATTTAATGTCTTGTGACTCTTGAGTCATTGGAGAGACAGAGACGGAGAGAGAGAGAGAGAGAGACAGAGGGAGAGAGAGAGAGAGAGGCCTGGGCGGGCTGTGGGTAAGACACACACCAGGAAGAGTTGCCTTGGATTTAGCCGTTCAGAGTTCATCCCTGACCGCGTTTTGAGTTTTGCTTCATGCATCTTCCTCATTTTGTGCACAGCCATGTGCTGAGTGTGGAGCTTGAAGAGGAGCTGCCGAGCTGACCAGCCCTGGCACGTGGGTCAGCTGCGCCTACGCCGCCGGCCTCCACCGCCCCGGGGAGGGGGGGCTTGGGGAGCAGAGTGGGCCCGTCTTAGGGACCTTATGGCTCCACTCGAGGCTCAGACAGCAGACTTCATAAATAGCAAAGTGTTGTGCGGTTGTTTTACCCAAAGATGACACTGTGACAGACGGGGGACATTCACAAGGAAGTGTCCCATGAGGGCTCGGGAGGTGAGGGAGCATTTCAACTGTATGTTGCTTATTTTTTAGCACACGCCTTATCCGCCTTTATCCTGCTTCCTTTTAATTGTTTCCAAATGTGTCCCCCACCTTTATTTTTTGAGAAGTTAGGTCATACTGAAGGACAGCTCCAAGCAGTATTGTTTTGCAATCTGTCAGCCACATAACAGAAGTTATTCTCCATGTCCAGCATAACTCTCCAGGTTTGCAGCAGTATGACTTTCCCCCTCCTGCCTTGTCCCATTTCCCCTTGCACTCGTGTTTCTCCACGCGGAGGGGGTGGCTGGCCTTGCCAGCAGAAAGCTGTGAGTCAGAAGCAGCTGACCACTCCAACGGAGCAGGGCCAGAAACAGGGTCGGGCAGGTGAGGCCCTTGCCCCAGGTGCAAAAAACCCTCGTCTCGTCGGGATCAATAATTAATGCAACAAGCAGATATATCAAAATCACTGCGAATAATCCATGCTGAGCAAAATAGTACAATTGTCAATAAAGGCAAGGTCATGCCGACGGATTTCTCCTGTGGTCCCAGGCTCCAACACGGCCTGTCTCTGCACTATTACCCGTCCTGTCATTATGTAAAAGTTTCGTGTTTTGGCCATCATCGATTTTTTTGTTTTGTTTTGTTTTGTTTTGATTTTGACTTTAAAAAAAAATTACATGTTGCATTTGAATATTATTTTACTCTATTCCTGAGTTGTTTGGGCACCGCTTTAAATTGGCTGCCTTACTCTTCTTGCCCTGCCCTGCCCTTGCCGTTGAGCGGCTTCCCCGCGGCCCGCTGGAGGCCTCCCTGCAGGGCAGGGTGGACAGATATGCAGAGGGGAGGAGGGCCTGGTCCTGGCGCTGGGGGACCCGGGGCGAGCTGCTGGTACTCTCTGGACCCCAGTTTGCTCCTCTCACGAGTGAGAGCTGGCCATGTCCTAAGCCACGTTTGTGTGGCTTCCCTCTTGCCAGAGAACTGGAGCCTGTCAGGACCGGCCCAGCCCTGGCTCCGCAGATGACCCCACTTGCGCTGGACAACTGTACCTCATCTCCCTTCTCCTCACCTGCTCTCCTGAGTTCCAGTCCCAGGAACTGTGGAAGGGACAGATGAGTCTCAAAGCCGTCCATCCAGACGAGTTTGGACATGTGTGTATTGCCGACCCAGAGCTTCAGTGGACTGAAAGGGTTTGGTGCTGAGGTCAGCTCAGTGGAGTGGTCAAGGAGGGGATGCTGGCTTTGGCCTGCCTGAGTGGCTGGCCCAGCTTGTCTCTTATCAGCCTGGGGGGCTTGGGCCATCACCTAACCTCTGCCTGCCTCAGTTGACTCGCTTATAAAATGAGGATGCTGCCTGCCCCCATAGGATTGCCCTAACATGTAAAAGAGGTAGATGTGTGCCTAGCTTAGCCTCGGGTCTGCAGGAGAGGGGTCTGGGGATGCCCTGCTTTTTAGGACTGCTCCTGGGAACAGCCAGCCTCAGTCTCCACCCTGCAATGAGAGAGTGCTATCCCCGCGAAGTCTGTTCCAGGCCCCCAATTAAACCACAGCAAGTGAGTGCCATTCAGGCTAGGAGTAGCCCACCTCCACAGACAGCACCTTCCCATTCTCAGACCGGCAGGTTATCCCAAGCCCAGGCCCGGATCCAGCCCCTATCATTAGTGTTGTAGAAAGGCACAAGGGAGGTGCCGCCAGGAGAGGTCCCGACACAGCATGCAATCCAGAACTGTCCCCTGGAGCTTGCTGGAACAGCCCACACCTGGCTCCTCTCTGCTCTTCTCACTTCGCTACCACCTGCCCAGCAGTGCAAAGCGGGGCGGAAGAGGAAGGGACGTGACCCATGGCTCCTCCTGTGTGTGTTCATTGACATGAAATCTCACCTCGAGCAAGCAAGCAAACAAACAAACCCTCTTCGGCCAATGTATGTAAATGGACAATCAATCACAAGGTATTTGTTGACCAGTTAACTCCGTGCACAGCTCACTCCCGGCACTGCAGGGCTGACCAGTTACGGCGGAGCCCTCCCCCGGGTGCTGTCCCATCTCCCCTGTGCCATCTGAGCAGCTCGGAGGCGCGGGTCCACGGGCCGACTGACAGCAGGAGAAAGTGATGGGCTGGCCTCTCACGGCCGTTATTCTGTGTGCTTGGATACGGAGACACATTCCATAGGCAGAGCACTTCGCCTCGCACCCCAAGTGCCCCTCTACACCCCCCCACAGAGCCAGTGTCGCCACCTCAGCTCCATATTCCAGGTCCCAGGTCACTGCTGGGGAAACGGGGTG
This sequence comes from Eumetopias jubatus, assembly GCF_037043125.1. Lineage (NCBI taxonomy): Eukaryota > Metazoa > Chordata > Mammalia > Carnivora > Otariidae > Eumetopias > Eumetopias jubatus. The sequence goes on along the minus strand of NW_028274823.1, from coordinate 5,054,428 downwards.
GCAGGGCTGGATCCCTGCTCGCCACCTAGACCACTCTAGCCTCTCCACCCACCACGCTGTAGCTGCCCCACCTTCCGAGGAAGAGGGAGGCTTCTCGGGTTCTCTTTTTCTTTTTAATTTGTTATTTGTATAGACTTTAATTTGTAGAGCAGTTTTAGGCTTATAGAAAAACCATGCACAGAGTACAGGGTTCCCATGTACCTGCCCCTCCCTGCACACAGGTTCCCCAACTGTCAGCATCTTACTTTAGTGTGCTCCGTGCATTCCAACTGATAACTAATATCGACTCGTTGTCACCTTCTCAAGTCCAGAGCTGGGCTTCCTGTGTCATTCATCGTGTGGGTTTTGATGAACACGTGACATCATGCATCCGCCATTACAGTATTATACCTCATTTTTATTTTCAGGGCTGAGGTCAAAAACAGCTTTTGGGTATAGAAAATGAGAGTCGGTAGAATGTTCTCACCAATTCCCTGTTTAGGTCGGGTCCAGAAAGTCAGTGTTAAGACAGCTTTGAAAAGACTCAGGAACCTCAGGCAGAGAAAGTGTTGGTCCCAGGGCCCCCACCAGGCTCGTCTCCACACCGGCCTTGTCAGAGACTCTGCCTGTGGCCATCCAGTGTGGTGACCCCAAAACAAGAGAAAGTAGATGCTGGGTGGCAGGGGCTCGGTCGGTGAAGGAGAAGTCCTCCGACCCGCGAGAGGGAGGCTCTGCGCACCTATTCATGACAAATTCATCCCTTCTGACTCACGGATGAGCAAGCCTCGGGCCTGGGCTGCCCTGTGAGACCTGCCCCCGTCCCCTGGGGACTTGACGCTTGAAGAAGTGAGCACCCTCCTCATGGCCTCGTGGCAGCTCCAGGCCAGACAGCAGGCCCCAACCCTGTGTCTGCCCTGTGCAAGCCAGGTGACTCTGGACATTGTCAAGCAGCCTTGGGGGTCAGTTTCCTCATCTGTAAAACAGAGGTGATGCTAGTGTTATCTCATGATATCTTGTGAAGGCGGGACCAGGTGACCCAGCTCCTCCTGCAGGGCCTGGCACATCGAAGATGCTTGGTAAATAGTCACACTTGTTACTTGAATTCCAGTGGCCCCCGGTCCAGTCAATGTTTAGGTTATTAATGTTGAAGGACATAATTTGGGGGTTCAAAAGGCTCTTCCCCGCTGTGCACTGCACGGGCTCATCTGAGTGCAGAGGATGTCCCAGCAGCCAGCAAATGTGGGAGGACAGATTGGAGCTAGCAGAATGCGAGGGGCCCCAAGTAGTGAAAAAGTAGAAGTCAGGGAGCCCGAGTTCAAGTCCACTGAGGAGCACATCAGTTACAGGGTCCTAGTGGCCTCTCACTGTCCTCATCGGAGGCAGGGGGGATTAGGGCAGAGCTTCGGAAGCCAAGGGTGCGCACCCAGGACTCCTGGGGATCTTCGTGCTGATCCAGGGTGGGGCTGGGGTCTGCACTCTCCACAAGGGCCCGGGTGCGCCCTGACTGCTGGTCCATGAGCACACGGCGTCTCAAGCAGGAGGCCCATAGCTGGGTCCTTTGCGCTTCATTCTGCTCATCCCTCAGCCCAGCCCCTCTGCTCAGGCACCCTTGCTCTGCCCCTTCCTGGTCCCGAGCTCTCCTGTGGTCCGCCTGTATTTGTAGAGTGCCTGCTCTGGGCCTGGACCTGCTGCTCCCGGGGGCTGGGTGACAGTGCCCAGGCCGGTCCCTGCCTTCATGCAGCTTCGGGTCCAACCGTGGGGTCATCATCACGTCCACAGCTCACTTGGCCTGCTGGCCAGAGCGCCCTTCATCCCGTCTCTGCCCAGTGCCCGGCACAACCTGCAAGGCAGAGAGGGCAATGGATTGCAAGGGATTTGTTCAGACGGAGTTTTCTTCTGCCCCCGCTCGTCAGGGAAGCTGACGTACACACGGTGTTCGATCCACCACATTTAGGGCTAACTGTGTATTCTTTTCTAGTCGTTGCCGTCTGGACACATACAAGGAACTTTTGAACAGGCCAATAAAGAAGAAAACAGAGAAAAAAACAGATATCCCAACATCCTTCCCAGTAAGATTTTACCTTTTTTGCACTATGGGTGGCATTTGGAGTAAACTCGACATTCCCTTGCAGCTCCCGGGGACTGGGCCTGTCCGGGCAGCATGGTGGTCCCAGGGCCCCAGGGCTCGGAGATGGGGGCCCGCACCCACACTGCTGCTTGACATTTGCACAGGGAATGTAGGTGCCCATCTCCCACGGGGGGCTCGGGCCACCTCTGTCATGGTGGGTCCAGCCACCAAGCCTGTGCTCCATGTTGAGACCCGTGCTGCCCCAGGGCCAAGGGGAGTGCCACCTGCATGGGCTGGCAGGGGCCTCCTATGGGATCCAGTCCTGAGCCCCAGTCTTGGGCTCCTGGTGGCCCTGGTCCTCTTCCTGTCTCAGACTCAGTGCTCCTGGTCACCAGCAGCGGGTCCCCTGGACCAAGGACAGAAACGAAAGAATAAGAAATGCGTAGGGCTTTGGCAGCTTTGTGGGAAGGCTTAGAAACCCCAACCGCTACAGCGAGCCAGGGGCTACAGTGTTCGGGCTCCAGGGAGGCCTTCGGGCCAGGTGGCTGACAGGTCTGTCCAGGGATGTAGCTGGATGGCCGTGCCCGGGGGGCAGCTTTCACAGCCTACCTTGGTGGCAGGACAAACCGAGGAGGATTTCGATACTCTTGGTGCAGCTGGACCCCTCCTGTGGGCTTTGCTCATAGGGCTATCCGAATGGCAGCCAGGAAGGGTTTGAATCCTGAACTCCAGGTCTCCCCAGGTATGCCCAGAGAGCCTCCCTTCTCAGACAGAGCCTCCATGGGAGCAAGGAAACCAGCCTGTGCAGGGGGCTTCAGTGCGTGGGCTCCTGGTTGCATTTTTAGGATCAGAGTGAATTCCATCTTTTCTGTAGGCAAGAGAAGCTGTGATCTGCCCAGTTTGTGTGACCTCTGGACTCTCAGCACTTGAGAGAAATAATTCTGTCACACTTTGCAAACAGAGGATTTACGTGTCTTTTTTGCAAAGGCCCCTGCGAGGCTCTGATCCAACTAAAGCAAGAGAAATTAACCAAATAGTCTTTGGGCCTAATCATATTTGTGTAGGCAGCCAAGGGAGCAGCAAGGAGATGGCTCAGGAGCTGTGTAGTTGTGCCGCTGGGCAGGGAGGGAGCGTGGACCAAGGTTAGACTCTGGACAAGCAGTGGGGACAATTTGGGAGGATCAGGTGTGGGTTACGAGAGAAGGGAGGAGGCAAACCACGAGGCTTGAACAGCTCAAGCAAGAGGAGAACCATGGTGGTAGGCTTGGGATCTTTGGAATATTTTGTGTCAAATAAAAATCAGGATATTCGGAAATTAGTATTATTATCCATTATTGGTTTAATTAGCCTCACTTTTTTAAAAGATTTTTTATTTATTTGACAGAGACACAGCGAGAGAGGGAACAGAAGCAGGGGGAGTGGGAGAGGGAGAAGCAGGCTCCCTGTAGAGCAGGGAGCCCGATGTGGGGCTCAATTCCAGGACCCTGGGATCATGACCTGAGCCGAAGGCAGACACCTAATAACTGAGCCGCCCAGATGCCCCACTAATTAGCTTCATTAATTAGTTTAATTTATGCATTGACCTGCTGAATGTATAGGTTGAGGATCTAGTGCAAACCAAGCACTTTCCCAGGTTCCTGACCCCCATTTGTCTCTTACTTACTAAACCCCTGTAGTTTTTAAAAGGTGACATTTACACTGATAATTAAAAGTATTTTTGGTGAGGCCTCATGGGAGTGGAATTAATGGCCAGGTGTGGAAATTACCTGCACCCCATCCCCTCTTCGCAGAGGTGATCACGGCCCAGGGTGGGGCGCTGCCTCCCCCAGTAGCAGAGCTCACCCCCGGCACATTTTCTCCAAGCTGTGTTCTCCAGCTTGTGCTAAGGAGGGAAGTGGCCTTTCCTGTAAGTATAAACATGAAAGAGGGCCGATCCTGCCTCCCCCCACCCCCACTGGGTGAGGGTCCAGCCGCAGCGCTTTCCTGCCCGGGAGCACCACTATGCAGAGGAGGGCGGGGTGCTGGTAGTCATCAGGGGCCAGGGTGCTCTGCCCGGATGGAAGGTATTTCACATCAGTGGGACACTGGGTCTATGGGATGGCAGCATGGGGACACTTGGGATGTGCCCTGGAGGTCACCAGCAGGGGTGGCATCCGACATCAGCAAGGCACAGGCTGAGCGAGGGCAGTGTAGAGCGGTATCTGATTCAATGAGGAGTTGGCCAGAGATGCCCCTGGGGCTGGCCAGGGGCCGGCTAGGGGCCTAGGACAGGAATGGGCTGGTTCACTGGAGATGGTGCAGGGGGATCTCAGGTCCATGAGGTTGGGTTGTGGAAAAGCCTCGATGGCCAGTTGGGAGAAAGCATCCTCTGCTCTGGAAAAATCGCAACAGCTGATAAATTCAGGAAATCATGTTTTGAAAGTGAAGTGTGACTTTCCAGAATAAAAAGACAGGAAGCTCTTAGAAACTGCGAGATTCTAAATCTAACCAGAAGGCTATTTTTTGCCCTCTGCTTTCTATAGCGGTTCTCAAAGCATAAATTGTTCCAAATTATTTTCAACTAGCTTTACGCATGTTCAGAGACAGCTATTCCTGCTTCGGGGTTGTCGGCGCCTGAGCAGGAGGGTCTCACAGAGAAGTCCGCCTGGGCTGTACGTTTGGGGTTTAACACCCTGACTGCCCCATATGGATCATGACTTTCCCTGAGAGCCTCACTGGCCCGTCCTGCTAGCACAGGACAGGCCTGGCCCACGATGCAGCGTCCAGACAATGGGCGTCGGAGGCCAGCAGCCCCTTCCAGGCCCGCGGGAGACAGCGGCTGTGATCGGGGTCCTTGCCCCAGAGCCACACCACCGCACGTCCTTCTCGGTCAGTTTCAGTCCTGTGGGGACCAGGAGGACATAAAGCAGGACAAGGACGCGGAATTTTTCCATAATTAATGCAGGAAGTGCGTACGAAGCACTCACTCTCTACCAAGCTCTGTGCCCGGCACAGCATGATTAACCCCAGGAGCAGCTGTGACCCTCGACCCAGGCAGGCCCTGGGCATCCTCAGTGTTTCTGCTCCCCGGGGAAGTAAGAGTACCCTAGCGTGGAGATCCAGGTCCAGGGCCACAGCACTTTCCAGGTCCCGTGAAACCATCTAATTTCCTTTAAAATCAGAAATATCTATAGACATAATCCAGTTAGGATTACATTAAGCTTTTTACTAACTAGTAACACAGTCATAAAATAAAATGTTTTATTTACTTATTTATTTTAAACAGAGGATGTGGCCTCTGAAGACAAGAGTGACAAGGACCCACCCAAATCACAATGGGGCCCTGGCTCAAACCTCCCCGATGTGTGTGTATACACACACCCCCCCACAAACACACATACACACCATACATTCCCACACAGAGAAAACACACACCACACACCCACGCGCCCACACGGACCTCCCCGTGGTCAGCCCTCCCACTCGGGAGACTGCTTGTACAACAGGCCAGAGTCTTCCAGGCAGGTGGCCCGCCGTCCTCAGCCCAGGTCTGTGTGAGTTCTGTCCACTTTCCATCCCTAGAGCCAACCTGAAGGATGACGATTGGGGTGTGGAGTCTGCTTGTCCTTTCCCTGGAGAGCCTGGGAGAGTGGGCTCCTGTCTTGCCATCCAAGGCTATCCCAAGTACACCAACGCTTGTTAGTACTGGCACCCAGTTGGGGTTTCAGAAAATATGGTGATCTCACTGTCGGGTCCCAGCACCTGCTGTTGTTCGGTGTCTAGGGGCGATCCAGCCGCCCCCACTCCTGGACACTGAAATCCTTACCTCTGCTGTCATCCCACGGGTTTTCCTGAGCACCTGGTTGGGGTCTGAGCACTGTCCTCAGTGCTGAGACGCAGTATTCAATGAAACAGATGCATTCCCACCCTCAGGACACCCTCAGGACACGCAGGGTCTCCTGACGCCTCCTCCATCCCTGTGGTCGCGGTGGGAGACCCGCTCATGTCCTTGGCAGTGTTTAACGCTCTAGATGGAAGAAATGTACGGCGGGCGTGATTTCCTTATCCTGATATCATGTTCTGTTGTTTCTTTGTTAAACAGATGACCATTCCAGGGTGATTTTGAGCCAAGTGGATGGAACCCCCTGTTCAGACTACATCAATGCTTCCTACATAGATGTAAGTCTGCCGTTTTCCTGCCCCCCTCGCCCCCCCGTCTGGCATGATGCCCATGCCCGGACCATTTGGGGGCTTGGTGTGAATCATGGCTTTTCTCTGGCGGGGGGGCAGAATGTAAATGATCACAACCTTCGTGGGCCGCATGGAAACACCTAGGCCTTTCGAATTAGCATCTGTCCGGGGACTCATTTTCAAGAAATGGAGAAACACCCAGGATGTTTGTTACCGCGTTCTCTACGTTACTGACCAGATAGGATAGGAGGGGCCAGGTAGACAAATCTATGGTAAAACCATATTCAATAGATTGAGAATCCACTTTAACTGAACTTTAAAAGATCATTTAATATAAATTATAAAACTATCATAAAAATGGAACGTAGAGGAGAATTTATATATATTAACCAGTTAAGAATATCTAAACGTGTGTCTGCTTGTCTGTGTGTGTGTATGTGTTTGTGTGGGCCTGGGCAGGTATTGACAAGAAAGTCTACAGAGGGACAAACAGAAGTAGCACTATTCCTGAAATTGCTAGTGAGTTTTCTCTGTATTTCTGTGTTTTCCACGATTTTCGTGATTGCTGTGTTAACTTTCCAAACAACAACAAAATCCTTCAGGAAAGGTAATTATGAAACACTACAAATCTGATTTTATTGTTCTAGGGTTACAAAGAGAAGAATAAATTCATCGCAGCTCAAGGTAAGCTTTTTATTGTTACTTTCAGAACATGACTCGGGTAAAATGACGTGGATGGCGACCGTGTCCTCATCCGATAGCAGGAAAGCAGGGGCTTCATTTCGGCTTCTCCTACGTGGGTAGTGCTGCGTCTCCGGTGCCTGAGTGCAGTCCGTCCCACCTGTCCCTGCGCCCACGGCATGCAGGGGTGTCTCGAATCTCACAGAGCCTTGCGACTCAAGGCGGCGCTCCACTGACCCGGAAGGCCCGCGTGTCCTGGGAGCTGGGCAGAAATGCTGTATCACGGTCTGCTTCTTTGAAAGCATCCTGAAGTCGTTCTGCGCATCCATGTGCGAAGCATGTAAAGCTCATTCTCTGAACCGAGCTTCGAAAGCGCAGACGTGTTAGAGCCCTTGGGCGCGTTGGTACCCCCTGTGGTCAGGACAGACAGATGAGCGGGGCGGGTGTGGTCATTTTGGTATTGGTGTCGTCACAGGCACGTTGGATGAGCATCCACACAATGTGTAGGTGTAGACAGACACACGTCTTTTTCCATACCTGCGTGAGTCAGACAGGGCGCCCAGCAGGGCAGTGGTGACCGTTGCCGTGTGCTGCTTGTTACTGTAGACAGCCTTGCATTTCTCTCAGCTGGCTGAGCTCTGTGTGGCTCCCACGTGGTGGTTTTTTTCGGGGCGGGGGAGAGGGGAGTGAGTAGCTTTTCAGATCAAGGCCATGCCCATGAGGATGCCTCAGCTCTGGAAGCATGCCCTCAACCTTGCACACAATCCACTTTGTGTGTGTGAGTGCTTCCGATCTGTTGTACCACCCCTCCGCCCCGGGAGCTGGTGCAGGTGGGGATGTGGAGCCAACAGCAGGTGTCTTGGACTTCCTCCCTCTTAGGCAAGAGTCTTTCAGACAGCAGGTCCCGAGAGTTAGTGTATGTAGGGATCAGTTGAGGCCTTATTAATACACCCAGAGGACAACAGTGTTGGAAAACCTGACATACATTAGCTGACACAGATAGTGGCATCTCTCTCTCTCTCTCTCTCTCTCCCCTAAGTAGGGGAGATAGCCCAGGGCTGAGGGGACAGCTCCAGGGAGAGGGGCCTCTTGTCTTCCTGCTACACCCTCCCATGGCGTGTCACTGTTTTCCTCAGGGTCACAAAATGGCTGCTACATCTCCAGGCACTGTGTCTGTATTCAGGCAGGAAGGAGGGCAAAAGGCAGAGGGCTTTCTTCTGGGGACACTTTATCTGTGGTTCAGAACGATCCCCAGCAACATTAGCCCACATCTCCCTGGATGGCACTGAATCACCACCAGCTGCAGGGGCAGCTGAGAGATGAGGGAAGGGGCTTAGACATGGAGGGTGAGTCGGCCAGCCTGCAGTCTGTCTCTGCGTCTGTCTCTCTCTCTCACACACAGACACCTGTGTAGTTCCGGAGTGGGCTCTGGTCTCCGGAGGCTTGACGAGCCCTCGAGTGGGCACACACCACTCTGCCACGCAGGCTGACCCACGCCTCACTGAATACCCTTTATTGCTTGTGAATGGGGTCACCCCCTGGGCGCCACTGTGTCGCTCCCCAAGGGCTTCGCAGCCCCAGCGGGGGAGCAGGTGTGGCTGTGGTGGGACAGGGCGGAGAAGCAGCAGACCTCGGGGTCAGCTGAGCAGGCTTTCGTGCCTCGGAGCAGCTGGGCCGCGGCGGCCTTCCCGGGGCCCCAGGGCCGGGGGGACCGGGGCTGGGACCCACGGTGACCCTGTTCAGGTCTGACTTTGGGGTCATCCTCTGCCTACAGGCCCCAAACAGGAAACGGTTAATGACTTCTGGAGAATGATCTGGGAACAGAAGGCTGCCACCATCGTCATGTTGACGAACCTAAAAGAAAGGAAAGAGGTGAGCCCGGTGCGCTGACTCACAGGGGGCCTGTCTTGTAGCTTCTGGGACCTGGCTGGGGGCACGCTCACCACATCCTCCTAGTACCCTCCCTTGTCGCCGCAGAAGAAGAAGAGAAAAAAGGAAAAAAAAAAAAAAAACCACCAGGGGTTCACAGCATTTTTTTCTTGAAACAAATACGCTGTGTTCCAAGTGCCTCACTGCTCTAGACCATGGTGCAAAAATGTCACGGAGCTAATTCTTTTTTCAGCCGAGGGTCCGTGGCCAGCCGACGGTGCTCACACCTTGGCAGGAGCCACGGACCGCAGAATTGAGGCTCAGCGTGTGGGGCATGTAATATGGTGGGCCTCAGACTAGGATTAAAAAGTGGATTTACTGCTTCTTACGCAGACTAGAGAAATGCATTAGAAAAACAAGGAAAAGGCTAGAAGGAGACTTGCTAGGGATGGGGAGACTGTGTTCCAGCGTGTTCCAGCGTGGGTCCAGAACGAGGCGGCGGCAAGCAGGTGGAGAGGAAGGGCCAGCGTGCTGGGAGGTCTCTGTCCCGCTGGCCTCTGTGTCCAGCGTGGTGCTGGTCCCCCCCCAGCGCTGCCGTCACACACCGGCCTGGGACCCCGGCAGCTGGGCTCGGGCTCAGGGCCAGGGCTGCCCTTTGAGACGGGAGTAGTGGGCCTGACTGGGCGAGCTCAGCTGGGGCTCGAGGCAGACACTGGCCTGCAGGCAGGGCAGGCAGGGAAGAGCCCCCTCCCAGTGCCACTTTCACTAATTTGTTTCATGTGTGCCAAACAGCACAGGAAAAAGCCTCCAGTCACCATTTCCTGTTGGGTAGGATGGGGTTTTTGTTTTGTTTCCAATGGGGGCTGGAACAGGGCTGGAGAGGGCCACCCTTCCCATGGGGTGAATCCTGCCCTGTGGATGGAAAGAGTGACAGGATACAGGGATTCGAGGCAGGAACGCTGAACCCTTCCCACGCTCCGAGCAGATGCCTTGGCAGGACCTGGCCCCCAAAGAGGAGGTGGACGCTGCCCTGGGAGCCCCGGCGTCCCCTGGGACCAGCGCCCCCCCTGCTGCCACTTGTGCGGGGGGTAGGGGTAGAGGGGGCTTGTTTACAGACAGGAGACCCGGTGAGACCAGCACAGGGCAGTGGGTCTCAGCGACCGCGCCCATTTCCCCTAGCAGGCGTCCTGTTGCCATGTCACTGGACATTGTCTCTCCGATCTGTCTCTGAAACCTCCTACTGGATTTTTCCATTTCTGTGACTCAGAGCCGGCCTGCTTCTGTATCTTAATTTTTCACCATTTCAGATGAGATCATTTCTCAATAGAGTTCCTTTTTCTTAATTGCTTACACTTCTCTTGTCGTCTCCCTGGCTTCAACATTCTGGTTAAACGTTGCAAAATGCAGTTGCCCCAACATCTCATGATCTGACTGGAGGGAGGGGACCGCGGCCGTGGGGGGACAGGGGGCGGAGGGCGGAGAAGCATCCACAGGCACAGCCCCGCGAGGGGCCCTAGAACCAGCCCTAGGGCCCAAGCGGAGGCCTTTCAAGGAGAGCATCTCAGGGGTCCTGGAGGGTCCCCAAGAGGCCAGGGATGTTCCAACCCAGCACCTTTGAGCATTTGATTCTCCTCGGGGTGCTTCAGAGTTGTCCTGGAGGAGGGGAGGGTATGTTGTCCCGTTAGGAAGGCGTCCTAAGGCAAATGCCGGGTGGTCCTCATGCACTCCTGTGCCCGTGCTCATGGAGGCCTCTTTCCCCTTAGGCTGCAGGTGCACCGTCCCCACGTGTAGCCACTGGTAGCTCAAAGGGAGGGCAGGTAAAGAGATGGGTCTCTGTGTGGCAATGCGCCCGTCCCCTGCAGATCCCCACATCAGCCTCATCCTAGGTGGAGATCAGTGGGGAGCTGACCGCTCTTCAACAGAGGACCAGCCAGCTTTGTCCTGAGCAAGGAAAAGACATCCTGCCAGGTCCAGCGGGAAGTGTTTGGGAAACACGCTGTTCTCTGTGCGAGCCTCACTCACCCTTGGCGTCCAAATCAGAATGGGGCCTGGGTATAAACTCAGGGCTGCCCCCCACCAGTTGTGTGGCCCTGCTTTCTCAGCCCTCTCCCAGCTCTAGGTACTGTCTGAGGGAAACTGGTGTGTGCCCATGGCGCGGCCGGGGGCACCGATGTGCCCAAGAAAGCGCCCCCAGACCTAGTTATCTCTGTGCAACCATCCCGTGTAGGAGAAGTGCTCCCAATACTGGCCGGACCAGGGATGCTGGACCTACGGAAACATCCGCGTGTGCGTGGAGGACTGCGTGGTTCTGGTGGATTACACCATCCGGAAATTCTGCATACAGTCCGTAAGCATTTTCAGTTGTTGGCTTTCTGGAAAGGTGATCCTCCAAGAGAGCAGTGTCAAGAGTGAATATACGTCTGATTTTTTTTTTCACATGAGGAGCTTCACCCCTCCCTCCCCAGTGCTATAACAGCTCTCGCTGAGTGGGGGCTGTGCAGGACCAAGAGCCGGGCAGGGACGGGTTTGGGCTTGGTGGACTGAAGACGTGAATTTACAGAGGAAGAGACAGGTGCACAGGAGTCTGCAGACAGCTCTGGATGCTCCTGGGCCCCCCTCACCATCTTTGGGTGGAGGAAGTTGAGTCACTTGTGGGAGGGGGCACCAGGATTGGGGGTTCTCACCCAGTAGCATGATGTCATTTCACACACCGAAGTGGTGAGGTGGGATTTTTTTAACAGTCTCAAAAGTATTTCTGTAACCCCCTCAGTATTTGTCATATTTATTTCCTGCCCGTCCCCGTCCCATCCCTGCCTGAAAGAATGCAGGGCATTCCTCAGTACAGATGCCTGTGTACAAAGCAGATGAAATAGAGATTTAAGAAATATTAAAAAACAAATGGGAAAAACAGAAAGTCGTGGTGTCAGGAATCAGAGGTCGAGGGGTTGGCGTTGTTAGCTGCAGAGTCGGGAGTCTGGGGTTTCTAGAAGCCTATGGCAAAGGAGGGAAGAGGGTGAGCTTTATCATTTTTCCTGTCCCCTGCTTGTGCCCCTTGCAGTCACACCCACACGCACATGTGCACCTGCGTATACACTACCCAGCCTTCCGTGATGTGGGACAGAGAGCCGCGCTCATGGGCTGTGGGTGGGCCGGCCAGCCACATCTTTTCCTTCAAAATGAGACACCCTGGGGAGTGAAAGGGCATGCTGCTGGTAATCACACAGGCATGAAGTGGGGCTGTGAGGCAGACCGGGACGTGGCCGCCCTGCTCACCAGTGGGGTTCGTGAGCCCGAGGGCCAGCTTCAGGGAGGTGTCTGGCTGCCCTGGGCCTGGGACAGGTGCTACGGGCCCTGCTCTCCTGTCCCTGCACACAGCCAGGGAGCCACTGGTGTCCTCACCACTGCCCAGGGCCTGGATGGCGGGGTGTGTATGGGGCGGGGAGCGAGCATCCTCAGAAAGTGATGTTGGGGGAGAGGGGAGGCGCCATCCCCTAACTCATGTCTCCGCCTGTCCCCCGCAGCAGCTCCCCGATGGCTGCAAAGCCCCACGGCTCGTCTCCCAGCTGCACTTCACCAGCTGGCCGGACTTTGGAGTGCCTTTCACCCCCATCGGGATGCTGAAGTTCCTGAAGAAAGTGAAGGCCCTCAACCCTGCCCACGCTGGGCCCATAGTGGTCCACTGTAGGTATGTTCGGGTGGGGCCACGGGGCAGGGCCCCCCCGAGGACTGGGCCATCGTGGGGGTGACACGTGGGCGGGTGTCAGGGTGGGAGGAAGGACAGGCGGGGGGAAGTGAAAGCACCCCCTGCCCACAGGGAACACAAGGGACGCCTCAGAGACTCCCTCGGGGTGAGAGCCGGAGGGGCGTGCAGCCCACTCTGTGAGAGCAGAGCCCTTTCTTCAGCGGCATCTGAGGGGGAACCCCAAGACCTGAAACAGACAAAAGCCAAGAGGCCATGTGCATAGAGCTAGTGGGGCTCTGGGTACGTTCTCTTGGCCGGCCCTCCGCCAGCCCCGGAGACCCCCAAGTCACCTCTAAGGATAGAGCTGGAAACCACACTTCCATGGGGAGCCCCCAGTCTTGATACAAGAGTGTGCGGGGCTCAGAGGGGCTGGAGGCCATGGTCCAGGCGCAGCGAATAGGGGCCAGGAGCCGCCGTGCAGGGCCAGGCGTCCTGAAGGCCTGGGTCTGTGGCCCGGGCCGCCCCTTCGCCTCCCAGCTGCGTTCTCCTCCTCTGCGGTGTGAGGGACTGCCCTGGAGGGGCCTGGGACTCGCCCCTGGGGGTGAGCTTTGCACAAAACTAAGTACTACCGTGGCGTAAGCTGTCAGCGCTGGATCATTCCTTGCGTTGTGGAGAAGCAGCTTCCGAAAGTGAGCGCTTTTTCCCCGAACAAGTGCCCTCTGTCTTTGCACACCTCGGTGTCCCCTGGTTATTTTCACACTGAGCTTTCATTTCCTCTAGAGCTCGTGGAGCCTTAGAGGCAGGGCCCAAATTATCCCCCTCTGTGGCTTATATCTCCATGCCCAGTTTGGCTTCTGGTGCAGAAGGTCATGTCCAAGAAAAGGCCTTGGACTTGCAGTTGGTTGACTGGCTTGGGCCAGCAAGGTAGGAGAGAAGTCTCATGCTGTTTTTGGAGACAAAGGCAGAAGGATGAGGAGGGCTCCCCTGCCACATTCCTCATCCTCCCGGTGGGTGCTCGGTTGGAACCTGACGACAGTTCGGGGATCAGAGCGGAGGCCCTTGTCATCCTGGCCAGGGATGGAGTCCTGGACCTGCCCCTTGGCAGCTGAGGGACGCTGGATCAACTGTGCATTAAGTGAGGTGGCGTCTGTAGGCTTGCTGGGGCCGGCCCAACAAGCTCCTCCCAGTAGCTGCACTGGGGCGGGGAGCAGTGCGGGCCGGTCCTGCTTGGGCCCCGCTGGGGAGGACTTGTCGGCCTCTCCTGTTCTTGCCCAGACTTCCTGGAAGTCAGAGTCTCCGTGTTGCTTCTTCCAAACACCTGTGTGGTGGATTCAGAGCATCTGGATCACTGTGTGCCTGTGCCTTCTGTCCCTTGTCGCTGTGTCCTTTGGCGGTGCCAAGGTACTGCCAGCGAAGCTGTCTGTGATGGCCAAAAGCTTGCGTAGTCAGGCTGACAGCCCAGCGAGCAGGGCCCTCCCTCCGCGAGGTGGGGGCAGGCCTGGATGGAAAAGCTGAGATCCCCTCGCAGGGCCTTCCGCGAGCCCATCGGAGACCCAGGGCCCGCTGCAGGAGAGGCCCCGGGGACTTTGGTGGCCTGTCTCCAGAACCCAGAGTCCGAGGCCCTCAGCTGAAGAAGTCGCGGCAGGAGGGGCCCCACAAGACCCTTCCGGCCGCTGCCTCTCCCCGACTCAGGCTTCTGGTGCTGACTGGCCGCTTAGCTCAGCATGGGATGGGGCGGAGATAATTATAGAAACAACCTCTGTGTTTGGGTCGGGGGTGGCTGCAGGGGCAGGAGCAGGCTCGGTCCTGCTTTATCCTGATTCCTCCAGATCTGTCTTGCTGGGAAGCCTTAGAGAATGACCGCTGTCCTTCCTCTGCTTACTCCCTCCCCACCGCAGGGCCAGGACAGGTGCATTTGTCATTTATCTTATTTTCATGCCAGCCCCCCCCGCCCCCTGCCGTGGCCACGAGTCTCTGCCTTTACTGTTGAACACACATATGTCTCCCTGTGGCAGTGTTTTACTTCAGCACCGTTCCTACCACTCCTGGACGCTCTGGCCTTCTTTTATGTTCTCTTTGGCCACCAGGGTTTTAATATCTGGGGAGTGGGAGGAGTGGTACCCTCCGTCTCAGGTTTCCCAAAGCCCCTCTCCTCCCTGGTACCCCTCCTGAGCTCAGGCCCCTGTGAGCCGCCCTGGCCGGTGTGGGCAGATGGGCGGTTCTGGGTGTCCGCCTGATCATGGTCATGTGGTGACAGGAATTCCTGCCAAGAGCGTGGGCCTGCCGTAAGCCAGCCAGGTGGGGGGGGAGGGCTCATGCTGACTGGCAGCCCCCCACCCCCGAGACTCGGGGTGGAGTTGACTTCACGTCCCACCTCCAAGTTCATCCGCACCTGAAGACAGCTCCTCAGCTCCAAGCTGTGTCCAGCCCTGCTTTTGGCTTCCTGGTTTCCATCCCTACTGACACACTCATCTTCAGTGTTTGATTCTTACTCACTTAAAAGGAACTGACATTCCCTGCCCAAGTCCTCTTAGGAACAGCAGCCCCATGGAGGCCGCAGGAAGGACCTACTGGCCTCAGCCTTTTCCTGGGGGGGGCCAGTGCGGTCCCTTTCCCAGCGGTGAAGCAGCCTCTCCCGCATGCATCCTGGGCCAGGCGAGGGGTCCTGTAAGTGGCCTGGGGACCCTGACAGCCTTGCGCTCGGTGATTTTGTGATACACCCATATCGGGCGGGGTGTCTCACATGGTTCTGCACCAGATGATTTTCTCTGACTCTGTACCTGTAAAGAACTAAGATTCCCCAAAGGGCCTCTCATGTTTGCCCTGCTTTCCACCCTGAGATGAGGGGGCCCGCCCCGGAAGAGGGTCTTCCCTGCTGTCCTGGCCCTGTTTTGGAGACTAACTGGAAAGAGCAGTATCTCTCAACTACCCCCACAAAGAGGAAAGTGGGGGGACGTCACTCACTAAGTTGTGAGTCTTTTTGTCAAAGAGGTTACTTTCCTTTTGTAAAAGAGGTTAACGCTGCAGGGACTGGAGGGGCAGCCCTGTTCTGATGAGAGAAGCTGCAACACACGAGTCCACGTCACGAGGGGCTTACTCGTTCAGCGAATGTTGGCTGAGCGCTGCTGTGTACCCACTCTGTCCTGGGTGCTGGGGAACAAATGTGCATGGCCCCACTGTCTGGTGGAGACCCACCTGGAACAGCAGGTGGCGGAGGGCAGGACCGAGATCCTGGAGGTACTGTGGGGCGTGCGTTAGGAGGGCAGGAAACCCAAACCCAAGAATCCAGTCGGGTAGCTTCCTAGCCAGGAGACCGCTCAGTGGAGACCCTAGGGACCAGCTAGTTTGAGCCAGCACCAGAGAGCTCAAGCTGGTGCCTCTCCTTCGGCTGACCTCGGCTCAAGAGCCGGCAGACCTAGCCTGGGAGCCTCCTTTTTATAAAGAACTTGGAAAAGCCATTTCAAGTGTGACATTTCAAAAAAAATCCACTTGCACACGTGATCACGGGATAGCATTTGGTAACAGAAGAAGATGACTCACACAACCTCGCTCAAGGCTAGTGCAACAGATCTTTCTGATGCGCCTTTCAACAGTTTCCATAGTTATTAGAGAACAATCTGAGATAATTTCACCGAGATTATGGTGCCCTCTGGTGGCCTCACCAGAGATTTGCTCTTTATTAACGGAGGAAAGGCTGTGTTGAGGGATGGGTTGGACTCTCCCAGTGGAGGAGAGGGGGTGTCCTTCTGTCTTGGTGCACAGGTCAGCTCTGCAGTCCTGTCATTTACTTTGGGCAGGGGTGGGGTGCTGTGTGCCTCATGATGGGGCATCTTTCCTTTTCCTTGAAGCGCCGGCGTGGGCCGGACCGGCACCTTCGTAGTGATCGATGCCATGATGGACATGATGCACGCCGAGCAGAAGGTCGATGTCTTTGAGTTTGTGTCCAGAATTCGCAACCAGCGCCCTCAGATGGTTCAAACGGATGTGAGTAGTGCCTTCCCCCGGCCCTGCCCCTCATCCTGGTGAGAGCTGCACAGAGCAAACCCCGACCCCTTTGCCACCCCCCCAAAGCACGTGACTGTCCCCCACATGGTGCGTGTATAAAGTGCCTGGCAGGGACAACGTGTGCTCAGTAATGCCGGCTGTCATATTCTCCTTCCTTGACGCCATAAATGGTCATTATAAATGGCTGTCAATCTGACTTTTGCCCCCAAACCTCCTTCCCTGGGCAAAACATGGAGAAGAGCAAGGCCCCGTTGGAGCTGCTGTGCTCTGAGCGATCAGAGGCTGCAGGGCACACGCGAGGATGCTGGGCGCTCTGGGTCTCCCCGCAGATGCAGTACACGTTCATTTACCAAGCCTTACTGGAGTACTACCTCTACGGGGACACCGAGCTGGATGTGTCCTCCCTGGAAAAGCACCTGCAGACGCTACACGGCACCACCACCCACTTCGACAAGATCGGGCTGGAGGAGGAGTTCCGGGTAAGTGTGAACGGACTCTATGGGAAGATGGGTGACTGGTGAAAGGAAGCCACTTTCAATCCCTGCCCCTCCTGATGGACCCCAGAAAAAGCAGGGTGGCTCCCCCACCCGTGATGTAGGCGGAAGAATAATGGGACTTTGAGAGCTGAGCAGCAACCCGCATGGGGGAGTGTGTCATGCACACAGTTTTATTTTGGAAGATTCAGGGAACGTCTGGAGGTAGAGAAAGAGATCAACGGGTGCCCTTGACAGTGGTGCTGTTACAGGGTTGAGGGGTTCGCTCAGGAGTGTCGGTGTTATGACTGCATGATTATGTCCTTCTTGACTCTGCAGAAACTGACCAATGTCCGGATCATGAAGGAGAACATGAGGACGGGCAACCTGCCAGCGAACATGAAGAAGGCCAGGGTCATCCAGATCATCCCGTGTAAGGCAGCCCCACGGCCGCCCTGGGGAATTTAAACCCTCATAGCAGGACGGGATCGGGGTCGGCACCCTGTGAAAGTCTGTGACGACCCACCTCTGCCGAGCCGGGGCCCAAGGGCAGGACACCCTCTGGGCCTGGGGTTAAGGGCTCCTGGGGGCGATGGCGAGTGTTGGGAAGAGAACACCCACCTGTGAAGCAAGGACAGGTGACCCAGACAGTCCTGGGTGTCAGGCGGGCGGCTTGTGATATGAGAAGTAGATGGCGGGAGAGGGAGGACTTCCTGGAAGTGGAGAGATTTGCTTTGGTCATGAGTCTGGGGCCGCCCAATTCTGGTCTCATCCAGTCATCTCCTGAGTCTGTACACGGAGGAGGGGGTCCTGCTCCAGGCCTCGGGGAGGTGGGAAACGGGCAGGGGTGCAGTCAGGACCCTAGCCTGCTGAGGTCCCGCGTAAGGGGGAGGACCGAGTGCCCACATTTGTTGTTGAGGAGGGAAGAAAGGAACTCCACAGGGGTCAGAGGAACCACAGGAAAGGAAGGGAGAGGGTGCCGCCTTGAGGAGGGAGCGCCTCGTTGCAGGTGGACCCTGGGGCTCCTGACATGCGGTCGTGGTCACCGAGCGTCCAGGGTGCGCGAGGGCTGGGTGAAGCCTGCCCCAGCCTCAGACCCCGGCTACTGGGCACCTGGCCGCCACTCCAGGCCGCCGGCCTGGTCACACTCCTCTCATTCCTGAAGTGCGATACTTTCAATGCTCCTATCATGATACGAATTACCTCAATTCATGACAAATGACAATGATAACTGGAATATTTTCAGAGCTTTCCTACCAAAGCACAATTTTCTGGGCCAATTTAATTAACCTGTTTTACAGAGTAAACCTTCCAGGGACTTGGCTTGAGGTAGCGATCTTATTAATAAGTTTTATATTTTGGAAGCTTGTAGCCACACATTGAAGTTCGCAAGGCAGGACTGGTGTGTGTGCTAACTGAAGGGACATCCTGCTTTGCAGATGACTTCAACCGGGTGATCCTTTCCATGAAAAGGGGCCAAGAATACACAGACTACATCAACGCCTCCTTTATAGATGTAAGTACAGTGGACCTGGACGTGCTTGGCGAAGGTGCAGCAGGTTTCCTTCGCCTGTGATCACAGGGACTCTTAATTAACTCCTTTTCACAATCAGGAAGGAATCCTGAAATCCAAACCATTTCATTAGCAGAATTACTCGCATGAAAAAAAGAATAATGAATTTGGGGAATAGAGACCATAGGTGCACTGCTAAGTAATTGCTCATTTCATTCTGTTTTTAAGACACAGCAATTTTTCTGTTATATCCCTAATACGCACTGGTCACCCACGGGTGCTTGCGTGGCTCTCTGGCCCGCACTGTCTGCGACCCGCTCCACGTGGACAACGTGGTTGTGTGTTCAGGTCACCAGCCGTCTGCACGCACAGTGGGGTTAGCCGAGGAATGGGTGGGGAAGGATGCGGCGGCCGAGTCTGCATCAGAACTCCACTTTGCAGTTGAGAAAACTGTGCCAAAGGTCACTTGGGCTGCGTGGAGGAACTGGATTTGAACCCATTTCCTCTTAAGTCCACACCCAGTCCACCATTGTGAGGCTAACTGATCCGCAACTGCAGAAAGATGTGAGAGCAGAGCCAAGGGTGCTTTTGCAGGTGGAGCTTGGCTCTAGATACCCACTCAGAGAGGCGACCCCAGGTGCTGCAGGGGAGGTGATGGGGTTGCAGAGAGAGTAGGCGTCCTGACCCATCGCAGAGCGCACTGGTGCCTGCCTGTCAGCTGGGGCTTGGCGCGACCTGGGAAGCTGGAGGACATTTTCCTGTCCTTAGGCCCTGGGCTCTCCTAAACCCCTGCAGCTGCAGAGGAACCAGCATGAGGGGAGGTCGGACTCTAACCTCTGTTCCCGGTTTGAAGGGCTACCGACAGAAGGACTATTTCATCGCCACCCAGGGGCCCCTGGCGCACACGGTGGAGGACTTCTGGAGGATGGTGTGGGAGTGGAAGTGCCACACGGTCGTAATGCTGACGGAGGTCCAGGAGAGAGAACAGGTCAGCAGTGCCCGTGGCTGGCCCGGGCCCTCGGGGGGCAGGGTGCACCCCTGGCGGCCCAGCCCCCCTGCAAGACCCTGGCGGTCCCCTATGAATGACCCACCCGTGGTCAGCTGCTGAGGCCAGGCCACAGCAACTGGGGAGGGAGAGAGGACTGAAATGAAAAGAAGTTCCATTTGCTTAGCCCCGACCACCCACACTGGCTCTTGTTTTTAGCCGACATTTTATTTAACCAGCCTTTTAGGTCTACCATTTTGTATTTCCCACAAATGCAAATTTGATCAAAGCCTGTGGAACAAAACAACATTTACTCCCTTTCTTCAAGCCTTAAGGACATGGGCATTGATATGTGCGCCTTGCGGACGCTGTCCGGGTTGACCTGAATGAATCAATGTTTTCCTGTCCCCAGAGATCCATCGAGGGTCTTTTTGTACTGTATTTATTTAACAACATAATAAGTACTCACGAGCCCACTCTCCAACTGAAAAACCAAACTTTTCCCAGTAATGCACACCTGTCTGAGTGCTCTCCCAAGATGGAACCACTACCCCAGATTTGTGTTTTGATTTCTTTGCTTTTTTAAAAACACATATTGAGATGTAATTCACATACCATTCCATCCATATTTTTAAAGGGTACAACAAGTCAGCAATTTTTAGCATTTTTAGAGTTGTGCAATATCACCACTATTTAATTCCAGATAATTTCCATCACCCACCTGTCCTGTTAAATCAAACGGGGTTCGGTTGATCTCAAGAGAAACCCCATACCCATGAGTAGCCAGTCCCTATTCCTTCCTCGTCTGCAATCACTAATCTACTTTCTGCCTCTATGGGTTTGCCTGTTCTAGATATTTCGTGTAAATGAAATCACACAACATGTCTTTTGTGATTGAGTTCTTTTACTTAGCATGTTTTCAAGTTTTAACTGTGTTGTATCAAAAATGGGTTCCTTTTTTCTTGACGACTAATATTCCATTGTATGGACATACCACATTTGTTTACCATTCATCCATTGATGGATATTTGGGTTGTTTTCACTCTGGGGCTATTATGAATTAGGTTGGAAACGTCCATGTTTGAGTTCTTATGTGGCTGTGTTTTCATTTCTCTTGGGTGGACACCTTGGGGCGGAATTGCTGGGCCACACCGTTAACTCTGTCTCACGAACTCATAGGGCTGGACGTTTGGAAGAATGTCCAAAGCAGCTGCCCCATTTTATACTCCCAGCAGAGTGTATAGGGGTTCCAGTTTCTCCACCGACACTTATTACTACTGGTCTTTTTATTATTTTAAAGATTTTTTTAAAAATTTATTTGAGAGAGAGAGAGAGCAGGGGGAATGGCAGAGGGAGAGGGAGAAGCAGGCTCCCCGCTGAGCAGGGAGCCTGACATGGGGCTCGATCCCAGGACTCCGAGATCATGACCTGAGCCGAAGGCAGACGCTTAACTGACTGAGCCACCCACGCGCCCCACTACTGGTCTTTTTAAAGCCATCTTAGTGGACGTGGTCCTGGGTTTTTCAGAAATGTTTTTATATCCTATACGTGTATGTCTAAAAAAGCTACTGCTCAGTTTTCCTCGCTTTTGAACTTCATATAAAGGGTGTCATTACAGTATGTATTCTTCTGGAACTTGCTTTTTCCACTCAGAAGGATGCTTTTGACACTGTTGATGCCTAATGCTGTGGTTCATTCATCGGTATTTCATTGTGTCTCCCTGCACACACTATATATCCTGCATCCATTTATTTGTCCCTTCTTGTGTTGTGGGCATTTGGGTTGATTCCATTTTACTATTTTACAAACGGTGCTACTGGCATATTCTCCGACAGGTCTGATGCTGCACAAGGAATAGCCTGTTCCAAAGAGACAGAATGCTACACTGGAGAGCAGTATGACAGTTTGAATTGGCAAGATAGTTCCTAACTGCTTTGCAAAGTGGTTACGTTTTCCAAAGTAGTCACTTGCAGTGGAGGAGAGAGATCATTCATCGGCATCCCTAGTATTGTTAGGGATCCTCATGTTTGCCGACTGACTGGGTGTACATGGACATCATCCCTTCGAGGCTCTGATTGGCATCCCTCTGATTCCTCTGAGGTCAAGCATCACTTCATAGATTTATAGATGGCTTGTTCCCTCCGTGCAAGATGCCTGGCCATACCTTTCCCCCATTTTGCTAGTGAGTTGCTTATTCTTTTTATATTGACTTGTAAGAATTCTTTACATATTCTTGATACTAATCCTTTGTGGGTTGCATGTACTGCAGATATCTTGTCACAGTTGCTGTCATGTCTTTTCACTCTCTCGACCCTGTTTGTTGTTGAAGGGAAGTTCATTGTGTTCTAATCTGACGGCAATCTTTGTGTCGTGGGTGGTTAGCTCTTTTGAGATCTTGTTTTTTAGTAAGTCCTTCTGTACCCCCAAAAGAAAAGACATTTTCTTCTAAGGCTTTCACAGTTTTGTTTTTGACTTTAAGTCTTAACCTGTCTGGGTTTACTTTTACGAAGGTTCGAAGCTACCACATATGGTAGTGCAGGTTGTGCACTGCCCAACTCCAGGAGGGCTGGACCGTTCTTATCAGCCCTGGTAGGGTGAGTCAGGGACCCAGCCCTTTTCCTATATGGAAAGCCAATTTTTCCAGCCCCACTGATTGAATGATCTCTTCCTGTATCAGAGTTCCAAATACACCTGTCTGTTTCTGGATTCCCTTGGTCAACAAGTATTAACGGGCATTCATATTCGCATTCGTAAGTGATTTACTCGGTCAGATGAAATACGCTAAATGGTTTGAGAGCAATCCTGCCTCATACCGTCAAACCGCTAACAGCAGATTATTTCCTAGGAGATTTAAAATTTTATTTTGTCCCCCAAGGATAAATGCTACCAGTACTGGCCAACAGAGGGCTCAGTGACTCATGGCGAAATAACAATCGAAATAAAAAGCGACACGCTTTCGGAAGCCATCAGCATACGGGACTTCCTGGTCACCTTCAATCAGGTATTGTCGCCAGAGTGCTGGAGGCTCTCGTAGACAGAAGGCCCTGCAGCGCCCCTCAGGAGGCTCTCGTAGACAGAAGGCCCTGCAGCGCAGTCTGCTTGCGATTGTCCTGGAATGTCCTGTTCCTCCAGCCTTTTCGAACTGGTGCATTCCTATCAGCGGTCAGTGCAGTGAACAGGGAGCCGTGTTATCAAGGGGCAGATCTCCTGTAACGTTCGGACCTCCGTGGTCACGTGTCTCCTTGCTGGAGCACGAGGGTGGGGGAGCAGAGTGACCGACTCCAAGAGGCGTTCCACGGCCACCAACACCCCGCTCAGGAGAAGTGGCAGCGGCAGGGGGGCAGGAGGAAGAAGGTGTGTGGATGGAGCCACAGAGGCCTCTCCAGACTTTTTCAGAGCCTCTGGCGGGGGGCGGGGGGGGCATGAGGGATCCTGGCTTCTTAAGAAGGAGACGCTCCTGTTCTCTCAAGCGAAGCTGCCAGGATCCCTCATGTGTCCGGCGGGCCCTGCCGGGGGCCCCGGGGACCATCCCCTGCATATCCTGCTTCCCTCTCAGAAGGAAATTCTGCCGCCTTCCGCTCTGGGGTGCACACGGCCTACAGACAGCCTGGCCAGGACCCTCAGACCAGCCACAGGGGGACTGTGCTGGCTGTGAAGGCCCCAGGAGGACCCCGAGCCTGGGCCCCGGTTCCCGGGACGGTGGGTGGGCCCGGGGCCAGGTCCTGGGTGGTCAGGGTTGTGTGAGTGGAAATGCCCTCTCCTGCCTGCAGCCTCTGGCCCACCAGGAGGAGCAGACCCGCATGGTCCGCCAGTTCCACTTCCACGGCTGGCCCGAGGTTGGGATCCCGGCCGAGGGCAAAGGCATGATCGACCTCATCGCGGCCGTGCAGAAGCAGCAACAACAGACGGGCAACCACCCCATCACGGTGCACTGCAGGTGAGCGGCCCCGGGGCCCGGGGCGCCACTCCTGGTGGGGTAGATGCAGACCCCACGCCCAGGGTGCTGCTCCCAGCTGCGTCATTTCCCTAGACTCTACTTTTAACTTTCCTTTGCACAGCTAGCTGTACGTGTGTAAATGTCATCTTAGATACACGCAGGAGACGTTGTGGGAGGCGGAGCAAGGAAGTGACTCAAACACACATCTCTATGAGGCTTTTGAAGTCCTCCAAAAACCTGCCGAGCACAGCTCGGACAGACCCACTCCTGAACTTCAGCGGCTTGCATGGATGGTTCTGGCCCTGGCAGATGTGCCCACCCCTCCCTGTCCTCTTCCCGGGTCCTCGGGGATCCAAGTCATGCTACAGCACATCCTCACGGCAGACAGACTTTCTGGAGGCCCCCCGAGGATGTCCGGGCTGGGACTGCTACCAGAGGCCTGCAGCCCCACCCCGGCCCCAAGCCTCTCAGCCCAGCTCCCAAGTCAGGCGCCAGGGAGGCCAATGGAGGGACGTGCTCGGTGGGGAATGCCTGGGGGCAGCGGGGCATCCCCACCAAGGACCTTGACAAGCAGTGTTGCAAAGGTGAAAGGGTGAATCTGGCCAAATAATAAAGACCTGCCAGCTCAGGGCCCTTCCGCGCTGACTCAGCTCTGGTCACGCCAACCCCTGGCCGGCCGCCATCCCAGAGCTCTCCCTAGCTGGAGTCTGGGGTGTTTTCATTCTCAGAGTGCTAATTTGCTTCTGAAGCTGCACTTCTATTTCTTCTTCCACACGTGACTTCCACAGTTTGTTGTGACTGCCATTGGCCCCGCCCCACCCACCCCTTGGAGCCGCCAGAGCCTTGGCTGACTTTGGAGGGTTTGGAACTCTTGGCCTGGGACCGGCCTCGGCTCCCTTCGGGCCTGGCCAGCAGGTGGAGCACCGGCCTAGGTTTTCAGTTCCTGGGGGGGCTTTGTAGAAGTCAGTTGGAATAAACTAGAAAGAGTTCCTTTGTGTTCTGCCTCCGCAGACCCAGATGGAGTTTAGCACATGGAGGGCACCAGGGAGGCAAAGGTGAACAAGGTCCCACAAGGGCAGATGTGGGGACAGTTGTTGAAATAGGTCAGGAGCCTTAGAATCAGCCCACCCTCGGGCCTCTGGGCCTGGAGGGCTTTCTGGAAGAAGCCGGCCAGACCTGCCCGCTTTAGGCCTGGTCGCTTGGCTCTCCTGAGGGTGTCTGAGTTCTGCTCTTGTAGGGTTTATCCAGTGTGTCAAGAAAATGATCATCTTAAGGTGAGTGGACCCAGATCGTCTTTGCTGGGAGGTGTCCCTTATCTAGTCTATACTGGCAGTGACTGCCCCCTGCCTTAACCTCACACCTTATGAACCAGCACCTCTCAGAAGGTGGTCCCTAAGCACCGAAGGAGAGTCTAGACAGAGATGACCTCTCCCTAGTCCCAAACCAGGAGGGTCTGCATTTCTGACAAGTCCCCAGGCGATGCTGATGCTGCTGGTCCCGGGGACCACACCCTGAGAACCACTGGTCTACACCAGGCAGGGGGGACATGGTTGCCCTAGCTTGAAAGTTTGTAACCGATCTCGATCCAACTCAAGAGATACCTTTCTGCTGCAACTGGGCAAGTGTTTTAGGAATTTCATGTTTGCTGACTCTTGCTCAGTATAGATGATCGTTAGAAACCCGAACTTTGATCGCTTTCAGTGATGATGGCTTTGCGCTGACGTGTAGGGCTGAGCTGCGGGCTGTCCCTTTCTCATCCCCACGGGTGCGTTTGGTTATCTGCATTAAGCGCTTTTCCTCCCCAGTGCTGGAGCCGGGCGAACAGGTACATTCATAGCGCTCAGCAACATTCTGGAACGAGTAAAAGCTGAGGGCCTTTTAGACGTATTCCAAGCTGTGAAGAGTTTGCGACTTCAGAGACCACATATGGTGCAAACCCTGGTAAGAAACGGAGCCATGGGGACGTTTCCAGAAGGGTCAAGAATTGTCTTACGTTGAATTTGATGTCTGTTTCATTCAAGGAGCTCGAATGTGTGGGGAGGGAGGAGGGTGAGCTTCCCAAGGGAAAGCGCTCATGGTACTCTTTGCAGTGAAGTTTTATGGACCCCGTTCCTTCCTTGTCTCTGCTGGGGACTGTCCCCTGGGCAGGACGCGGGAGGAGGGGTGCACTCGTGGCTTTAGACTGTGAGCCCCCTTGGACAGATGCACTGATGATACCAGCTTTCTGTGTCCAAGTGACTCTTCCACCGTATTCTGGCGCTGTTCTCTTTCATCCTGTGACAGATCCACACGCTTTCTGGTTTGCAGAAGCCGTGCCTCCTCAAAAACGTGATGATTGTTCTACCCCAATAAGTGCGATTTCAAAAACTGTTATAACCCGTCATTTCTCTCCGGTCTTCCTATTTTTACATTTGTCCTCCCTGTCCACTCACTCTGCATGGCTAACAGGATCCCGACTCCAGCAAGTATAGAAGGTGGCAGGAGAGCCTTCCACAGCCTCCCCATCGCAGGGGGAGCCCAACTGCTAGAATCACTGGAGTGGAGCGGGGTTCGCCTCCCGCCCCCAGGCCGGGCGGGAGCACGGATCTCACCCTGAAGACACACTAGCC
Source organism: Eumetopias jubatus (assembly GCF_037043125.1). NCBI lineage: Eukaryota > Metazoa > Chordata > Mammalia > Carnivora > Otariidae > Eumetopias > Eumetopias jubatus. The sequence continues at coordinate 5,028,457 of NW_028274823.1, read as the reverse complement.
CGGCCTGGAGAGAGCTCATATTCCTCCATTGCCAGGCTGCCTTTACGCTTTCTGGGGGTGGCACCCAGGCAGGCATTGACATATTTAAAGCCCTCCCTGTGATCCCAAAGTGCAGACAGGTTTGAGAGCCACTATGAGTAAAGGAAACGGGGTGCCTGCCAGCTCCCCACACGCCTTGCCCCACAACCCCTCTTGGGGCCGGGCCGTTGACTGAGAGCAGAAAGGAGATGGTGCGAGGGGCCCTCTGCTCTCCTTAGAGCCCTGATCCCAGCACAGATAGTCCTTCTTGCTAGAGCTCTGGAAGATGCTAGAGAGGTCCTTCTAAAAGTCGTGCCTGCCTCCTGATAGCTAATACCTCCTAGGGGCATCACAAACATGAACGACTTCGGGCATGGAAAAAACAGAGGGAGACCCCTCCGTGGAGGATTTTCTAGATCAAAATAATGATAATGAATAGGAACACCCGCCAAAATTCCTTTTTTAATTCTGAGCCAGACTCTTTCAGCTTCTTTCCTGACTGTTCTTAAGTCCACTACAGGCTTCCCCAGGCAGAGGTTGTGGCTTTCGTCCTGCCTGGCCCCCAGTTAAATATGAAAGCTAAGCCATGGTGTTCCTTTGATGCTCGGGCTTCAGGCTGTCATCCCAAATGCACAGCTGGCCCCCATCGTGGCTCTGCGACCTCAACCAAGCTCCTTCCACTTTCTGGACTTTAGTTCCTTATCTGTGGAAAATGGGGTGATGACCCCTGCCTTTAGTCGATGTGCACATTGGCTTTATGTAGGTCTGGCAGGGGCCCCACCAGTGCCTGGCCCAAGGAGGCCCCCTTGTCTGGCTCAGCATACAAACACTTCCTTGGTTTTGAAGGGACCTCAGCTCTCATAAATTCATCTGGTCTGGCCCATTGTGTCCTATCTCCAAGAGCCTCTCCATCTGAACGCCCCCGGATTCAGCTCTGCTCCTCCCCCTGCCGCCTCTCGCCGCACCCCTCCCTGGGACGCTGCCCTGGGCGCCATTTAGCTCACGTCTGTGCTCTCTGTTCCGGTGACACCGTTTAACCTGACTTTGAAAGTCAGCGAATTGCTGGCCACTCTGCAAGACTCCTGAGATAGGCTTTAGGGCAACTGGCATTCCAAGGCTAAAAGTGTGTTTTTTTGTTTTTTTTCTGGGAGCTTTGTGCCTTGATCGGAAATGTCTGTGACCTGAGGTGTGGTCCATGTCATCCCGATAAATTGCCTAAATACGTGCCATTGATCCCTGACCACCAGTGACTTGGACTCAAGACACAGTGTGTCTGGGTCGTGGTTTGCTCTTGTGTTTGCTGCTAACACAGAGAGTGATTAATGGCGTCTCCACCTCCTGCCTGATTGGAGCCACTTTGAAGTGTGGCTGAATTACCTTCCAAATACGGGAGGGGCTGGGGGCCACACTGGGTCTCTCCGGCTTCCCAGGCCCCTCACTCAAGGGCCCAACTGCCATGCGCCACTCAGCCAGCAATGTACCAGGGTCTGCAAGTAACCAGACCCTGTTACTTAGAGGCAGGTTAGCTGCGGTCTGTTGTTACTCAAAACTTTGGGATCCACTCCCCATCTGCCCACTGATTGTCATGCACACAGTTTTCCAAAATCTCTGGCAACTGCTGTTGGCTCCATCTTTTACGTGTCTTCCCATGGAGTGCCCACTATTGGCAGACACCACAGGCCCTGTGTGGCCGCCCCTGTATGCACCCGCCACCCTGGCTCCCAGCCTTACCCCCTCCAGGAACCCCGAGGAGGACAAGCGTCAGATGATGTGCAGCCGTGTTTTAATGAGTTAAATGCCTTAAGCAGAGAGAAGGCAATATTCTTCTGAATGCTAGTAAGATTTATATAAAACAACGTCCCCTTTTTAGAGTAAACTTAGGTTTAAAAATAGCCTAGAGGTTCATCTTTTTAAACTTCCACAGATTACTTCTTTGTTCATTGTGAGGTTTATGTGAAGTTCAGTATTCTGACTTTTCTCATTGTCATTTCAAAAATAACCTGTTTTCCAGTTTAAATATGAAAATTGAAGACCTTTTACTCAGACTATCCTAAAATACGCCAAGTTGAAACTAAACATTGATGTTTTCTATATAAAACAACAGCTTTAGGGGCACCTGGGTGGCCCAGTCGGTTGAGCATCTGACTCTTGGTTTCGGCTCAGGCCATGATCTCAGGGTCCTGGGATGGAGTCCTGAGTCGGGCTCTGCACTCAGTGGGGAGACTGCTTGAGATTCTCTCCTTCTGCCCCTCCCCCACCCTGCTGGCTCTCTCCCTTTCTCTCTCTCTCAAATAAATAAAATCTTAAAAAAAACAACAATAACAAAAACAACAAAAATCCAGCTTTATTTGGAAGTGCCCAAAAAGTAAGTGTTATAACCGGTCACACTGTTTTATGTCTTCTTTTTAAATGTTTCTCCTAATTAAATTAATGGATTTTTTAAAAATATCACTTTAACGTCTTCTTTTTTTTTTTTCAGGAACAGTATGAATTCTGCTACAAAGTGGTACAAGATTTTATTGATATATTTTCTGATTATGCTAATTTCAAATGAAAATTCCTGCCTTAAAATATTTTTTAATTTAATGGTCAGTATATTTTATAAAAATCATGTTAATTTATTTCATAGTTGACATTAATACCCATCCTAATTTCTTTGTATATATTTTGTTATGCTTTAAAGGCCACCTGCTATAAAGTCATTAAATCTTAAATACCCCTTTTAAAAACTGGAATAATGTATTAAGGTCAAGTAATATCCCATAAAATGTATTTCTGCTAATATCAGTAATTATTTTAATTTTGCATCAGATTCATCACATCATTGAATTTCACACATGCAGCACCTCTAAATGTTAAAAATCTTAATATGCAATGTGTTCTTATTCAGGAAAGTAAACACAAAGCCCGCTATTAAGAAAGCGGTCAAGGACTCAAAAATCAGTTGAAAATTCTCTTTCCTGACGCTGATTTTACAGCCCCGAGCAGTGGCATTTTGTGGAAGGTAAAATGTTCATGAGGATACACTGTAAACAGAGAACTCTGTAAAATCCTCCGTTGCAACTCATGTGGTTGATTTTTACATTTTAAAAATCAAAGACTCTACAGCCTGAATGCAGGTATAAAACACGCACGTTAGCGTCGTTGGTGGCTGTAGAGTGAGACTTAAACGTGCATTTACTCAAGGCTGGGTCCTTGCTGCCTTGGCTAGAAGAGGGGAGATGTAGGCGCTGGGGGTAGGGTTCGCCCACGGCTTTGAGCACAGCCAAACCAGCTCGCGGGCTCTGCTCCCCCGTAGCCCCTTGCTGTCCGTCTGTCTGGCGTTTGACGCAGATGACCAACTGCCTTTCTCACCCTCGCCTCCCATTCTGACCCCGCCGCCCAGCTGGTCTCGAGCTATCCTAGAGGCTCAACACCAACCACTCCCCAGTCCTAACGTTCAGATAAAGCCGAATATCCGACTCGCACAACTGCAAGGAGCACGCACTTGGGGAGAAAACCACAAGCAATTACGCTTTAAACTTTCTGAGAAGCCTTTTGGTATTTAAAAGAAAAAAAAAATCTTGTAAAAGCTAAGATTGTTTGTAGGAAAAGAAATCTTAAAATCTAGATTTATATGTTTTTTTTAGAAGTCCCACTCCCCAATATTTAAATAAAAGAAAAAGAGAGAGAAATCCTTAAATCTAAAGGCTAACTTATTTTTGAATGGAAATACTACTGAGACCTTTGACCCTGGGTAATAACGATCTCACTGCCAGACAGGATTGGTTAGTGGGGCAAAAACAAAAAAGGGGGGTAGGAAGGATGAATGTAGAAAAGTTTAAGGACAGTGATCTCTCTGTGGCCATTCGGTAGCAGATGAGCAGATGAGCACAATAAAAAAAAAAAGACACCTGCTCTGACTTACTAAAAGCATTTAACATGTGCATTTGGGGTACATTTATTTTTTTTTTTTTGCTTTTTAAAAGAAATATAAAGGCCTTATTTGACATTTCCACTGAGAAGTGATTGTACCCTCCTATTGCACTGTTCACCCTGCGTCCGTCCCTGGTGTGCACAATGCAAACCCAGGGCTGGTTACGTGCGGATAGTAGCCTCGCAGGAATCAAGCCTCGGCTGCTCCTCTGAGCCCCGCCCCCGGGCGAGAGGGAAGGCCGGCAGGAAGGGCACTTGTGACTGCTGCCACCCCCACCCCCCCGCCAGCCGCATCGCTGGGCTACACACGCACTGCTGCATGCATCCCTCTCTCCTTCCCAGGACAGTGAGAATGCACTGGGGTCGAGGAGGAAAATGGAGGGAACTTTGCAAGACTCACCAGCTCGGTCCCATATGTTTTCATTGTGAAAACCCCAAGTCCAGAGCCTTTCTTTGACTGAAGGAGAAGAGAGAGAACCAAGGTTTCATTCGGCACCAAACCTTGGAAACCGAGCCGGCTAGTTGTGATGAAGGTGACTAAAGTCAAAGTTGAGGGAATGGGTTTGGGTCTAATTTAGGAACCCTCATTAGAATCTGTCAGGCCTTTTAGTGGCCTTCCTGGCATCTCTTGGATGGATATTAAGATCAGCCTTACCCGGGGTACCCTTGGGGAAGTGCCCCACGTGTGTGTTCTTCTGTCTCCTGTGCCCACTGCAGGCATCCTTGCACCTGCTGTAACCCTTCCCCTTCTGGAGACAAGCGGAAGCCGCTGTCCCTTGGAGACACTGGCCTTTCTGGAGGCCTGGGAATTGTAGCCTCATGGCCTCTGCCCAGCCCCCTGCCCCCCGTCCAAGGCCCCCTCCAGTCCAAACAGTCTCTTTGGGCACTCGGGGACTGGCCGCCCTAGCCGTGCCAGCCAGAAGGCTGACCTCTTCCCCCTTGGTCAAAGTAGGTCCATTGCACATAACAAACCGAACCACGCTGACGGCACCGGCAACGTCGTTCTTCCCTTCCCGTTTTTGTATGTTGCATGCGGTTGCATTCAAATGCCAAATAGCGATTAGGAGCCTACCATTCTGATCGACGAGCTGTACGGTCACTGTGTGACTCACTTTACTGTCTCTCTCCACGTGCTAGACGAATGAAGAATGCATACCAGTGTTTTAAAAGGTATTTTTATGTGTTTTTAAAAACTTTTTTAAAATGAGCCTGACATGTCTGTTCAGCATTCCGAGACATGCCCATGTTATTTTTAAAATGTATGATTACTGATAATTTTGTTTAACTCAGTTATGTTTAATTTATGTGCAATCTTTATAATATATGTATGTATTCCCCGTTTCAACTATCATATTTTCTTTTATTACATCTATAATTTGATCTTGCTCTGATTATAATGCCAGTGAATGTTGCTGAATTCTTTGTATATGCAAATTGCAAGATCTAAAACATTCTGATGCAAGGATAAATCTTTACTTTGACTTCCAGCCTGTGTCTCTTTCTTCCATGAAATCTCTTCATTGCATTCGAACTGTGCATCCTTTTAGACAAGACATTCATTAGGAGGAAGACATTGATTTATGTAGACAATTAATTTAGGACTTCTAACATCTAGCTCAGCCCTGGCAGGGAAACAGCCCGGACACTGGGCATGGTGGCCGGGGGTTGGCCCCAGCTCCCAGCGGCTCTTCGGAAGGCGTGACCCGCGTGTGCGGCACAGAGTAACTCGCCCTTCTGGGAGCCTGTGCTCCTACTAAAGTCCAAACAGGGATCTGTGCTCTGAGCAGTGGCTTCTCGGAGTCCCCAGGGAAGATGAGAGAATGCTTAAAGTCCACGGCCAGGTGGAATCGGAAAGTCCTTCCAACACTGCTTTGTCTCCTAGAATCTGAAACCCTGTCAGAGCTCCCTTTGCACATCCATATGTCTCTGGTCCTCCCCAGATCTCTCTCTGCACCCCTCCACCTTCACTTCCTTCCCGGACCCACACACTGACGTCTTCTTTCAGATATCCCAGGGCTAACGTGGAATTTAAACATATGCTTCTTATTATTTGTATTTATTTAATAAATTTTATGAGGCTTGTTATACTTGCTAAAATGGATGATTTCATAACCTTTTATGTCCCTTTCCCCCTCCTCCCGCCCCCAAATATCACCTGCTATGAAATGCTATTTGCTCCTATGGACCATTTAATTATTGGGTGTTCCTTACGGGTCTGTCTGCCTGCATGTCCCTCATCGGCTCTAGGTCAGCAGGACCTGCGATAAAGGGACTAGACAAGTGTAGGTGCAGACAGGGGAGGTTTGCGAGAGGGGTGGTAGGGGCAAGAATGGGCGTCAGCCAGACAACCGGGGACCAGGTAACTGCACCAATCTGACCGAGACCACAGCCTCAGAAAAGGCAGAAACACCAGGCCAGCCACAGGGGCAGCCCCCCCCCCCCATCAAATGGAAACATTCAGACATGACTTCACATGCTAATGACCTCGGACAGACTTGCAGGTTAGCGAGCAGGTTGGTCAAGGGCCGAAGGAGCTTAGCACCTGTCTAGGATTCAATGGCGTGGATTAGGAAGGCAGTGTATGCCTTCCACCAGGCTACACGGCATTTCCGAGCACTGAAGGACTCAAGGGTGAGATACATCTGAACCCTAGAGAATTAATATATGAAAACTTTGCATCTTAGAAGTGATGAAACATGTCCCCTCTGTGCCGTTGTGTGAATCGCCATTTTGTTCAACGTTCTGTCTTAGCATCTGGCCATGTCCACACATATGCAGCTTCCTCAGCTGCCTTTAAAGGGCTACTTCATATTCTCCAAACCTCACAAACTCTGATGGTCATTCCTCCATCATGGACATTGGCTTGCATCCTCCAGTGTCAGGACGAAAACACCTGCACGCGTGTGCGTTTGCTCTCGGGTACCAAGTACTTCTCGAGGAGAGCTTCCTAGGGGTGGAGTTTCTGGGCTATACACATTTTAATCTATATCATCTGAATTATAAATAGTAAGTGCCAAATTGCCAGAAGATGGCCTAACTCATTTTCTGCTGGTGGTGCAGCTGGTGCCTGTTTGCTAACCCTGGATATGAGCAAACCTCTTAGTTTTTGCAAAACCTAGAAGCAAAAAAGTCGTACATTTCAACTTGCATTTCCTTAACTCCCGGTGGGTCGAGCGTCTTTTCACACTTTTATTTCTTGTATTTTATCTGTGACTCGCCAATTTGGATTTTTTATCCAGCTTCCAAATTTTTTATCCATTTCCAAAAAGTCACTTGACTTTTTCTCGTCGATTTATTGTGATTCTTTTTTATCACAAGACACCCAACCCTTTGTTATTCAGATTAGAAATACTTCCCTTCAATACTTTATAGAAGATCATCATTGATGGCTGTTTAAACCCCTCGTCCGGGAAACTTTGGGACTCACCAGCTTACAGAGTGGGTTGGTGAGCATGAGGCTGATTCTGCCCAACAGCAGGGCCCTCTGTGGGGCCCAATAAACATACCAAATAGATCTTTCATTCGTATGAAATCATGATGGAGACATGAGGAGGGGCTTCGTGTGAACAAGTCACGGGCATTCTGTTCCTTTGTAAAGACCAACATTCATGAACTCCCAATTTACAGGTTACTGGATGCTCATGTGCCAGTGCTGGAGGCCCAAGACAGGGAGGACCATGACCATGCCCTCGGAGGCCTGGTCTCTCTGCACGGCACCGGAATCCGGGGGAGGGGGGGCTGGAACTCTGTCCAGGAAGACGATTCAGAGGCTCCTCTAGAGGAAACTCCTAAATAGTATCCCAGCCACGTATCTTGACTCATTTTTAGCGAAGAGGTAGCCTTTGCTTTATGGAGTTGACATCTGCAAGGTAGTCCCTCCGTGACAACCTGGGAAGCCTCCACCCAGTGAGTGCCGGGCGGTTGAGTCCCAGGTTCCCTGTCCTGACTTGTGTGTAGGATTGAGGGAGCCTTCCCTTCCTTTCTTCCTCAGCCCCTCCGGGTAGTGATAAATTCCAGACACACGCAGACGCCTGACAGCCTTGCTCTACCTCCCGACAGAACACCTCTTCCCTGGGACGAGCGCACTCACCACGGGCTCCCACCCCCAGGACTTGCTGGCACGTTCTCTCCCAGGATCTAGCTCTTGCTCCGGTGGCTAGACAGAAGACTGAGTCTGGCAGCCCTGGGTCAAATCCTTGTCCCTGGACCCACCGCTTCTGCCCAGACTGATCAGATGTGGGTGGGGGCTCAGGGGGTCCCCTTCGCTACGTATGAGGGCTGTTCCTGCAGGGCTAATGCCACGGCTCACTGGTCAGGGCAAGAGTCGTGGTCCCACCACGTCGGAGTCATAGAGACGCAGACAAGCTGGCAAACAGGGCCCTCTGACCCAGCCCCGGTCTGTGGCTCCCTGCTCTTGGCTCCTGTTTTGGCCTCCGTCTCCCCCCGCCACCCTTCCTTTAATAAACAGCCTGTGGGTTTGAAAATGTCACTTCACAGACAGCTGGCTGGCCACGTCGTGTGGTTGGGGCCACTGGAACATGCTGGTGAACCCCTGGTCTGCCCATCGTGAAGGACAGAGCTTCCTGCTAGCAGACGAGGCCGACTCCCACTTAGTGCGCTACGTTCCCCAGAGCCACGTGCCACGGATTAGCACAGGAAGCCCCGGAGCAAGGGATGCAGAGCCACACCGGACCGGGAAACCTGGGGGGGGGGGGCGGGGAGGGGGGAGGGGGCAGGCTTCCCTGAGGAGCCTCACCAGAGCTGAGCTCAGGACTGGAGGTTACCGTCTATGAAGCAGGAAGGATGTGGGGAGACTCCCAGGCAGAGAAAAGTGCAGTGTGTGTGTGTGTGTGTGTGTGTGTGTGTGTGTGTGTGTGTGTACTGTTTGTATGTGTATGTTTGTATGGGTGTGCGTGTGGGAATATGTTACTATGTTGTGTACCAGTGTGTATAGGAGTATGTGTGTAGGATTGTGAAGGAGTATGAGTGTGTATGTGTGTGTGTGGGAGTGTCACTATGTGTTTAGGAGTATGTGAGTGTGTATGTATGTTTGAGTGTGTGTAGGAATGTGTTACTAGGAGAGTGTGTGTATAGGAGTGTGCGTGTAGGATTGTGTGTGTAGGAGTACGTGTTCTGTGAGTGTGTGTACGTGTGTTACTAGGAGTGTGCACGTGTGTGTATGGGGAGGGGCTCTGGCCTAAAGGAAGTCAGCAGCTGCCCGGCACAGAGCACAGAAATACAGAAAGTCAGAGAGCCTGGCGGGCAGATCATGCAGAAGTGTGGAGGCACAAAACGTAAAAATAGTTTCTGTTCACTGAGAACTTTCTATCAGGTGGATGTTGCTCACTTGGAATCCGAGGCCCAGAGAAGTTACCACACCACAGGGCAAGTAGGTATTTCTTTCTCGCACCATATTCTCAAACACAAGTTGACCTAGTTGGTTACTGTCTGATGCTTCCCCCCAAAATGCCAAGTGAAACGCGTGTCCCGTGGACAGCTTTCATCATGAGCCTTCCTAACCCAGCATCTAAGGTGCTCTTACTATGCTCCTGAAATACCGTACCCTTGACGAAGGTGAGGAGATATGCTGATATACTGCAGTGAGGTTTTTGGTTAGAACTGAACCCTAAAGGGTTCCTTAATTAACCAGTATCTCCCATTCCCCAGGCATGTGCTAATTGAAATTTTTCTATATGCAAGGTTCATAATTACTACGAAATCCGAAGTGTTGGCGGAATAGCTTAATCATAGAAAAATCCCATTGTTTTACATTTTCTTGTATTTTGCTCCCACAATGACACAGTCATGACTCGCACCTTCGAATAAAGTGCCTTTTCTCATCGGGGCTGCACTTCCTAAACTTACTCCCCGTTCTTCTGCTCCCCAAGACCCCACCCCTCTTCTGGCCCAGTTCCACCACCACCTGCCCCGGGGACGCCCTCCCCCAAGCCGCCGCTCTTCTGGATGACCTCAGACAGCGCTGTTTGGGATGTGATTATGGCAGCCACTTTGGCAAAAGCAACTACCCCTGACCCAGAGACGCACCTAGATTCAGGCATTCATTCAGCAGATATGTTTTATTATGTGCACCTGGCTCCATGCCAGACACATGGTGTCAGAACGGACAGACGGGGCGGCTGCAGGGGACGGCTGCCCTCTCTGGTCTTCCCGCCCCACCTCAGCCTGGCTAGACAGGGGAGTGGGGGGGGGGGGCTCGGACAGGCGCCCGGGCGGCAGGTGCGCTGTCTTCTAATTCAGCGGACACGGAAAGAGGAAGCGGACGGAGTGGACCACGGAGACGGAAATGCCCAGCAGGGAGCTGCCTCGGTCTGAGACCAGAGAGGCTGGGGCTTGCGTGGACGGCGCGGGAATCACCGTCTTCTCCGGAGGAGGGTTTGGGTGGTTTGCAGAACAAGGGGGTGTGCTGGAAAGGAAGGCGGCTGACAGGGGCGGTCTGAGAAAGCACAGGTGGGAGCAGATTCCAGAGAGAGCTCGGAAAGGTCAGAGGAAAACGCGAGAAGCTAGGAGGGCTGTCGCCGTTCAGAGACGAGTGGCACCCTGGCCGATGGCCCCGAGACCCAGTGCCGGATGCCCTCTCAGATGCGAGCGGTCCCAGGTTGGACAGAGCTGCTTGAAGCGGAAAAGGCAAGCCGCCAGTCCGCCCTTAAATACAGCGGCCCCCACACCCTGCAGCTGGCGCCACCAGCCACCTCCAGGTGGCACGTGTAGTCCCTTCCGTGGCAGGGACCCGGGGACGGGGCTGTCCCATGCAGGGGGCCAACAGCTCTCGAGAGTGGACCCAACGTGTCCCCCGTGGTAAAGAAATAGCCGATGAGTTTGTTCATCTGCCCATTCGTTCGTGTTTCCTGAGTGCCCGCCCAGGGTTGGGACCCAGGGACAGAAGTCCCTGCTTTCACATTCTGACGTGGGACACGGACCCACACAAAGCATTTACGGTGCAGCGTGGGAAGTGCACACACGCGGGACTGACAAGCACGGGCAGCGGTGATAAACGTCATGGCTTCATTTGGCCCCATTAAAGGCCATACTTAGTCCCAAGCCCTGCCCCCCACCAGTCCCCAAGCCAAATTTTACGTTTTTATCACTTTATGAGACCAGCAGTCCTCTTCATGACCTCCACGTGGCCTTTGTGAACAGACCACTCGGGGACAGAAAACTCTACGCTTTCTTTCCTTAAACACCCGGATAGCATTCTTTACAAAATTCCCTTTTATATTTACCCAAATATTGTACTAGAATATATCATTAAACTGAACTTGTTACTTTTTTTTTTTCTTTTTCCCCTTTTCAACTTCGTAGCTAAATATCTTCATTGTCCCGATGACTTCTGGTTCTTAATTTCTTGATGCCCCCATTGTCATTATCCTGTTTGGGAAGAAAAATAGAACTCTTAAGTAGCTGAAAAGAACAATTTTTCGTAACCAAATCTGCAAAAACCCAAATCCTTACTAGGTGTGATGCAGGCCTTTAGTTTTAGGAAATTAATTTTAAGGTTGGAAATGAGTTTTGAGATGTGCTCTGTGAAAGTTGCTTTTGTTCTTTAAAATCTTGTTACTATAAATTTAAATAGGAAGCTTTGTAAGTTGTTTTTAAGTTAATACATAATAAAAAAAGAAAGAAAACTTCCACACAAATACACATTTTTTTTCACTAATTAAAAAATACCACTCAAAAAAGTGAATTCAAATGTATAAACAGGACAAGACGTTTTGGGTCCTCTAAGTAATCTGTGTGTGTGAAGCGGACAATGTCTCCAAGCTCGGTGAGTGTGACCACCGGCCGCACCTGCTCCCGAAGGAGCTAAGAGAAGGCTCATCCTTCTGGACAATCAGATAAAACGAGAGACCACCCGCCTTCTCAGAACCAGCGGGGTGTCCGCTCCTGGTTTACACCCTCCCCTGACCCAACGGCCCATGAGAGGCAGACCCCACCAGGGACCTCACCAAGCGATCTTTCACACGTCACTGAGGGGAGGGAAAGGTGAGGAAAACAAAAGGCAAGAATTGAAAAAAATCAAAGGCTGGGTTTGAAAGCAAATGCCTGGAAATCCTTGAACACTGACGGAAGGTGTCCCCAGCTGCGGTGCAGATGCTCATCCCATGACCGAAATATCAGGAAACGGTCAAGGTGAAGACCCACACGCGGAGGACGAGAGGATGGGCGCTACATGAGCTAATAAAGGGCTGGGTGGAGTCCACTCTGTTCTCGCTGACCACAGTCACCTGCTCTGTCCCTGCTCCCTCACAGCTCAAAGGGGGGCAGGGGTGCCCAATGACACCTCGGATAGTACCATCACCCCCACTCCAGCTCGCAGGAAACAGATCTCTTCTGCTTTTGCAGCCGGCACCGAACCAACGGTGAAGCAGGAAGGTCGCCCGCGCGGGTTAGAGGAGTAGCCCACAGCACCACCGGCCTCTCGGCTCGAAATGCGCGCTCAGAGATTCATACCACTCCCAGGAAGGGAGCTGTGGAAGCCCGTTCTTTCAAACTCACAAAATCAAGTATTCCGCAGAAGGACACCAACCGAATTTAAGCACGCGCTGCGGATTTAGTCACATGGCAGACGGCTCACGTGCTGCTCAAGGTGACATAACATTAGCAGGTGTCGCATACCACTCGCCGTGGGACACTTCTCAGAACTCCTGGGAAAGCCAGACAGGACCGCCTTTCTGCTTTAGTAAGTTCTGCTGAACTAATGGGGAAACTGAGGACCTTGACCTAGAATTTTCTTACGGGATACGTTGCAGGCAGTCAGAAAGTACTGACGGCATAAACTCCTGGCTCTTCCTGGATGGTGTCTTCAAAACGTCAGTTTTCTATCGGAAGTGGAGACAGATACAGCTGAATTCAGCTACGACAAAATGCATGGTGTAGACTCGCGCTTCCTACACCAGTATAACTAGGAGTCCGCAGCGTGTTATAGGTCGTGTTTTGTTTGCTTCTGCACACGGGGCCAAAATGATATTGCAATACTCTATGCTCACACACACACACACACACACACAAAAGGAAAACAGCAAATTACTTGCCTTTTTTATATTTTCAGCACATCTCTTGGCGCTCCGAGTTACCCTCTGTTGGGGTTCGCTCTCTGAAGCATTTCCTCCAGTAGGGACTGTAATTTTTCTGGATCTCAAACACATGGGGTCTGAAGGTTGCCTGACTTCTTCCTCCTGCTTCTTCCCAGAGACACCCACTCTTTTCTCCCTTTGCTTCTCCTTGGCTATGTCAGGCGAGGGCATCTGACCCAGTCTGGCAGACCTCAGACACATTCTGCTTTCATGGGCTTTGCCCCCAGATGTCGAATTCTTGGCTTGGTCTTCTGGGCTTTGTAACGTTGTCTCTTGGGACATCTTCAGGGGCTTCTTGTCACTTCTCTTCGTTTTCGGCTTTTCTGCTGCTGTTATAACAGGCTCGGGTCTTTCCTCTTCTGCTTCAGTTTTATTTGGACGTCTAGAGCGCAGGGACATTCCCTAAAAGTGTCAAGACATCCACAACATGCCACTCGTGAGTAATACAATTCTCACAATCCAACATGGAGAGAAAGAGAGAGGATCAAAGTGAACTTAGGGGCACCTGGGTGGCTCAGTCAGTTAAGTGGCTGCCTTCAGCTCGGGTCATGATCCCAGGGTCCTGGAATCGAGCCCCATGTCAGGCTCCCTGCTCAGCGGGGAGCCTGCTTCTCCCTCTGCCTGCCGCTCTGCCTACTTGTGCTCTCTATCTCTCGGTCAAAACTAAATAAATAGACTCTTTAAACAAACAAACAAACAAAGTGAACTTAAAAAGAATTCGCTTGAAAAGTTAACAGTCGTTTTCGAAGCTGCCAGGAATCACTTCGTTCCAGGGAGAAATCCTCTCTACTGGTAAACCGTGAATAAGGAATTCGGTCTCAATTTCCATCACCATATCTGAGTGTCATATATGTCAAATGGGATTACAACAAGCATTTAAAAAACACTCTAGAAAAATGCCCCCTTTTCAAGCAGTGAATGATTTCCTAATCCTTTCCCAATCATTGCTGGAGCAGGACGGGAGAACCGCAATTTCTGGCACTGGATTTACAAACTTCTCTCCGTGCAGGAGTAACTCCCCCTACCTCACAAGCCTGACAGGTAGGTTGTTCTCAGGACGCAAATACCCACGAGGACTGTCTAAACGCGTAAAGACTGACACAGATACCACTCCCCCCCAGTGCTCCTGCTTGTGGGGTCGGGAACAACAACACAGGACTGAGCTCCCCCCTTTTCTCAGCACCTTTCCCACCTCTGCAGATGAGCATAACTCAACCAGTTCCTGAGAAACTCTTGTCAAAATTCTTAGTTAATTTTTACTATTTTCCCCAACTTGTCTATTCTCTCTGTAAATCCCCAAAGGATTCTTTATCCTGGTCTGCAGTTATTCAGTGTGGAACGCAGACCCCTTTGGGAAAAGATACTCATATATACCTTCAAGCTATGAACAAACGTTAGCCCCCAGTGGAGAACCCCATCCAAGATGGCATATCCACCCAGCATCACCTGATGTGGAGGGGTCGTCCTTCCTGCTTCTCTTCCCCTCGTTTTAATCTCCCTGCTGCTCCTTGGCCGGTCTCCCAGGAGTTCCATCCTTTCTGCCACGACCCGCAGCCTCTTCTTCGCTGTCGGGGGCTCGGGTGGGTCACACCCCTCTGTGGGAGCCCTCCTCCTCCTCTTCGGCGCTGGCTTCCCCTCGGCAGCGCCCTGCGCAGGGGTCACGGATCGCAGCCTCTTGGCTCCTGCCGAACCTTCTTCCGTTCCTTGTTTCCTCTTGGAGGGCAGGGAAACGCCGCCTTCACTCCCAGATTCGATGGGCTCTCTGTGGGCCTGCAGGTCTGCCACGGCTCTTACTCTACGGGCCCTGAGGCCTCTTTGCAAAACGGTCGCGGGTTTCCTCCTGCCTGGAGTTTGCTCCGGAGCATCCTTAGGGTTACCCTCGGCCTTTCCCGGTTCCTTGCTGTGGTCCCGCACTGGGGACGACTCTTTGAAACTGGCCAAGTCTTCCAGGGGCTGGGCCGTTTCCTTAGGTGCTCTTAGCCGGTTTTTCCTGAGCATTACATTCTCCGCAGGGCTCAGTGTCTGCTTTGCAGTTTTTTTCAACAATTTGATGTCGTCATCAGCACCTCCTGGTTCTCTGTGTGAGTGTGCGTTTCCCCCACACGTTCGGGTGGACTTCCCGAGAGCAGAGGGCTCTTCCTTTACGTCCGCTTGCTGGGGAGAGGTCTTGAGTCGCCTCCTTCTACTTGTTGGCTTGTTGACTGGATCTGCTAGTGGAGATTTGCAGGGGACTGTTGTGGTTTTGTCATCAGCCATAGGGTCCTGGGTGTGCTCTGGGGTTTGGAAGAGCTCTCTGAGGCCAGCCAGGTCTTCTAAGGACTGGACATTTTTCTTGGGTATTCTTGACTGCTTCTTGCTTCCAGTTACATTTTCCGCAGAGTCCAGTGTCTGCTTTGCAGTTTTATTCAACAGTTTGATATTTTCATCAGCACCTCCTGATTCTCTGTGGGAGTGTGCGTTTCCTCCCCGTGTTCGGGTGGACTTCCTGAGAGCGGAGGCCTCTTCCTTTACGTCCGCTTGCTGGGGAGAGGTCTTGAGTCGCCTCCTTCTACTTGTTGGCTTGTTGACTGGATCTGCTGCTGGAGATTTGCAGGGGACTGTTGTGGTTTTGTCATCAGTCACTGGGTCTGGGGTATGCTCTGGGGTTTGGAACAGCTCTTTGAGACCAACCAGATCTTCTAGGGAACAGACCATTTTCTTGGGTGCTCTCGACCGCCTCTTGCTTCCAGTTACATTTTCTGCAGAATCCAGTTTCTGCTTTGGGGTTTCCTTGAACAATCTGATGGCTGCATCAGCACCTCCTGGTTCTCTGTGTGTGTGTGTGGCTTCCCCTGGCATTTGGATGGGCTCTGTGAGAGGTGAGAGCTCCTTCGCTACATCTACCTTCCCCAGAGGTATCTTCAGACGTCTCTTCATGTGGGTTGGTGTGGTGACTGTTTCTGCTAGTGGAGATCTGCCAGGCATTATTGCGGTTTTGACAATAGCTGCTGGTTCCTTGGTGTGCTCTGGGGTTTGGAAGAGCTCTTTAAAACCGACCATGTCTTCTAGGAACTGGGCCTTTTCTTTCCCTCTTCTTTTCCGCTTCTTGCTTCCGGTTAGATTTTCTACACAGTCTAGCTTCTTCTCTGGAGTTTCCTTAGACAATTTGATGTCTTCATCACCACCACCTGGTTCTGTGTACGAGAGCACGGTTTTCTTTGGTGTTCCGGTGGGCTTCCCTAGAGCTAAGGGCTCTTCCTCTATGTCCACTTTCTGGAGAGGGGTCTCGAGCTGCCTCTTTCTACTTGTTGGTGTGTTGACCGGTTCCGCTAGTGGAGATTGGCAGGGGACTTTGGTGGTTATGCTGTCTGTCCTTGGTTTATCTGTGTGGTTTGGTGTTTGGAAGAGCTCTCTGAGGCCAGCCAGGTCTTCTAAGGACTGGGCATTTCTCTTGGGTGTTCTTGACCGCCTCTTGCTTCCAGTTACATTTTCTGCAGAGTCCAGTGTCTGCTTTGGAGTTCTGTGGAACAATCTGGTGTCTTCATCACCGCCTGCTGGTTCTCTGTGTGAGTGTGTGCTTTCCCCTGGAGTTTGGGTGGGCTTCCTGAGATCCTTCTCTAGGTCCACTTTCTGGAGAGGGGTTTTGAGCTGCCTCCTTTTACTTGTTGGTGTGTTGACTGGATCTGCTAGTGGTGATTTCCAGGGGACTTTGGTGGTTTTGTCATCAGTCACTGGGTCCTGGGTGTGCTCTGGGGATTGGAAGAGCTCTCTGAGGCCAGCCAGGTCTTCTAAGGACTGGGCATTTCTCTTGGGCGTTCTTGACTGCCTCTTGCTTCCAGTTATATTTTCTGCAGAGTCCAGTGTCTGCTTTGGAGCTTCCTTGAACAATTTGATGTCTTCATCACCATTTCCTTGTTCTCCGTGTGATTGCGTGCTTTCCCCTGGGGTTCGGGTGGACCTCCTGAGAGTTGATGGCTCTTCCTCTATGTCCACTTTCTGGGGAGAGGTCTTGAGTTGACGCCTCCAACTGGTTGGTGTGTTGACCGGTTCTGCTAGTGGAGATTTGCGGGGTACTTTAGTGGTTTTGCTGTCAGTCCTTGGTTTATCTGTGTGGTTTGGTGTTTGGAAGAGCTCTCTGAGGCCAGTCAGGTCTTCTAAGGACTGGGCATTTCTCTTGGGCGTTCTTGACCGCCTCTTGCTTCCAGTTACATTTTCTGCAGAGTCCAGTGTCTGCTTTGGAGCTTCCTTGAACAATTTGATGTCTTCATCACCATTTCCTGGTTCTCCGTGTGAATGCGTGCTTTCCCCTGGGGTTCGGGTGGACTTCCTGAGAACTGATGGCTCTTCCTCTATGTCCACTTTCTGGGGAGAGGTCTTGAGTTGACGCCTCCAACTGGTTGGTGTGTTGACTGGTTCTGCTAGTGGAGATTTGCAGGGGACTTTGGTGGTTTTGCTGTCAGTCCTTGGTTTATCTGTGTGATTTGGTGTTTGGAAGAGCTCTCTGAGGCCAGCCAGGTCTTCTAAGGACTGGGCATTTCTCTTGGGCGTTCTTGACTGCCTCTTGCTTCCAGTTACATTTTCTGCAGGGTTCAGTTTCTGCTTTGGGGTTTCTTTGAACAATCTGGTATCTTCATCACCACCTCCTGGTTCTCTGTGTGAGTATGTGCTTTCCCCTGGAGTTTGGGTGGGCTTCCTGAGATCCTTCTCTAGGTCCACTTTCTGGAGAGGGGTCTTGAGCTGCCTCCTTTTACTTGTTGGTGTGTAGACTGGTTCCGCTAGTGGAGATTTGCAGGGGACTTTGGTGGTTTTGTCCTCAGCCATCGGTTTATCTGTGTGGTTTGGTGTTTGGAAGAGCTCTCTGAGGCCAGCCAGGTCTTCTAAGGACGGGACATTTTTCTTAGGTGTTCTTGACCGCCTCTTGCTTCCAGTTCTATTTTCTGCAGAGTCCAGTGTCCACTTTGGAGTTCTGTCAAACAATCTGATGTCTTCATCACTGCCTCCTGGTTCTCTGTATAAAGGCACGCTTTCCCCCTCCATTTGGGTGGGCTTCCTGAGAGAGGAGGGCTCTTCCTCTAGGTCCACTTTCTGGCGAGGGATCTTGAGCTGCCTCCTTTTCCTTGTTGGTGTGTTGACTGGATCTGCTAGTGGTGATTTCCAGGGGACTTTGGTGGTTTTGTCATCAGTCACTGGGTCCTGGGTGTGCTCTGGGGATTGGAAGAGCTCTCTGAGGCCAGCCAGGTCTTCTAAGGACTGGGCATTTCTCTTGGGCGTTCTTGACTGCCTCTTGCTTCCAGTTACATTTTCTGCAGAGTCCAGTGTCTGCTTTGGAGCTTCCTTGAACAATTTGATGTCTTCATCACCATTTCCTGGTTCTCCGTGTGAATGCGTGCTTTCCCCTGGGGTTCGGGTGGACTTCCTGAGAACTGATGGCTCTTCTTCTATGTCCACTTTCTGGGGAGAGGTCTTGAGTTGACGCCTCCAACTGGTTGGTGTGTTGACTGGTTCTGCTAGTGGAGATTTGCAGGGGACTTTGGTGGTTTTGCTGTCAGTCCTTGGTTTATCTGTGTGATTTGGTGTTTGGAAGAGCTCTCTGAGGCCAGCCAGGTCTTCTAAGGACTGGGCATTTCTCTTGGGCGTTCTTGACTGCCTCTTGCTTCCAGTTACATTTTCTGCAGGGTTCAGTTTCTGCTTTGGGGTTTCTTTGAACAATCTGGTATCTTCATCACCACCTCCTGGTTCTCTGTGTGAGTATGTGCTTTCCCCTGGAGTTTGGGTGGGCTTCCTGAGATCCTTCTCTAGGTCCACTTTCTGGAGAGGGGTCTTGAGCTGCCTCCTTTTACTTGTTGGTGTGTAGACTGGTTCCGCTAGTGGAGATTTGCAGGGGACTTTGGTGGTTTTGTCCTCAGCCATTGGTTTATCTGTGTGGTTTGGTGTTTGGAAGAGCTCTCTGAGGCCAGCCAGGTCTTCTAAGGACGGGACATTTTTCTTTGGTGTTCTTGACCGCCTCTTGCTTCCAGTTACATTTTCTGCAGAGTCCAGTGTCTGCTTTGGAGTTTCCTTGAACAATTTGATGTCTTCATCACCATCGCCTGGTTCTCTGTATGAGAGCATGGTTTTCCTTGGTGTTTGTGTGGGCTTCCTGAGAGCTGAGGGCTCTTCCTCTATGTCCACTTTCTGGAGAGGGGTCTCAAGCTGCCTCTTTCTACTTGTTGGTGTGTTGACTGGTTCCACTAATGGAGATTTGCAGGGTACTTTGGTGGTTTTGCCATCAGTCCTTGGTTTATCTGTGTGGTTTGGTGTTTGGAAGGGCTCTCTGAGGCCAGCCAGGTCTTCTAAGGACTGGGCATTTCTCTTGGGCGTTCTTGACCGCCTCTTGCTTCCAGTTACATTTTCTGCAGAGTCCAGTGTCTGCTTTGGAGTTCTGTTCAACAATGTGATGTCTTCGTCACCATCTCCTGGTTCTCCGTGTGAAGGGATGCTTCCCCCCGACTTTCGGATGGACTTCCTGAGAGTTGAGGGCTCTTCATCTAGGTCCACTTTCTGGGGAGAGGTCTTGAGTTGTATGTTCATCCTGGTTGGCATGCCAACTAGTTCTGGCTTTAAAGATTTCTGGCACTTTTCTGCAGTTTTGTTTCCCACATCCATTGTTTCCTGGGCTTGAGTGGGGGCCTGGGGGAGACCTTGGATGCCTCCTAGGTCTTCCTTGGGTTCTGTGTCCTGCTGTCTCTTGAGGGTGGTCAGGTCTGCTATTGGTTCCCATTTTTGCTCTGAATATCTTCTCGATCTCCTCACAGCTACCGTGTTTTCAGAACTGTCTTCTGATTTGATAGCTTTCTCACATGCTTCAAAACAGCTCTCCTGTTCCTCCGTCGCTCCCTCAGGTTTCTGTCCTCGCTGTGGAGTTTTCCTCAGATGTCGCCCTGAAGTGTTCTCAGCAGGGTCTGTGTTTGCTTCTTTGTCCCTGTGCCCTGGACCTGGCATCTGTGTATTTCTGAGCTCTGAGGACCTTCGGAACCTGTTTGCACTTAATGCCGCCTTCAGAGGCTCTGCTTCCGATCCTCGAGTTTTTTCGATGTTTGTGTTTACTCTAATAGCCGGTCGTCTGAGGGCAGGGCTGGCAGGCATCCTTTGATCGGATGGCTCTCGTGGAGCATTCTGAGTCATGGGGAATACATTCTCTCCTACAGGAAACAAAAACACACATGAGAGATAGATTCTCTTCCCTGTGTTGTGCCAATTTGGTATTTTACCTTTATGAAATACTGCGGAAGAGTCAATAATTCAGCCCCCTAACCAGCCAGCTAAGCTTATGAAGCTGGCTACTTACGTGGCCATACATCTTTCTTAAGTATGAACCACGCACACTTAGGAATAATGTTATCTGGTGACAGACGGTGGGGTCATACTGAGGTGGTGGTTCTGATCTACAGGGATCAGATAAACGAAAAAAAAATTCCTTAAGAACGGTCTCCTGAAGGCCGCCGCACTGTGTCTCAGGCACCCGAACACGGACATTTTCTTCAAGCACAAGAAGCAAACAGCTATTTCTGCTGTTGAACCATCCACACCGTAACATGGCTTATGCTCAGTATGCGTGGGGTCCATACCGCACAGGAAACACGTGCTGTTCAGCAGAGGGGACACTGTGAGTGAAAACTGTTCCCTCTAGGACAGGCAGTGGGTAACCAGTACTCAGTGAGAGAGCAAGACAGACTCATTTCTCCCATCTGGGGCTCATGCCGCGGCCCAGGCCATCCAGAACGTCAGCAGCGACAATCGCACCGTGCACACATTATCTTTCTCTTTGGTTATTTACAGTTATTTTGAGTTTGAGAAATTTACCTAACTACGATGAGAGATCATGCCACTTCTCTGCTGGTCAACCTCTTTAAATGAAAAAGGCAGATGTGTACACAGGTAGTTTGCAATTATTAAGCTACTGTATTAAAATTATTAATACAATTATTAATTACAATTATTAAAAATGTTATTATTACAATTATTCCTTTTTATGCCACTTGCTAAATACCAATGTTAGTTCAACTGCTAAAAGGAATTTCCTCTAAACATGACAGAACAGAGAAGCTGCAAATGGTATTTTTTCGGGAGTATCTATTGTAGAGAAATAATACAGCATCTGTTTAAGAAATAATAATACCAATTACAATAACTACTGAATAAAACATCAGAGTGCAGGAAAAAAACAAAACAGTAAACCAACCAAAAGTTTCTGAAGTGCACAGCAGAGGTTTTTCTCCTGAATTAGGTACTTGAAACTTTTTTCCGAGGAAATCCTCTGAATTTGAAAAAGCGTTGGGACATGGGCTCATTATTTGTGGCTTCACTTTTGCCGGAGTCTTGAACATTTCAGTTAACCCTGTGATGTGAGAATATTGGAAAAGCAATTAGCATATTGCTCCTATGTGCCAACAGGCATGCCAGTCCTCAGATACAGCAGAGGAAGTGGCAGAGAGAGAACAAGGAATCCCTCCCTAGAATTCTTGGGAGACAGGGTCATGTATTAATAATGAACTCATTTTGTTGAAGAGCAATGAGAAGCTAGAATTGTATCTTCTTTGCTTTTCCTCTTGGTGAGAAAATCTAAGGAAGGCAGTTGACATCTCAGTCTTGGACCATTGCCCTGATCCTGAACTCTGGCCGGGAGAGAGACTGGCGCCCCCGTGCCTCCCCTCCAGACATCCGGAAACCCAGTGACCTCATGCTTCCTTGAAAAATCCTAACTTATGTAGACCTGGGTTTTATGTACAAATAAAACATGCCCAATTTTTGAAAAATGACATCCACGGGGCTGCCCATTAATAGTATTGTCAAGTGATAATATCACTATGCTTTCATTTTAACACCAAAAAGTAATATTGACACAATAGAAGAAAAGAAGCATACAGTTCTTTAGATGGAAGATTTATCTTTCTGAAACACTCACTCACATTTCCTCTTTTCTCATTCTGCCATCAGTGGATCAAAATGCTCTGTCTGGCATCTGTTTGCAAGGCCTGTTTTGAGGGCCCTCAAATCAGCCCGTTCACTTAAAAATCTCATCCCTCTGCCCGTGTTCAGGCCTTCCTTAAAATACCCAGGATCCAGTTTTCTGCACAGATTGATGTTTTCATGAAAGTTACTCACACCAAGGGGTGGAAGTCGTTTGACTTCCACTGTCCTGGTCCTGGGTACTGAGTATATAAATTTCTATTAATTTTAGCTTAAAAATATTTTTGAGAATTGGTTTTTAATGCTTCATAACATCGCTGTTAGTTACACTCATACCTAATTTACAAGGATACACGTATGTGCATATGTCTGCCTATCAGGTGGCATATACTCGAAACTGTTTTCTCATTGAGCATGCTATCAAAACTGGCTACAAAGGTTCTGCATTTTTGTGGTTTGTTTTTTTAAAAAGCTGAATGTATTGGTCCAACTATGACTGTAATCACAGGGCACCTTATTTGGGTTCTACAGAGCAATACAACTATTGCATCTTAAAATATGCCAGGAAATAAGAACAAGAATCCATCTAATGGGAGATGGAATCAAGTCTCAGCTCCCTCCAGAAATGCTCGAGGCAGAAACCAGTGGTCAAACTGCGTGGCATGAAATCCCAACCCTGGGCTCTTGCCTTGATTCTAACCTAGAGCAACCACAAGGAAGTCACATCCCACTTTTGCCGAGAATGGAAACACTGGCTCAGCTACTGATGCTTGAGGGAAACCTTACAGGCCTTTGTTTTAAGACACAGTTAAGTTTCATGCAAGCGAAGAAAAGCATGAAGCAGCGAAATATTGCTCAAACCAATGGCTCTAACTTTGCAGCCATCAATGAGTAGCGATGCAGGGAAAGGGCAACTTTAAGGGCAAGCCTGCTCCCTTCAGCATAAAGAAGCTTCCAGTTCTCCATACCGGTACTGCAATCCAAGGTAAAGTTGTACATTTTCCATTCCTACCTGCTTCGTGCAGGACTCATGATCCCCCTTATTATCGGGGACCTGTTCTTGGTCTCCAATCCAGCCTTCTCTTCCTTGAACCGTCACCGCCCCAGGAAGTCGACTAAAATGTTTATCCTCCCAAAACTCATTCACAGTAGATACAACTATAGGACCCCCATCCACATCCTCCCACGAAGAAGGATCAGAGGGCTATCGTTTATAAGACCCAAGCTAGGTTTTTACCTGAAAGATCTTCATTAAAGTCCATTTTTTTGTTGAATACAAAGCTGTTGAGCATTCTGTAGGGCCGAGCGGGCACGTTTACTTTCTCAATGTGAGCTTTCCCTATTATTATGGTACAAGGAGAATTGGCATGGCCTGTGCTAAATTGATTGTGAACATCGCTAACAGCCTTCTGGAAAAAAATATAACAAGATGAACAAAATGTCAAAGCATAAATGCACAGTCCACGGAATCATACAGAAGAGACTGGGCTCAAAGGGCAACTCCTACCTTTGGAGTATTCATTCTCCTCTGCCTTTTGCTCAGCTGCCTTTGGGGGCCATGTTTAACCACTCTAGCTTGTGTTTGTTTGGCTCCGAGTTTTACGACATCTGCCCACGATTTTGCCACTGTCAGAAGGAGAAAGTGTTGAAATGTTTCCAAACTCGTATTCATGAGAAAATGAACCTGACGACATTATCTGCCAACACAACACTCACCGATTAAATTGGCTTCAGAAGCACCACTCCTTCTTTTGGAAAAAATCCTCTGCAAGATCTCATGTTGGCTTCGATCGATGGAAGTTCTCTTTGAAGGCAAGGTACCGCTCTTCCTCCCTCCCCTCTTGGGAATGTCTGTATGATGAGATTTGCTGCCACTGGAGACCGAGGACACCTTGCATGACCTGCGGCGGGCGTCATTTGCAACTGGAGAAGTTTGCGTCGGATTCTGAGCTGGAGATCCTTTACACTGGTCTTGTGCAGTCACTTCCAAACAGATTTCCGAAGAATCTTCTTTTCTTGATGGTTGAGGGTATTCCTGATGAGATTTAAATATTCATAAGAAACCTTACCACAAATATAACATCTCTGTAGTGAATGTGAAAACCCTACCCAATTAAGAATTGTTTTTTCAGAGATTTTATTTATTTACTTGCCAGAGAGAGAGAGCACACAAGCAGGGGGAGCAGCAGAGGGAGAGGGAGAAGCAGGCTCCCTGCTGAGCAGGAAGCCTGACAAGGGGGCTCAATCCCAGGACCTTGGGATCATGACCTGAACCGAACGAAGGCAGATGCTTAACCAACTGAGCCACCCAAGTGTCCCCCCATTAAGGAGTTTAGCTGTTTAAATCTTGAAGCACCAAACATTTCAACCACTGTCTGTCAAGTATCAGGTAGAAATAGGAGTCGGTCCCCCTCATTTAAGAAATAAAAAGGATGGGAAAAAAAACAGCAAACAAGTGTTAATTGGGGTATTTTGGGTAGAAAGGCAGAAGGAACCTCCCAAGGAGTGACAAGTGAGCGTGCTCTGATCTGAATTGGAGAAAAACACCATCTGTAGGTGTCTAATCCAGCTTCGGTCTACACAGAAGGGGGGCTGCTCATTTCTGGGAGCCCATATAAAATGGAAAAGGAGCCAGGCATACCTTACACTCCTTTAGGTTTGAAAAGAAATTAAAGACTGCCCAGGCCCTCTGACGAGGATGAGCCGTGAGGCCCTACCTTTCTAGAGACCGCAAATCAGGAGGACAACAGAGCCTAGCGTAGGTGATTAAAAGTTCTAAATAGCTGATGGTCAAAATCATGGGTGTGTTGCCACTCAAGATTTTCCTTTTCACCTTATAATTCTTAAAAGAAAAAAAAAATGCCTTATGGTTATGTGTCATGATGTCTCCAGATTCTTTGTAATTGCTTCTGTGTCTTTTTTAAAGATTTTGTTTATTTATTTTGAGAAGGACAGAGCCAGAGAGCACACAAGTGGGTGGAGGGCCAGAGGCAGAGGGAGAATCTCCAGCAGATGCCCCAGTTGAGCACGGAGCCGGACTCGGGGCTCGATCTCACGACCCTGAGATGGTAACCTGAGCCGAAATCAGGAGTCAGACGCTTAACCGACAGAACCACCCAGGTGTCCCTTTAATTGCTAGTCTTTACTGAACCCCGCAGGGATCTCCTGTGAGTCTGGCTGGCAGGGCGGCCCTGTAGGAGGCAGCCCTGAGGACTCGCCTGTCCTCAGCCCCTTAGAATCATGCTTCGAAGCCCAGTGAAGGAGCTCTCCTTTAGATTTTTTAATTTTTACTATTTTATTAGAAAGAGAAAGGTCTTCATAGTAATTGTGCTGGTGTGGGGAGTTTGAAAGAGTATGATGATACGGGCTGCCCAACATACCTTGATGATTTTCTTCAGGACAGGTGGAGTGTGGCTGGCGAGAGAACTTCTCGGTGTTTCTCCTCTCTTAAGAGGTGTATTAGGAGGTAAGTTCTCATCAAATAACTCCGGCTTCAAACAGCCACCAAAGGAGACCCGCCTCCTTTTTAGGGGTGTTCCCTCAATCTTATCTAAAATAAGGAATACAAATGTGGAGAGAGAATGAAAGACGTACGCTTATATAGACTCGTTACACTTGTGAAGACTGTTAAAGACAAACCACTGGTACAGTCCACTGAAAGCTAACATCATGGCACTTCGTCCCTTTGTCATGCTGAGGGCGCTGGAGCTGCTTCAAGGGCTCAGGAAAGATCCAGGGACAAACCAACAAAACAATGTCAAGTCCCAACTGGACAGGACAAAGATTTTCTACAAAAGGGTGAAAAATCCTGTGTGGACAGAGCTTGATAAAGGGATTGGTCTGGACTGGTGGCTTCCACATGGGAGCAGGGCAATGACGGAGATGGAAGTCTCCGCAGTGACCCGGGAGGGCCTTTTCAAAAGCCACCTATGAACTCGGGCCTCATCCAGACCTACCTAGTGAGAAGTCACGAACTTGACAACTTCTCCAGGTAGTTCGAATCGGCAATTCATGAGTCCCAACCCCACCTCACATCCTTGTGAACCAGCACGCCACAGAAATCCCTCGTCTAAGTGGTGCCCCTTTCGGAGACTCATAGGGCCATTGTGATGGATGCGTGCGGGTCTCATTTCAGAGAGCCGCGCACCTTGGCCAAGGGCCCCTCTGCAGATCAGAGCCCGGACAGTGAGCCTGCTGCTTTAGAACATCTGCAGAGCCCCAAGAACTGCGGGCGGATGCCCGGGAGGTGCCACGCCTCCTCCAGAGGTCACCGCTCTGCCCCTCGTTGTGTCACGTGAGGCCATCAGCTTCCCTATTTGCAAGAGGGAAATCACGGGAATGCTTGTCCCCTGGGGACTCCCGCTGCCTGCTCAAAGGGTTAGTAAAAGTGTGAATGTCTGAAAAACACCTACAACAGCACCTGATGCATAAACCCCTGGGTTAGCCCAGTGTTTTATAAAGAAAACAAAACAAAAAAACTGCTAGTCGGAGACCCTGAGAAGAGTAAAAATCCCCAAGAGACGCCCTCTAATATTTAAACATTTCCAAGGGATTGATTTCCCTGGACTTCATTTACGGGAGCAGACTCATGGGCTACAGGGGCTTATGGGTCAGAATTAAAACTTGTGTGAAAAGCCATTATGCTTATTGGGCGTATCTTCCCTCCTATTTTCTCATAGGGGTAACAGGAGACTCCACCATGGTTTTGGAGCCCCTCAAAATCCCCGGCTCCCAGGGGAACCTCCCTGACCACCTGCGCTTCCTCTGGAGCCCCTGGTTACAAGTCTCCGGAGGATGGGTCTATCAGAGCAGACGGTGCACATGGCTGTGTCATAAGCACACCACCGTGCCTCACAGACCGTCTACACCAGGGCCATCACTGTTGAGGGAAGGAAGGTCTCATGACTTCATATCTGGAAGTCTGTCTAGATATGCGTGAGCCCTGCGGGGGAAAATAAATGCACAGTTAAGTAAACTTACTAATGGAGTCACCAAAGTTGTTGCTATCAACTGAACTACGACCAGGGAACCCAGAGCTCGAGTGCCCGGTTGTGGTGCCCACTTTCTCAGGCTGGTGCACGGAAATGCTTTGAATCTTCCTTTCAACTTGAACGGACAATGGAGCTAAAACAGCGTGATTCTGAGTTTCCAGTTCTGTGGTAAGAATGTCCACACTGGTAGGAACACTCCCCCGCTTTTTGGAGAAGCATTTTTCTGGTGCAGCTCCAAAATTATCATCATTTTCGACTCTAGTGGGTGTCTGATTCCTGGTTAAGAACTTCCGGGGAGGAAATGTTTTGTTATCTGTCCCGAAGCCTTCCCTTTGATCCAGATTCACGGACTCACTTCCGCTGGGAACACCCATGTCTTCGCTCCGACGTTTCCGTGGGGCATTGTGTGGGGAATGTTGGACCATGGTCCTGGTTCCTGTCATCTCCTTAGGAGGGACGCTGGGACCCATGGTCTCCTTGGGAGTCTGAAGAGCCTCCTCATCCTTTCTCCTGCCCTCAGTCTGGCTAGCTCCTTGTTCTCCCAAAGCAGGGTCGGCCTTCACTGGGGCGAATCGACCCGACCTGGGCCTGGATTTCACTGAGACCAGGACTTGCGTCCCGTCTTGTAACCCACCAGAACATTCGTTCTCTGATGCACGATGACTCGGTGACCCTGATTTTTTACCGCTCTGCAGAACATTTCCTTTTTCTGATTTCACATCAAACTCTTCTTTCATGGACTCGTAAAGCTTCCTAAAGGGAGACTCATGGTTTTCACTGTTCTCAGGATGCCATGTAGAGGGGAAAGACTTCAGTTCTCCGTGACAACTCACTAAGGGTACGCTGGAACCTTCCTTAAAATCCCCGGCTGTAGGATCCATTGCATTTCTGTAGTTCTCTCTAGGAAGTTCTGAGGAACAAACAGCATTAATTGTTTTTCTAGCAGCGTGATCTTCGGGGCCACCCGAGACTGTGCCGGCTGCTTTGCCATTCCTCACGTGTCCCAGAGGACTTCCTGAGACATTTTCTTCACAGAGTTTTGAACGGGCATCAGATTCTTGAACTTTCCCATCTTGGCAATGAGTTATGAAATAAGAAAGAGAAAGTTCAAGATTTTTTCAGTGATTAACACCGTGCAGTATTCAAATTTTACAACCATTTCAAATTGTCTTGTAATCTAGTTTTTCACTTAGCCTACAAATTATTTAATGCCAAAATGCGTAAGAAAAGTATTCTGATACTTGAATTATGATGCAAGCAAATAAATCACAGCAGCCTCCTATAACCAATATGAGGGATCACCTGCTATTAGTCAACTCGATTCAACTGACATCCGTGTTCAGTTCATTTATACTTGGACGCTCCAGTAAGCATGGTGCCCCACACCTCTCTTGAGGAAATGGTTAACTCGGGGCTCTGCCTATCTCTCATGTTAAGTAACACAACCTCCTAGCCTTTGTGAGCTCAGACGGAGAACGCTCGAGTTCTCGTTGTCTCTTCCTTGCCCTAGCTACAAAGAGAGCTGATCTTGCAGGATCCCAGAATAAAACCAAAAAATTACTAACCAGGGTCGGAAGTGAAGCCAGATCTTGAGACCCGATGCAGAGATTCCTGTAAATCGGCAAAATAAAGACAGCTATTTAGGTGCTTGTTCAAATATGACCAACAGTCATATTTCTGAAGATATTCTTGCTGTGGATGCTCTTCCTTACCAAACTGTTCTAATAGGAATTTTAGAGACTTTGAGAAATGAGCCAAAGACACTCAGGGGCAAGTGCCCATAGTACAAGTATTTCTTAGCTGATTTTAAAAAGTATAATGACAGAATAAGAAGCAAACTTGAAGCTCAAAACTGTTTAAATGGAACCTCAGTTGAGTTTTTCTAACTTCCTCAAACTTCTTTCTCATCACCATATGAAAGAACCAAAGCTAAAATTAAACATCACCTATGCTCAGCATCTGTGAATTACTGGGCACAGAATTATTGACTTAATACTTAGTTTTATCAGAAAGAGGCTGCAGGACCTGTGGATGAGCTGGGGCCCCACTCAGCCTGGGTGCTTGGGTCAGCAGGTACACACGAGCCCGGATGTTCAGGCGAAAGTGAAACCAGCACATCACAGGCATTGTGCCCTCCAAGCGCAGCAGTCAGATCCAGTGCTCCTACCTGGCCCCCAACTGCTGCCTTCACAATCTGTGGAAATCTTTAGGAAGGAAAAAATCTTTAGGAAGATTTTTTTAGGGGGTGAGGAACAACCATAGACTAACAGTGATGTAAGGTATAAAAGCTCAATGTTGCTTCAAAGGAGGAAAAGTATCTCATCTGAATTATTATGGGGAAAAAAAAAATCACAAAATATATCCGAAGGCAAATAATTTAACTTCTCTCTTCAATCAGTTTCAGATTTCTCGGTATCTGACACGTTGCTTCTCTAACTCACCAAGTGAGGGATCAGTTTCTAATTTCCAAAACTGGAAGTTGGCCAAGGATCTTATGACTAAACAATAAAAATGAATTAAAATTTAAAACTATGTACAGGGGTGCCCGGGTGGCTCAGTCATTAAGCGTCTGCCTTCGGCTCAGGTCATGATCCCGGGCTCCTGGGATCGAGCCCCGCATCGGGCTCCCTGCTCCACGGGAGGCCTGCCTCTCCCTCCCCCACTCCCCCTGCTTGTGTTCCCTCTCTTGCTGTGTCTCTCTCTGTCAAATAAATAAAATCTTTAAAAAAAAAAAAAATATGTACAAAATATAAGCAAGCATATAAGCCCATTTTTTGTACCATTATATTCCACAGGCATAAAAAACACTGTCAAAGTGCTATAACACGTTCTCAGTATTCAGTTTCAATACTGACCTTATCACAATCCAGACAACAAACAGTTTATAGGTCTTCTAACCACTTGTAGCCCAAAGTCCAGCCTTTTGCTTGGTCCCCTAATACCTACCAACAAAGTAGGTAGAGAACCTCAAAATCTAGCTTTCCCCAAAGCCCAGTGAGGGGCAGGGTCACCATTAAGGTCATTCCTCTAAGGAGGAAGCAGCACATAGCAGGAGCAGAGATCTTCAGTTGAAGGGCTTCCCGCTAATTTCGGGTATAGGTACAATATGACTTTTTAAACCAGTGAATTACAGCCTGGTCACAGGAGACCAGCTTGGGTAGCTTCCTAAAGGAGAGAAATTCTCAGGACACATCCTACTGCATCTCTAAGGATGGGCCCAGAATCGCATTCCAATAAAGCCATACTGTTTGGCTGGACACAAGTAGTAAGATTCTCTCACAAGACACGGTGCAGTGATGCTCTCCCAGGGGCATGGGTTATCTCTCCATCAAAGTTAGGAAGCATCTCTGGGACTCACAGCTCTGATGTGATCATTTCAGACGCATAAAGATGGAAGAACACAGTAACTGGGAGACAACACAAGCCACTGATCTAGTTCCCAGACTTCAAATCTATGTGATGAGCTGTCCTAACCAAAGGTTTAGAATTAGATCAGATCGTGAGATACTCCAGGAGGCTTCGGGCCAGAGTGTAAGACTGACTCAGTCCTCTCATTGTGAAAAGAAAAAAAAAAAAAGCATAGTTGTAAGTGATTTCAGTATGTCTAAATTCAACTTGTTTAAGATCTCAGGTTACCTGACCCTCTCTCACTGTCAAGTCACCCTCCCTTGTGAGACGTCATTCATCGATGTGCATATAAATGATTTCATAGTATCATGCAGAAGAATCAGAGGCCACAGTTGGATAATCCACCCCCCCCATCACCTGTTTGCGTTTTTGTCCCGTGAATTCCGCTGACTCGCTTCTATTCTGATGACTTTCATTTTCATACCTGAAGTGCACAGAAGGACAGACACACATTCAGATTCCGGCTTTGTAACTGATGGGAAAGCCTGCTTATCTCATTAATGTCCAAGGAGCAAGGAACAAATGTCAGGTTTTATTCTAGAGATTCACCTTATTCATGGAAATAAAGGTAGAATTAGAAAAGACTTTACACTAAAAACTTGGATAGGTTGCCTCAAATTTCTTTGGCAACACTGTTGTCAGAGGTGGGGACCCAGATTAGTTTCTGAACACTGATAAGCTGTGTGATTTCAACAATATCTGAGTACCTCTGTGAAAACCTGCATATGAGAGCCGATCAGATTCCCACCGGTTTATGTCCGTGGAGATCATCTGAGGGCTTTGGAAGTTCACCCGGGAAGCCGAGGCCTGAGTCACTTGGTGATGTTACCTACTGCAAGGTCACCACAGAGCCACCTGTAACTTAGGATCACTGTGAGCTTCTGTTTCCTGCCTTCCCCATCTGTAGCCGAACAAAGACTGGCACATTCTTGAAGATGTAGACAGATTTAACAACATAACACTGTCCTTCTACCAGACCCTGGGCATAATTCACAGAACCACCTGCTATGGGCATCCTGAACTTGGCCTCCGTGAGGTGGCCTGATCCGAAACAGCCGGGTGTCTGGACTTATTTCTCCTGATCGCAGAGTTCACGGTCAAGTTCTTCTTCCTAAGAACCCCTTCCCCATTCTTGTGTTGGAGGTATTTAATTATCTCACTTAATCTCAATCTGAATAGCATCTCATTTGGGGGAAGAAGTTCTGGTCTCCACTCCACATCAAATGCTTCCTACCTAGAAGTCTATTCAATAAGCATACCCTTTAAAAAGGAAGGCAAATTCACAAGCCCAGTGAAAAAGATGACCAATCGAACACATCGGAAATATGTGTTTAATGCGAATGGAGGCAGTAATGAGGTCGGCGTTTTATTGGACAACACGGATGACCAACGTGACCCTACTGTGAGCTGCCTAAAAGAGACACGAGGCACAATCAAAGGCGCCTACAGGATGAACGTGGCAGGATGGGAGAGGACACAAGCCACAGCAACGAGGAGAGAGCTGGAGAGGGCGTACGCTAACATCAGACAAAAGAGATTTCAAGATAAAAATTGCACACGAAGACCAAGCATATTTTATAATGATAAAAGGATTGCTCTACCCAGAAGATAAACCGATTGTAAAGAAAAGGGCACCTAACAGCTGGTTCCAAGAGACAATCTGAGCCTTAAGGATTATGAAAAGTTGAAAGCAATGTGCCAGAAAATATGATAATATGCAATCACTGATTAAAAAAAAAAAAGCATTACGAAAGGTACAGCATATCTCAGAAAGATAAGCGACAGAGCTTCACCTGCCAGGGCAGAATTCTAAATTTCAACACATAGTATAGCCTCAACAGAGAGACAGCAGAAACAGAAGAGCTAACAAAACAGAAAGAAAAAAAGAATCCTCAATGTGATTTCAACCCGCGCACCTGAGTAAGAATCAAGGGCTACGTTACTGGGATTCTAGAGCCAGGGATTTGAATCTAACGGGTGGTCGTGGACAGAAAGCTCCCCACCCCCCTCCACCCCAACGCCGGGAGCCGTAGAGCGCACATTCTTTTGGAACACACAGGAGAGATTAGTAAAAAAAAAATCAACCACATCTGGTCATAAAGCAAGCCCTCGACTCACTTCAAAACCTGGAAATTTCCCAAACATCCGTCCAGAATGAGTAAATTGTGTATAATTGGGTATATAACTGGGATATCATTTCAATGAAATATTTAGCAGTGAGAAAGAACAAAATGGGACATCCACGCTCTGGCTCTCACAAGCCTGGGAGCAGGACTCAGCTACAAGCACATACTTCGTTGTTTCAAATTGATGGGGTTTGTTAATAAAGACAGACAAAACCAGAGCGGTTAGAGATGCATGCTTAGGTAGCAAAACTCCAAAGATTTTATGTCATCAGAAAAGCCACTCGGGTGGTTTACTTGGTGAGGGAAAGAAGCAGTGATTAGAAGAACTATTCAGAAGGTTCTGGAAATATTCTGTTAACAGCTTGGGTGGTGTATTAGTTTGCTAGGGCGGCCATCCAAAATGCCACGCACAGGTGGCTTCAACACAGAAATGCATTTTCTCACAGTTGTGGAGGCCGGAAGTCCGAGATCAAGGTGTTGGCGGGACAGTTTTCTCCTGAGGCCTCCGTCCTGGGCTGGCCAGGGCCGCCCCTGCTGCCTTCATGTGGCCATCCCTCTGAGCTCCTGCTCCCTTTCTTCTGTGTCTTTATCGCCTCTTCTTACAAGGACACCAGTCAGATTGATCAGGACCCACCCTAATGGCCCCGTTTTAACTCAATCACCTTTTTAAAGACCCTGTCTCCAAATACAGTCATATTCTGGCTTTCCGGGGCTTAAAACTTCCCTATATGAATTTTAGAAGGGACACAATTCAGTCCATAACAAATGATGATCACCCAGGTGCTCACGTCAAGATAAGCTGAGCTGGACATCTTGTCTTGTGTCTTTTCCCCAGGAGCGTCTTTTACTTTAAAATGAAACAGAAACTGAAAAATGCATGCGGCTTCACCACACTCACAACAAAAATAAGACCCCGTGAGGCTCTGGTCACCCTTCTGTGGCCCAGCTCCACGCACTCGGATCCTTGAATGTAGTCACACAAGCCCCACGTGTCATCCCTGCTACACCCTCGTGACCTCGGACTGAGAACCAGGGGTGAGAGTGCCCGCCTCAAATGCTCTGACATCATCTGCAGCACAGAAAAGTCACAGACGTCTGCCAGGCTAGTTCTGGTGCATGAGTGTGGAGAATGACTAGTTCTTACTTTTCACCCACCTGAAGGAACGATCGACAACAGTGATCACATCTCCATGCGTTAGCCGTACAGGCTCCGTGATAACGGATCCGTTCACTTGTGTCGGATTGGTGGAGCTGAAATTAAACAATACTGCCTACAAAGTAGAAGAAAGGGGAAAATAGGTAATTGATGAATGGGTAAAAAGTGAAATGAAAAGTTAAAAAATAAAGCAAAACAAAACACAACAGATTTCAAACACCCACTTACCTCCTGCCCACTGATCTCAATTTTGCAATGCTGTTTTGACACGACAGGGAGCTGGATCCGAATGTCACATTCGATACCCCTTCGATGAAAGAAATTAAGAGTTTTAGGTTGCCACAGTTTTTTCTAGAAATTCCATGAATGCTTCAAAATAAAACAGCATTTGACCAAATGTCTGATCCATAAATGAAACAACAGAAAGTGATCATCAGTTGGGCGATGTGATGACCCGTGCATTTGGCAAACAATTTTGACAAGTATTGTATAAGCGACTATTTTAAATCTTTAAGACTTTGGGTACTTGAAAACAATTATAAAGGAAAATATTAGAATACAAAACTGGATTGTCTTTACTGAAATACCTATGCTTTTAAGACCCAAATAAGGGAGTACTTCCTATCAGTTTGGAGAACTGTAACAATTTCTGATACTCTGTGCCTTTTTTTCTAGAAAGAAAGGTTTATGTGTGTTTGTTTGCAATGTTATGTATGTTTCAAGGTTTCATCATCACTACATGTGCTGTATTTTATACTAACACCTGTCTCTTCACATATAAAAAGACAATCACATCAGCACCTATATCACGGGGTTGTTCAAACAATGAATGAATTTTACATTTCTGCCATTTGCCTGGCACATAGTCAATGCTATTTACTCATGAGCTTTTCATTGTTTTAAAACTGCACTGTATTAATGGACGGATTCACAAGTCTATTATTAAAAATACAAATGCGAGCAACAAATAAGCATTATTAGATTCAACTTCACTTTCCACACAAAGAACATCAGCAGGAAGCACCATTAGGGAGAATTTCCAAACCCACGTGCAGACTAATCCAAATGGTCCTTAGTAAGTTTCCTTGGGTCTCTGAGGTTCCCTTTACTGTAAGTTTGAACAGTTACGTACTCTCCTTTCTGTTCTCAATACACTATTCTGGAGCTGGGACTCTCTCTTTCTAGAACGCCTATAAAAGATACAGTGGTATAAAATAATTGCAGAGCTGGAAGTGGACTCCCCAGGGCTGATGAACTTGGATTGTGAGTGTCAGTGTGCGCTCAGTTTCTTGTCCCTGCATAGTTGTACGGTGTCCTTGGCCTTCGTGGAGAAATGGGTTTAGTGGTTTCGCCCTGGTGTGGCAAATAGGTTGTAAAGGACAAAGCAGTACCTCAGTAGCTGTGGATATAGAGCAGTGCTGGCTGTCTGTCCATATAAAGAGAGAAATGGGCTCAGCCACAGAGGTTTAAAATATCTGCTTGTCCCCTATATTAACACTAACCCCTACATTAACCCTAACCAGATACACAGTTGTATTTTCTGTTTCACGGTCTCCTAGCCTTTCCAGCCCAGGCACTCTTGGACAAAACTTGCTCCTCGTTTGAGGTTCCGTTGTCGGGTTTCTGTGTTTGTTTTTGTGGGTGTTTGGCTCATTCCATCCGTGACCTTTGCAGGCAGTCAGACGTGATGCGGAACTTGGGTTCTAAGGTGTTTCTGGTAGTGGGGTCATTGGTTGGCAGGAGTAAGTCATGCTTTTTCTCTAAAGGGGGATGAGGGTGGTAATCCACGAGACAAGCTAAGGTGTAGTTGTTAGAAGAATTTTGCGACTGGAAATTTTAGCTTTGAGTTTGTTGCTCTAGTTCCTAAGATAACTTGGAGATGCTGCTCATTTGTCCAGGGCTCCCTCTGACCCCTGGGACCCCACCCATTCTCTCACTTTAAGAAAAAACAAGTAATTGTTGCAGAGCTCTCTGTATTCTGCAGCTGCCCTTTTGTAAGTACTTTTCTCAAATAAAACCATTAAAAAAAAAAAAAAGAATATCTTTTCCTCCATATGTCACATGACCAAACACTTCTGAATGGGTTCTAAATGATAAAATCCCACATAAAAAGATATTTAATCACTGCTGTAGCATAACGAGAATTACTGACATTTAACACCAAAATGTTTATTCTTTTTCCTTTGAAGAGAAAAGAAGGTATGGGAAGTGAACAGCTACTTTAAACTAAAGAAGAGAATTTGATTTTTAGATAACAGACTATTCCAGAGAGAGAGAGAGAGAGAGAGAGCGAGAAAGAGACTATCTCATTAGATCTGAGAATTTGTGTGGCTGCAAACTGCTAACTAGAATCCCTATGGATCAGCGGTTCTTAACCTCAGCACCGTTGACATTCTTTACAGTAGGAGCTGTTCTGTACATTGTAGGCTCCTTAGCAGCATCCCTGACCTCTTTCATTTGATGCCACTGGTTTGAGCCTCCCACACTGTGACATAGAAAAATGTCTCCAGACCTTGCCAGATGTCTCCTGCAGGGCAAAAGAACCATGGCTGAGAACCACTGCTTTTTATGACTCCACATTCAACCCATGCATCTGCTAGACACAGAGTGCCAGCTATTGATCAGCTCTCTCTCGCCAGACCCCTACCAGGCGCTGCGTACATCACTGTGAACCGGACAGTCCCTGTCCTTACACAGTTTAGTAGTGCGAGACACAGCCAAGGACTCATCACCCTGCATGGTGTTAGGAAAGTCCAGAGGAGTGTTCACCTAAGGGTTCTCTTTAGGTAACACTTAAACGGATATCTGAAAGTTGGAAAGGAAGCACTCACATAGGAAGATAGAACATTCCAGTCATAAAAGTTTAAGCTGGCCAAAAGCGCCAAGATGAGCAAGAGCTCGGAAAGTCTGAGGTGAGGTAGAACATGGTAAGGATGAGGTGGGTAGGACGGGGTGGGGCTACGTGGGTAGAAGGCGCTCGGGGGTCCCACCTCACAGGGCTCCACGGAGAGGGTGACTTACCACTTTATAAGAAATCCCATGTTACACACCTGGAGCAGAGTGTGCCTGTGATACTGGGACCATAGTCATTTACCACCAACACAAGCCGGCAAAAAGAAGGAAGTTCTCAAAACACTGGCAGGACTTCTCTTTTCATTTTTCCAAAAAACCAACAAGCCAAATACAGAGCCTCCTCCCCTCATTTGCTCAGTAGTGTCTCCCCACAGCCAAGGCAAGCCAAGTTTGGAGGGATTTCAGATGAACATACTGGTCATCTAAAGAATGCCTGAAGTGAATCAGGTTTTGAGAATAATCTACATTTTTCTCAATTTAAAGATTTTATCAAGTCATTTTTAAAATGTGTTTGATTAAAAAAATACTAAACTGTATAAACATTGTTTTCCAAAATCTATTTCCTAATAAACAACTATGTTACATTGACAATAGGTAGGAAAGTCCCCTGCAAATGTGGGGGCAGGAACCACTCCTAGGGTGTTTCCAGTCTGTTAATCTATGATTAGGATATTAATGTCTTTTAAACTAAATTGTCCACCCCTGTGCAGGGCTCACCTTCCAAACAAGCAGGTGCTGAGGCTCAGTGGAAAGTGGGGGCCGTCCACCCCACTTCTTTTGATGGTAACAAGGCGTCCTGTAGGACCCATTTTCTAAGCAAGATGTTGAGTATAATCCTTATAGGAAGGTCAGTCATCAGAAGGTTTGCTGAAGCAAACTTACTGCAGGAACATGCCACTGAATAAAACAGTAACAAAACACACGAGGTTGGGGGCGGGTGTTATTCTAAAAGCAAAGAGATTGGAAGTCACTTGTAAGTGACCAAATGGGCTCACATGTACAATTCGCCATGCTCCTGCCACCCTGACCCACACCTTACTTGAGCCCCAGCCAGGTCCCGGCCTGCACCCCAGAGCGCCCCCAATACCCAGTGCCCCCAAAGACCCGCGGCCAGGACGCAGTCCATCAAGGTCTGGGCTCCCGGGAGTTCCCACCGAGACCGCCTCGCCAGAGCCCCGGCCACGTTGCAGGCGCTGGTTCCGGCAGAGCAGAGGGGTGGGTCCCTAAGGCCTGGGCCCCCAGGTCCACCGGCCGCCCCCGCCCCCCGAGGTCCCCCGACAGTGGCTCACCCAGGACCAGTTGCCCGCACCGCCACCAGTGGGTCCACCGCCCTGCCAGATGCAACCCAAGTCCTCACCGGGAAAAGCCAGAGACTCGCCCACTTGCGTCCACCGCCCGCCCCTCGCTCCAGGGACGGGGACAGCCCGCGGCCACCGCCGCCGCAGTCCTCACTCCCCCCGCCGTCGCCCTCGCCGGCGACCAGTCCAGCCCAGCTGCGTCCGGGAGGTGCCCAGCGTTAGTTGCTCCGCGCGTAAAGCCGCCGCCGCGCCCTCCCGATTCAAATGAAAACAACGATTCGAATTTGGCGCTAAGCGCTGCGATTGGACGCGGCGGCGCGACGGCAGCCCAATGGGCAGGGGCGAGGGTGGGGCGGGGGCGGGGCCAGAGGGGAGGGCGCGGGCCCCGCGGGGCCGGGAGTGCGGGCTGGCGGGCGCCCGGTGCACCTGCAGAAGACAGAGGGTTCTCACCAGGGACAGAGTGAAAAAGGCGGAAATGGAACATGGTGTTACTGCCAGGAAACCTCTCTTGCCTCCTTTTCTTTAAGGACAAACACAACTGCACACAATATGTTACTCATTGCTGGCAGGTTTGAAAATTTTAAAAACTTCCCATATCTTCTCAAAGACAACCAATTATTATGAGCAATTTCTTGTGTCTTTTCCCAGTTATACATGTTATTAGTCCCCTTCAAAAACACAGTAAAAAGATCATAATATGCACATTGTTCTATACTTCCTGTTCTCTGCCTAATTAATTCTGTGGATATTAATATTGAGTACATCTTCCCCTTTTACTTTCTTTTTGATGGCAGCAGAGTATTCGCCTTCAGAAACCATAATTTCCTTAATCACTACTATTGCTGTGCATTTAGGTTTACAGCGTTTTCCCATTAGAAAAAAGAACTCCAATTAAAAAAGCTTGTGCAATACAAAATGGATGGCTTCTAAAATAACCACAGGATTCCTTTCTAGAGTCACCTAACCGGTGGGGGGGGTGGGGTGGTGGTGGTGGTGAGGGGGCTCCTGTGGACAAACGTGGTGTGAATTGAATAGAGCCAGAACATGCCGATGTCCAGCCTGCACATCACCCTCCCCCACCCCCAGCTCACTCTACAACCTATGGAGCTTGGCTTTCCTTGGTCAGGAGCTGCCTTTTTCACAGCAGGGACTGGGGACCCCTGGGGATGTCTGAGATCCTTGCAGGGGGTCCATGAGGTCAAAACCATGTTTGTAATAACACCAGACTTCTTTGTCTTTTTTACCCTTGTTTTTTCAGGAGGGTGGAGTTTCCTGAACGCAGAAGCAGACGCGAGAAACCAGCTGTCTTACTATGTCAGGTATTTTGGGTTTGCAAAACCCCAAAATACTACTGTTCGTCTCAGTAATTTAAAAAAAGTAGATGTATTTCATAAAAAATATGTTTTTATGTTAATATGAAATGGGTTCATCATTGCTTTAAAATGAATTGACAAACGAAGTTTGAATGTTTCTGCTCCTGGGTGGTAACTCAGCGATAGAGCACCTTCAGGCATATGGAAAAGCTCCTAGAGATGAAATGTGAATGCATAGGACCTCCAACTCCTAATTGTCTGTGACAAGGCTGATGTAGGTAATTTAAATGTGTGGATGCTATTAACCTTCTTTACGGGGATTAGTTTCCATTTTCTCCCCCTTTACACCACTGCAGAAAGCGCATCTTGGAACAACCCGGTAAAATGCTACTTTTGTCGCTCTAATTACTGCTTGTCATCAGGGACGGCTCTGTGACCTTGCTGGGGCAATTAGAACTGGGAGGTGCTAGACTTCCTGTCCAATAATCTTACAAACACTCTGCAGTACATAGAGTTGGTTCTCTACAGAGAGCGGGAGTTGCAGAAAGACTTAGGGGGGTTGTTGCTGAAGGGGTGGATCTTGGCCTGGGGGACCGCCCTCTTTAAACTGTTGGATATCCTGCTTTAGCAGTGGGGCTTTCCGCTGGGTTCCAAGCTCGGCCCAGGACCTACGACTTCATTGAAAACACAGACCTCAGTCCTGTGAGAAGAGTCCCATGCCCCTTTTGCAGGTTTGGCGTCTGGACCCCAAGCTCCACTCCCAGCACCATCGGGGTCTCAAATAGAGTGTAGAATGGGGACTGTGTTAAACCAACAGTCACCAAGATGGGCAGGAAACTCCCTGAGGAGTTTTCAGGGAATCAATTTCCGGATCCTGAGAGTCCTCACACTTATGTCCAAATCAATCAGGCCAAGAAAGTGTGTCTAGGGCCCCTGACCCTGGGCCCCTTCTCCCTGGTCCTGCGCCGCCCTCTTGCCACTTTCACTTGCCTGAAATTTACTTGGGGAATTGCACCAGGCACCCAATAAGGGGCCATTCAACAATCCCCTTAAACTCTGTGCCCATCCACCTGATTAGAGTGTATTTCCAATAAATGGAACATATGTTTGAAAATATTTATCACCTTTGAAACATGTATATTGTTTGGTCATCTGTGTTCCAGTAAATATTATATTCTGTAATCACTGACACCTCGTCCAGTAGGGAAGGTGGCTGGAGGAAGGCGAGGAGCAGGGATGTCCAGGCGCCCCTCCTGGGCAGGCTACGCCCCCACAAGTGTGGTCAGTCTGGGCTAAGTCCCACCCCGGCACCTGGGAACCACACTTGTCAGATGCTCCAAGTCCACGGATGACCCCCGCCTCCATGAGGCTGCAGGAAGGGGTCGTGGTGCCAGTCATCACCGGAGCCCCTTGCTTCCCAACTTCCCTTCCACTCCAGATCTCTTAGTCACCCCTCCTCAGGCCAGCCTTCCAGTCTCCTGGGCAGATGAGGCCCTTAAAGTGGGGGGGGGGGAGACAGAACAGGTGGCCAGCCCTAAAGCTGGACTCTCTCCCTTAGAGCCCCCAGACGAGGTGTATCTGGTTCTCTGAGCAAGGTCCCAATTGCTTCTTACCCAGCTCTTTTACCAGCATTCCACTGGCGGGTGGCCCAGTGGTCTGTAGGGGTTGTGGTTCCCCTGGGTTCCGAGCCCCTCCCCACACTGGGTCCCCCCGGGGCCTTTCTTCCTGGCTTGTCTGGGAGGTCGGCTCCAGCTAGGTCTAAGCACCTGTGGGACCACAGCTTTCTCTACCTTCAAATTCTGTCAGCATTTCCCCATTCTCTAAGTCCCAACTCTGAAAGGGATGTGACATAATCCTGTTGATCTCTGGGATGTCAACTCTGGACCCTCTGTAGGGCCATCTCCGCAGACAGAGAGTGAGCTGTTGCACACTGCCCCCAGATCATGTGACTTGCTGGCTAATGCCCTTCAGAGGTTGCTAATTGCTTTTGGGATAGAATCCAAACTCCTGCCAGGAAATTAGAGGTCACATGAGATCTTAGACCTCCTGCCTCCTTGGTCTCCTTGATCCCAATCCACTTCAGTGCCCTAACCACCTGAGCTCTTCCGTCCTCAAAGGTGCCCAGATCCTTCTAGCCTGAGGGCTGCTGGCTCTGTTCCTCTCTCCCCCGAACGCTTCCTGTGCCAGGAAGAGGAGGTGAGCTTTGCAGTGGGGATGAGCCACTCCCAGAACAGGTAGTTGAAGAATCTGTCTGGAGAGGAATCATCCTGGATGTGCCCAGACCAGTGAAGACCTGCTCCAGCCAAAGGGGGTTTCCACATCAACCACGTGTACTCGCACTTGACTAACCTGGAGAAAAGGGGAACCAGAAGCTTGATCTCTAATCTCTTAGTTAGAAAAAGAACTGGGACAGAGCATGGCATTGAAAACCGTGAAAGAAATTTTGAAAAACCTTTTTTTATTTAAGAAGCTAATACTATATGCTGTCATTGTAGAATATTTGGAAAATATACAAATGTGGAAGGAAGAAAAATTTACCCCAAGATAAACAGAAAAAAATCATGTTTTTATCTGTGTAATATTTCTTTTGCTTAATAAACATATTTGTGTATACACATACCATTTTATTTCTTATGCTTTCACTTATCATTATCTTGTAAACATTTTCTCGTTCATTCTTGGTGAATATCACCTTGATAACCATATTTCAACTGTGTTCCTAACATTTGATTATTACAAATAATGCTGTGATCAACATCTTGAGCAGAAACCTTATTTTAATGTAACAGATTATGTTCTTAGTTTCTATCTCCCGAGATCTAGCTGCTGGATCAAATAATATTTGCTTCATATCATCTAACTGCATGCTTTTCAAAAAGGTTGTAACAATTTATCTACCCAGATCAATGCTTGAGAATGCCTGTCGTACCATCGGCTCTTTGCATTCACATTTTAAATTCTCTGCTAACTTGATAAGCCAAAGATGTCCAATTTGAATTTCATAATTACTAGTTAGTTTAAATACTTTTCCTTACCTATTTAAACTTTTCATCTTTTTGGCTTTGGAGCGCGATAGTCTCTTTGTGCCTTTTGCCTAATTTTCTATTCATGTCCTAGAGTTTCCCTTATGGACTTATTTCACAAATATATAAATCCTTGCTCTGCAGAGTCAGTGGAATTGTTAAAGTCAGTCATAAAGCCAAAGAATATTTAAAGCCACTAGTTGGATTCCTTAGATAAATGTGTGTAAAGAATAAAACTCTCCAGCTGTCTGAGGAAGTTCTACGTGTGGCTGATGTACATGGTGGGGCGGGGGGAGCCAGGATTCCAGGAAACAGCCATCATCAGAGATGACCCCAAATCTCACACCGAAACCCTAGTACTGCAAAGCCCTCTCACGGAAGCAACGGAAAAAGGAATTGCAGTGGAATGCACCTGCAGGGCAACAAAAGAGAGAATTACTTTCCTAGAGAACAGTGAAAACACACCAGGAAGTTAGGTTCCTCAAATAAACAGAACAGCAGGTGACTCGATGCAGAGACTTTGCTTGGGACATGGAAGGACGCATGGCTGTGGTGTCTTAGCCTGACTCGGGGAAACTACTGGGGAGAAGCTTCAAACAACCAAAGACTGAGACACATTTCAGAAGTTTCAGTGTTGAGTACTAAACGTAAATTTAAATGCAGAACTAAGGCTAAATGAGAATTTGAAGGAAAAGACTATTTTCTGTAGCAGGGATTTGCTAACAATGGATGAGTAGCACGGGGGTGGGGGTCGGGGTAGAGGAAGAGATACATGGAAAATAAAATCAGTGCCCTGATGGCCTTTTAGGTATAAATGCGGAGTAAAAGCATGTCATTTCAAATTAAATATTGTGACAGAGAAATTTTCAGTTAATTTTCAAGACTGCCCATATTAGGGGCGCCTGGGTGGCTCAGTCGGTTAAGCGTCTGCCTTCGGCTCAGGTCATGATCCCAGGGTCCTGGGATCGAGCCCCCCATCGGGCTCCCTGCTCAGTGGAGAGCCTGCTTCTCCCTCTCCCACTGCCCCTGCTTGTGTTCCCTCTCTCGCTGTCTCTCTCTCTCTGTCAAATAAATAAAATCTTAAAAAAAAATATTGAACAATTATTCTGAGCTTATATCTTGTAGTAGGATAAAACAAAGAAGTAATTTTGTGAAGATCACTAAGAAGAAAGTTTCTCAGTCTAAGAAAAAAAGGACACCAATATGAAGCCCAAGAGTGAAGTGTTCTGTGGCTACTCCGCCAAAGCAGGAGGTACTCTCACCCCAAATTTGGTTTGTATGTAGAGACAGAAGATGCTATGTCCCCCCTTCAGAGGGTATGACAAGGTTACTGATGCACATACTTGAGGACACTGCAGGGAGCAGGGCAGGTCTGAGCTGGCTTCAGAGAGCAGGGAGAGGGGCTGGCTAGGTTTTTACTGAGGTCAGGAGGGGGCTGGTGGCAGGGGCTGGCTGCTTTCAAGGAGGGGGCAGCGGCTTGGGTGTTCTCACCAGCTCCCCCCAGATGTGGGGCAGTTCAGGAGCTGGTGAGGCTCCAAAGCTGTCGACATTCAAACAACAAAAAATAGAACCTGACTCCTTGTTACATTAAGTAAATTTTGGTTTGTTTTGTTTTGTTTTAGAGAAGAGGGGAGGGGCAGAGGGAGAGGGAGAGAATCTTAAGTAGGCTCCACGCCCCGAGTGGAGCCTGGCATGGAGCTCAAGCTCACAACCCTGAGATTATGACCTGAGCCGAAATCAAGAGTGAGATGTTTAACTGACTGAGCCACCCAGGTGCCCCCGTTAAGTAAATTTTGAATTGGATATGTCAGTATGAACTCATGGTGTATTCTTTCTTTTAAAATTTAAAAGGAAAGGGGTGCCTGGCTGGCTCAGTTGGTAGAGCATGCGACCCTTGATCTCAGGCTCTTGAGTTTGAGCTCCATGTTGGGTGTAGCGATTACTTAAAAATAAAATCTTTTAAAAAAAATTTAAAAGAAAAGTAGTATTTCCCGATATAGTCCCTGAAAAGACCGTGAACTTACCCAGTAGTTAGGAATGTCCTTACCACTTAGATTGTGGCTGCTTAATACCATTTCCCACTAAAAGGAACTCAAGTTCCTGTAGAAATGCTAGCCTCCATTCGGGGGCAGGGACTGGGC
Organism: Eumetopias jubatus; assembly: GCF_037043125.1. Taxonomy (NCBI): domain Eukaryota; kingdom Metazoa; phylum Chordata; class Mammalia; order Carnivora; family Otariidae; genus Eumetopias; species Eumetopias jubatus. Next base: position 4,984,195 of record NW_028274823.1, on the reverse strand, counting down.
AGGATGACGCCGGGACATTTCATCACACGGAAGAGCAGGGACCCTCCTCCACGACCACCAGGATCCTGTCTAAAGGCTCCCAGGGCCCCTGGGAAGGGGTCTCCTTGCTCCACAAACTTCCATCTTCAATTAAAAAAATAAATAAATAAATAACTACAGTGAACTGAAACATATAAAATACATTGAAATTCCTCAAGTTCACAATGACTCCCTAACCAAAAGAACGAAAAGAACGTGGTTGGACTCCTTCACAGGATGGAAGGAAACAGCCCATTCTGGCGAAGAAAGGGAGGAAATCAAGCTTTCGTCCGCCTTTCTTGTGTGAACCTTGCCTTATCACAACCACACAGATGCTTATGGAAAGTCTCTCTTTAGAGATGCAAACAGTAAATGAATTAAAAAAAAAAAAAGAAAATTATAGTAGAAGATCACAACTTATGCAAATCCGTAATGAAAACATAAATCCCGGCAATGATCATCGAGGGCTACTCATCACAAAGAGACACTGGGGCTCACCTGCCAGTGGACCTCTCTGCACGGAGGGTCTGGAAAAAATGCACTGGAATGGGATTCGGCCCCCAGACAGAGCTACCCCGTGTGCCGGAAACATGTGGGACGGGGGAGCCCTGAAACAGCACCAGGGGGGTGCAGTAGTGAAATCCAGCTGCGGACAACTCTGCAGGGCAATGAACGTGGCTTCTTCAATACAGTGCAAGGAAACAAAGAGGACGAGGGAACCTACAGGCTTCAGGAACGGATCAGAAGGTCCTGGGCTTCAGCCATGATGGAGTCGACTGGTTTCAGACCTCCCACTGCCAACAACTGAACGGAACAATCCGTAAGGCAGCCCTTTGCTCGTTCCAGGCAGCAGAGTGTTGTGTTCTAGAGCGAAGGAAGCCCATGATGTGAGCTCCGTGTATCCAGCCCCGGTTCCTGCAGGGGTGCGGGGACGTGCAGCGCGGCGGCGAGTAGTGATGTCACTGTGCCCAGCGAGCAGCGACTGGGGTTTGGAGAGGCCAGGGAAGGTGGATTTGTGGGGCACGGGGCTGCCGTGGGCCGTCAGCCAAGGGCCGGACTGCACAAATGCAGGGCCACTCTGCAGGACCGGGTAGGGTAGGAAGCAGCCCCTGCAGGTGTCTGTATCCATGGAAAACATCCTGTTAAAATAAGGGCGCAGGAGACCCTCCAGATAAGTAGAAACAAGAGAACTAGAACACATTGCCAACACACCAGGGAAATGCAATTTAAAACCACACTGAGATACCGTTACACGCCCACCGACACAGCTAAAATTAAAAAGAGCGCAGCTAATGCTGGGGGCGGGGGTAGGGGTGGGGGGTGGGGAGCAAGTGGAGCGCTCATCGCTGCTGGAGGTAACTAAGAGGCACAACCGTGCTGAAAGCTCCTGGATGGGTTCTTACAAAGCTAAATCGACCTCTTTCCCACAATCCCGCAATCCCACGACTCGCAATCTGCCAAAGAGAAATGAAAGCATATTGCCACAAAAGGACTTGTATAAGCAGCCTTTTCATTATATCCAGAACCTGGGAGCAATCCAACATTCATCAACAGGGTATTTCCTGACAGGATATATTATAGTATGAGCTGTGTTATATTCACGTGGTGAAATACTACAAAGGAATAAACAAGAAGGAGGTGTTGGCATGTGGGACATTGGGACTAAATCTCAACAATATCATTACCTCACACATGATGCATAGACACAGAGGAGTACATATTGTATGTCCATTTATGTGACTTTCTGGGACATCATTATCTCTGTGATGATAGAAGACAGATCAGTGGTTTCCTGTGGGCTGGGGTAGTGGGGGGACTGGTTGCAAGGGGGCAGGAGGGAACTTTCAGGGGTGCTGGAAGCCTTTTATATTTTGATTAATGTGTCGATTTAATGTGTCGATCACACAGGTGTTTTTATCTGTCACAACTCTTAGAGCCATACCCTTAAGATCTGTACATTTCAGGATGTGAAAGTGCTTACCTCAATTTAAAAAAGCATTTTTTTAAAACCAAATGCAATTTATGGGTCTCTTTTGGACCTATGATTTAGGAAGATAAACTGTTACCAACGCTTCTATGAAGCAGTGGGAGAAATCAGCGCCCAGACTGAATACTTGATGACACTGAGGAACTATTTTTCCTGTGATAATAGTTTTATTGTGACAGGGGTATTATGTTAGAAGAGACCTTATTTATTAGAGAACCACACTGGAATGTTTATGGAAGAAGAAATATAATATCTGGGAATTGCTTCAAAATAAACCAGTAGGGGTCAGAGGTGCCAGTGGAAGTGTCCTGGGGCATAGACGACATCAGATGGCCATGAAAATCAACTCTTGAAGCTTGGTGATAGGTACCTGGGGATTCATTATGTTACCATTACTACCTCCGTGTATGTTTAAACTTTCCCATGGGAGAAGGTTTTTTAAAATCAAGTGTTTTCCGACAGTGAGAACCTCAGGAAGCACCCCTCAGGGGGGCGGGGGGGCTGGGCAGGGTTTTTTGGCAGGAGTGGGTGAAGTCAGGAGAGAACAGCGGAGACCCACCCCTTCCTGACCAGGTAATTCCTGGGTCCTTCTTGCTGAATTCGGGCTCCGGGCAATGGGCTGGACGTACCTCCTCCCTGTGACTTCCGGCGCTCTGGCAGCCAGTCCCGCTGCGTGCGTCCTCAGTTACAGACCCCTGAGCCACCAGACGGACCCTGTGACAAGCCACGTCCCCGCCCGCCTCAGAAAAGGGGTTTCTATTTAAAAATTTAAAGGACATTAATTGCCAACATTTCAAACAAAAACAACCAGCTTCTTTCGCTTCTTTTAAAAAGAGCAAAACATCAGGCCACCTCCATGAGGCCGGCCTCCACCATCTGCGAGATCCTAGTGGCCGGAGCTGCAGCGACCCCCGCCCCGCCTAGCGCGCGCCCCGCATTGTCCCCGCCGCGGCCTCGGTGCGTCCCCCGCCCGCCAAGCACAGGGGCCCGGCGGCCGCCCGCTGAGCCCACGCAGACCCCGGAGCGCGATGGCTGGGGCCGCAGCGCCACCTGGCGACCAGGTCGGGCCACCGCGCCCTCCGGGTGGAAAGGCCCGCTCTTTGGGCCTGTGAGCAAGCAGGGCGCCCAGGTGCAGGGCCGGAGCTGAGCCCTGAGCCCTGAGCCCTATGTGGTACCAGATAGAGCCGCGTTCGTGCGACTTCAGAAGGAGGACAGTTCCGCGTTTCCCCTTAGCGTTTGTGCCTGCGGTCACTGCGCTTTTCAGAGATGTGCAGACCCAGGGGGATGGCACCAGAACAGCCTTCGCTAAGGCGCAGGCCTCCAAGTGCCTCCGAGCAGGCTGCCCAGGGAGGGCCCCGGAAACCCCGAGGGTCATGTCTGCGCCATTCCCGGAATCATGGATCCTCCCCAAAACACGGTCCCGACCCAGTGCTGCGGAATAGGAATGATGGGGATATAAACCATTATCGTCCGAAAGCTCTGAATGAAGTTAAGCCCAAGTCTGTTCCAAACTATCTTGGGAGAAACGCCTTCTAATGGACTCCTGAAACCTTTGAATCAATATTTCAGTGTGGAGCTAATTGCCTTGATTCATTTTCTGCTGCTTTAATAATAATAATAATAATAACAATAATTTATTATTTGGAAACTTGAACCTTCTATTATAAACTTACTAATTTGAAAACTTTAGACCTATCGGCCCAACTAGCCACTCTGTGTTATAGCATTTCTTAAGTGTTGAGCAGTGTGTGAAAAGGATGACTAGGACGGCCCATGTCATGAATAATAACCTGCAGGGAAAAATACCCGAGAGACTTACTAACACGATGTGCGGGGCCCCGGCAGCCCCTGGGTGCTATTTAGAGTCATAGAGGGGTCCCCATCTAGGGGAAGAGCTCAGTAATCAGACCTCGCAGTAACCACCAGGAAGACGTAACCTTGGGATATGGGCAGGAATGGACCCCATTTTGGTTAAGTTCTTCTTCTATGCTGCTGGAAATATTCTCCAGGTAAACTATGAAGAAAGATAGAACTGAGAGAGATTTGTGGGATGTGACAATGTACCTTCGTGAGCTTGCGGAGCTGACATAATTATAATTTTATTGAGGGCCCACCCTATGTCAGGCGCTCTGCAGAGCACTGCACGTTTCCCCCACACCCTAGAGACAGCCGAGCCCGGGGTGAGGGGACAGAGGCACCTGGTGTGGAAAATATAAGGAAGCGTTCACTCTCAGGGGCTGCTGACCCTCCACCTGGACCACCCTGAGAGTGAGCACCTCCTTAAATTTTGCACCCCACCCCCACCTCCACATGTACCTCTCACATCCAGCCCTGGTGTCTATTGTACGAATGAGGAAACCAGAGAACAGAGAGGTTAATTCTGCCTCTGTGATGACACAGTCCAGATGTTTCTGAGTTGGGAATTTGAGGGCTTTGTTTGACTTTGGCGCCCTTACTCTTAACACCTAAGCCCTGCGGTTTCTTCTTGCGTCTCGAGGAGTCTTTGGCCCCCAAAGTGTGCACAGAGGCTAGCCAGCCCAGAGTTTTGAATGGCTGTTTTTAACTAGGCCCCTTTTTAGAGAAGACGGCGGGAGTGTCTGTGTGCCCGGCCCTCTTCCTGAACTCTCCCCCCGTCCCTAACTTCACCTCATGGATTCCTCACAATGGCCCACACTCCTCTCTCTTCTCACTCCCCGGATCTGAAGAATATATGTACGCAGGGGCGAGTTAATGAGGACCTGTAGGTACAGTTAATATTTTGCACCACTGTTTTGATCCATTTTTCTCTTAACTTCAGGCTATTTTCTGTTCCAGTTTAAAACCCTCCTTAGTCACTATTATTTTCACCAAAGACGAATGAGGGCAGGATGTTGGGAACAGCCAGCGAAGAGACCTTCCCAAATCTGCCAACCGTGGACAATGAAATGCCGCTTTGCAGTGGGAATGAATGAATGACGTCTATACGAGACAGCGCGGGTGAGCCTTGCTGAAGGAGCCAGATACGGGAGAGCACGTGCTGGGGGGCGTCCTCGTTTGTGAAATTCAAAACCAGACAAGGCCCATCTATGGGTTTGCGGTCACCCTTGGGTGGAGGGGACGCTGGGAAAGCGCACAGGGGGGCTTCAGGGAGCTGACAAAGCCCTCGTCTTGTTCTGGGTGCTGGGGGCAAGGCAGTGTTTCATTTGTGGACATTTACCGAGCTCAACTCCTGTGACTTGTGCACGTTCCCCTAAGTGTCTTATAGTCCAATAAAAGATTCCTAACTGAAAAAAGAAACACAAAGGAGGCCGAGTTCTAATTTTATTTATTGGAGGAGATGCAGCTTCCTTAGGAGCCTTTTGATAATAGAACCATCGTAGATTCAATAGTGACTTCTAGACTTCCAGCAAAGGTCTTTAACAGACATTCCCAAGGCACTAGCTCCTATGGGACTGAAACGGGCTCAGTCTTCTCTCTCCTCAGCTCCTTGTCTGCCTCATCCTGCCCCCTCTCCCCGCCCCCGTGGCCCTGGCCCATCCCCCTCCCAGCAGCTCACGGCCAAGGGCAGAGCAGGGAGGTCAGCTCTGGGAGCTTTAGTTAGGGGTCAGGAGAGGGCCTGGGCCTGTGGCCGTGGCAGCTGATGGCCCCAGACTGGTTCAGCCCTGAGGACTCCTGGCTTAGCCAGAACCAGCTCTGCTGTTTTGTGAGGAAATCTGTTTTCCAAAGTAACGTTCGGTTTTCATTTTCCTGAGGAAGGTGCCAGGTTTCTGTAGGAGGGAACACTCTGATCCGGTACAGTTAGTGCGTGGGTTCGACCCACAGGCTCTGAGACTGTCCTTGGGTGGGACCCGGGACGCGGTGGGGAGGAGGCCTGCCCGTGGCCGCCGGGAGAGCGGGTGCATTCCTTGTGGGTCTTGGGGGCTCCTCACCCCCAAGGGGAGCCCCTGGGGACCAAAGGGACACTTCGCGGTCACATGTGCGGTTGAGACCCAAGAGCTTCTTCTGTTTGAAACAATGATTATGGGCATCTCAGGAACTGCAAAATTCACCGCAGCTGATGAAACTTGATGGTTGATTTGGCTAATAGCTTGGTTTTTTTTTAAACCCTGGTTTGCTGGTATTTTCTCAAAACCGACTCTCAACCTTATTGACAGTCTGGGCCGTATGGGTTTCCACCGTTTTTCTTTCAAATTTCCTTCTTTTTTTTTTTTTTTAAGATTTTATGTATTTATTTGACACAGAGAGACACAGCGAGGGAGGGCACACAAGCAGGGGGAGCGGCAGAGGGAGAAGCAGGCTTCCCGCGGAGCAGGGAGCCCGACGCGGGGCTCGATCCCAGGGCCCCGGGACCATGACCGGAGCCGAAGGCAGACGCCTAAGGACTGAGCCGCCCAGGCGCCCCTCTTTCAAATTTCTTATGGATGCAAGATCATAAGTTTGGCTCCAGATCGCATTACATATATGTACTTCATAAAATATCACAAGATTCACAGGCCGATGTGATTAAATTTTCTTACAAACCTGGGTGGCTCAGTTGGTTAAGCCTCTGACTCTTGGTTTGGCTCAGGTCACGATCTCAGGGTCGTGAGGTTGAGACCCTTGAGGGACTCCAAGCTCAGAGGGGAGTCTGCTTCAGATTCCCTCCCTCTCCTGCCCTGCTCATGCACGCTCTCTCTCTCAAATAAATAAATAATAAATAAATAAAATCTTAAAATAAAAAGATATTTAAAAAAATGTAACCCGTTGTTTGTTTAAGTGGGTCTTGTGGAAGATTCCTTTTTTTTCAGGGTGGGGAAACCTGACAGGTGGGGCCTTAGGACCCTGTTAACTTTAGGACTCCAGGAATATTTTATGTCCACTGTTTTGTATTATTTGTCATGGTCCAACACTGTCTAACTGGATTTGGAACTTAGCAAGGCTTAATTACAATTTCCCTTCTAAACCGGCGTAGATCTGTCTAGCTATCACTGCCGGAGTACGGTGCTTACAAAGCTATGCTGCTGTATGCAGAGCTAAAAGATTTGTGTTAATTACATTGCGTAAGTAATAATTAATCTACATTTTTTTCTCAGAATGGTTTTTTTTTTTTAATTAAAGAAAACCAGTAACCACCTCACATTCTCTAGCCTTACATTCTTTTATTTTAGAGGCAATTCACACTCCTGTTGGCACCCTCTCCCAGTGTACCTGTGGCCATGGGACGTCTCTAGGTCTTTGGTTGGTAAACCATCAGGGAACCCATCACTGATGGCCTCGGCTTGGCTTTAGGGCAGAGAGGTGTTTCCTTTCTCCAGCAGCCAGCTACCAGCCCCGGAGCTGGCCCAAGCAGCACCTTGTCCACCTGCAAGTCATTAAAAAATATATATATATTAGTGCAAACGATGTGTCAGGCATCTGCTAAACTCTACATGGGTCATCTCATTTTATCTTTACAAAAACTCTGCAGGAAGGCTTTTATAGAGAGGTTCGCAATCATAAATATCCTACTTTGCTGGTGGTTATCCAGCTAAGAGTTAATGAACAAGTCCACCTTAACAAAAAAAAAAAAAAAAAAAAAAAAAATCAGAGCTGTGCGTGCATCTGATGAAGAAATAAAATAGTTTTACAAGGTTGAAAAGCCCCCTTCCCACTTCCAAGCAACCCTGTCCATCCCTCCTCTTTCCCAAAACTCCTTCCCCGGAGGTCCTGACTTTTGTGTTGTACTGATGAATTCTGTGTCAATTCCTCTCCTTGGGGCCTCATTTTCAGCACCGTCTTTCTGTTGTGAAGGTGAGAAGGCACGCCCGCTGCACACTCACAGCCTTGCACACACCCACCCTCTTCTTCCACGTCCACCGAAGTTTTGGTCGGAGCAGATGCACAGTGCTATAGCTACAAAATTGCTGCTCAACGCTCAGCCATGTAGTAAGCGTTGGCTACCCTTCATTTCATTGCACAATGTTTGGTTTTGCTTTTCCAGGAGTCAATTTTCTTTGCTGAGTTTTGTGCATTGATCATGAAGTCATCTGTGGCCATCCTCAAGATCTCTGTGTGCCTCCCATGGTCTCAGAGTTTCACCTGCTTGAGGAAAACCTCTCCCAGAGCTCCTGACCTGGGCACCGGGTCTGCACCATCTGCCCCTAGACCCTATATTCCAGAAATGTTCTCTTCTTCTTTTCTAACTCTTAGGCACACCCGCTGGTCATCTCCTAAGAAGAGGTACGTGGGAAGGATGTTTTCTAAGAACTCGTGTGTCTGAAAACGTCACTATTCTACCTTATACTTGCTTCATCCCTAGGTACGAAAGACTTTCCCTTCAGACCTTTGGAGGCTTCGGTCTATTGTCTTTTAGCCTCTGGTTTGTCGCCAAGAGTCCTCAAGGTACTTTAGTTCCTGATCCTGAGAGTGGACTGTTCTTCTTCTCACTTTTTCCTCTCTGGAAGTTTGCAGGATCTTCTGCTTATCCTCGGAGCTCAGAATTTCTACCATAATGTGTGTTCTTCTGGGTCTTTCTTCATCAGTTGTTTTTGGGAGGCTTGTAAGGCTCTTCCATCGAGAATTTCAGGATCTGGGACACTTTCTAGAATGATTTTGTCAGCTAATTTCCTGCCCTTGGCCTTCACTGTTCTCTTTGTCTGGAAACTTCTGTTATTTGGCTATTTGACCTTCTAGACTGATTGTCTAATTATCTTATCCTTTCTCTCCTATTACCCATAGGTTCTTAGTCTGTCCGGGAGATGCCTTTGATTTGGTGCTCTGATCCTTAGTTGATGTTTTTTTTCCAGCTTTCTCATAATATTCTATCCGTCATATGTAAACTATTATAGAAATTAACATTTCAAAGTGTAACGCTTGAAAAATAAGGGCAGGGAAAAGGATAGACAAAATTTCTGACCGTGGCACTATGTGAAGGACAGCAACCAAGGGACATCGCTCCATTCTAGATAGTTGGGAATTCACCTGCTGGGGGGTTGGAAGGCCTGGGACAGCTCACCTTTGGGGGTTCTCCCCATGCTGGGTATTCGTGACCCAGGAAGGAAAAGTGGTCTCTCCATCATCCCTTCCTGCCCTGCCTGGGTCACTGACAACTCAGCAGACCCCTTGTCTGTGACCGGGAGTCACCGTGGTGGGTGTCTCATGGACGCCTCATGAGGATTGAATGAGTTAATAACACATAAAGCACGTGGCAGAGACACTCACAAGCAAGAGTAATATTCCATTAAGAGTATTACTATTGTGATGCTACTGTTGTTAGTATTGTACTAGCATTGTTCCATATTGACATACTTGGTAATACATCGCTACCACTATTGCTGTACTTGACGTAACTATACCAGTTATAACTGGTTGGTTGTCTCCGTGCGGACTAAACCCTCCCAGTCACTGACTGGCCTGACCTCCCTGCCGGCTGTGGAGGCTATGGAGCCCATGGTTTCAGGCCGTAAGGAATTTAACATTTGGTCTGGGAGGCAAGAATCAGATGCCAAGGGACTGCAAAGGCTTTTTGTAGTTCAGTGGTAAAGTGGGTAGCCCCCTCACTGTGTTCTGGAAAGTTCCATGGGGGGTAGGCATGCTTTGGGGAGGAGGAGGCTGCTGGGGAGCAGGAACAGGTGGCAAGTGGAGTGTAGGGGGCAGGTGAGGAGGGTGGGAAGCAACTAGGAGAGGGGTACAAAGCTATCGGTTTGCTCAGGCTACCAAAATAGCGCTACAGCCTGACAGCCGAAACTCCAGAAATGCATTTTCTCACAGTCTGGAGGCTGGGCATCCACGATCAAGGTGTCAGTAGGGTCGGTTTCTCCTGAGGCCTCTCTCCTTGGTTTGTAGATGGCCGCCTCGTTGCTGTGTGCTCACGTGGTCTTTCCTCTGTGAGTGCATCCCTGGTGTCTCTGAGTGTCCAGATTTCCTCTTCTTATAAGGATACTCAACATATGGCACTGGGGCCCACCCTAAAGACCCCAGTCTACCTTAATCCCCTTTCCAAAGGCCCCCCCATACAGTTACCTTTGGAGCAACAGGGGGCTAGGATGTCAACCTATGGATTTGGGGGGGTACACAATTCAGTCCATGACAGAGTCTATGTCATTACGGAGACCGTGGGGGCGGTGGGAGGTGGAGAGGAGCGGGTGGGGCTGCCGAGGGTGGAGACCTTCTGGGGTTCAGCTGGGAGACTGCAGGACAGAGGCGGCCGTGCCGGCGATGCGCGGAGTCCAGCCGTCCATGAGCTCCCTGGGCTGCAGAGAAGACAGGAGGCAGAGAGAGGCCTTGTAAGCAGGAAGACAGCTCTGAGGCCTGGAGGGGAAACCCATGAGTTGAAGCCCAGCTAGTGGAGCTCCAGAGGGGAGCCCGTCTGGAGAAGGGGATCCAGAGTTTGGGGACAGGAGGGAAGAAGCTTGGCTTTGAGCTTTCTCCCAGCCCTGGACTTCCTCAATCATTTTCCTTATTCTCTGTTGGCCTCTTGTCTTGCTATCTGATCCCTTCTTTTCCTTTTTCTTCAAAACCAGAAGAGGGCAAATGGCCATGGGGTGCTGCTGGGAGCCATCTCTCTGCATGGCCCCCTCCTCGATCCCGCCTGGTCTGTGGCCCAGTTGAGGCCTTGTTTTGGCTTTCTAGAATGATTTTGCCAGCTAATTTCCTGAGTGGCTCCCAATTTAATGTGTCAGAGCAGATTCCACTGATCGCCCCCAGCCGGGAGGCAGGCAGGATTACCACCTCAGAAGCCAGGCAGCCTCTCTCTGGTTCATAAAAGTTTACATTTCTTGGGCTCTGTGACCAGCTCCGACTTGCTCCTAATTGCTCGGGTAATGGGTGTAATCATCAAACCCAGGATGATGGACGAGGCCATTACGTGAGTGGCTGCCTGTCAGCAAGCTGTCGGGGGCCGCGTAACAGAGGGGGCAGGAGTCTCCTCTCCCCGAGCAGAAGCCCCTTTGTTCTGCTGCAGGAGACCTCTGAGCACCTGCAAACAGCATTCAGTCTGGACTGGGAGCCATCAGGTAGGGAGCAGCTGAAGTTAAATGACCGTGCTAGAGTTGTCTCTTCATCATTATGATGCTTCTACCGAGGCGATCTCCTTTGTAAATACAGAAAGTGATTTTATAATTTGCTCTCAGGCAACGGAATGGGGGCTGTTTACTTCTGCATTTTTACAGCAGCTAAATCACAGCCTGGGCTTTTCAGAGCTCAGCAAACCGTCATAATTAAAAACAAAAGTTATTAGTTTCAATGCCAAACAGTAAATTAATGTGAAGGCTTTACTGGCTCCACAAAGAAATGTCTCTGCATCCTGGGTCCTGGAGAGACCTGGGTACCTAGGGCAGGGGTGGGGGCGGGCTCACTCAGATGTGTCACGTGGGGGTGGGGGCAGCACTCACTCAGGTGTGTCAGCTGGGGGCGGGGCTCACTCAGGGTGTCAGGTGGGGGCGGGGCTCACTCAGGGTGTCAGGTGGGGGCGGGGCTCACTCAGGGTGTCAGGTGGGGGCGGGGCTCACTCAGGGTGTCAGGTGGGGGTGGGGGCAGCACTCACTCAGGGTGTCAGGTGGGGGCGGGGCTCACTCAGTGTGTCAGGTGGGGGGTGGGGGCAGCACTCACTCAGGTGTGTCAGCTGGGGGCGGGGCTCACTCAGGGTGTCAGGTGGGGGCGGGGCTCACTCAGGGTGTCAGGTGGGGGTGGGGGCAGCACTCACTCAGGGTGTCAGGTGGGGGTGGGGGCAGCACTCAGGTGTGTCAGGTGGGGCGGGGCTCACTCAGGGTGTCAGCTGGGGGCGGGGCTCACGCTGGTGTGTCAGGTGGGGGCGGGGGCAGCACTCAGGTGTGTCAGGCCGCCTCCTGCTGGGGTTTGCCAACTGTTGTGTCTACAGGTTTCAGTGTGGGAATACTGCTGAGTGGGCTTCTTTGATTTGGCACCATTGTGCTTAGCCTCCCCCTTCAGTTTCCGCAAAGTCATGGATGGAACCAAAGCATGGGAAGGAACAGGAAAATGAAATGAGTCTGGAACAAGTGAGCTAAAGCCCCTCCCCTGCCCCCCGCTTTCTGCTTGCATACCCTCTTCCTCATTCTCCTGTTCCTTTTCTCGTTCCTATTCTTGCTCACCTTTCTGCGGTCGTCGGTTTTTGTTGATGATCCGTGTCTCAGGACACGTGCGGTGAGTCTGCCTCCTGCCAGCTCGAGCCGTGAAGGGTGCGCGGCAGGTCCATAAACGGTGATTAGTAAAGAAACGAGCAAGGACATTGGGCCCCAGATCTCCAAATGACCGTGGGCCAGGCACACTCAGGTGTTCTAGAACTATTCCAAACCAGCTGCGGTGGGGGAGAGGGTAGCTATTGTGCTCTCTGGATCTCAGTTTCCATCTTTAAACCTGGAAGTGGATTTCCACTTTGTCCCCTGTATTCATAACGTCCTTTATTCAAACGAATAAGAGGAGGGTACATTTGGAGTGGGGTGGCATGAATGAGGGGACGGGAAGCAGACCCCACCAGCTCAGCCTTTCCCTTGTAGCCCCGTTCCACCTCTGAGGTCCTGGGGTGCGGGGGTGGGGGGAAGGAGCACGTGCAAAAGCCGGCAGTCTAGAAGATTCCTAAGGTCCTTTTGTAACTTTGAACTCCCTGGGCTTGTGAGTTTACACCCACGACCTAATGCATCGATGTAGCATCAGGTCAGTTGCTTCCTTGGACTGGCTGTGTCCATTTCGAGGTGCCCCGTCTTCCAGGCCAGGCCCTCTGGGACTCTATGAGGCCACTTTCACCCAGGAGGCTCCCCATGGGAGGGGCGTGTATACGCCCTGTCTGCAGGCTGCCACGTCTTGCCATTCGCCCACCCAGCCTCTTCCTCCTCTTCATCACTGTCCCGGGCCAGCTCCCTCCCTTGCGGCCAAAGACTGGGCCAGGCCAGCGGCTCCTTACACTTCCCCTCCTTTCTTCCTTCGGATCCCTTGCCTTCCCTCCATGTCGTGAGTCATGAATGTAGCTGCCAGAGTAAACCTTTGAGAACAGAACTTTTTGGGTGCCCCTTCCCTCCTCAGAAACTCTAAATGACCCCCTGGGACGCAGGAAATTAGGTCCCCGGTCTGGGCACAGTGCTCAGGGCTGAGCTCGTTCGAGTTCCCACTTGTCCGTCCAGATTGATGTATTAGGTGCGCAGCCGTCACAGGCTGGCTTGCTGCCCGCTTTCCACACACGGAGGGGAACGTAACGAGCAGAAGGGAAAGCAGAAGCAAAGAAGGAACAAGTGGGAAAACAGGAGAAGTGGAACCGCAGGCCCCCCCTTCTCACGCCAGCTCCCTCCTCTCTGGCGGGGCCTCCCAGGATCTAACTTCCCTGCCGGATAGAGACCGCCGACCCTACACCTCCTTCCACTAACGATGGAGCCCCCGGAATTCAAGATTTCATAAGAAAGAAAGAAAGAAAGAAAGAAAGAAAGAGAGAGAGAGAGAGAGAGAGAGAGAAAGAGAGAGAGAGAGAGAAAGAAAGAGAGAGAGAGAGAGAGAAAGAAAGAAAGAAAGAAAGAAGAGAGAAAGAGAGAGAGAAAGAGAGAGAGAGAGAGAAAGAAAGAAAGAAAGAAGGAGAGAAAGAAAGAAAGAAAGAAAGAAAGAAAGAAAGAAAGAAAGAAAGAAAAAGAAAGAGAGAGAGAGAGAGAGAAAGAAAGAAAGAGAAAGAAAGAGAAAGAAAAAGAAAGAAGGAAGGAAGGAAGGAAGGAAGGAAGGAAGGAAAGAAGGAAAGAAGGAAAGAAGGAAAGAAAGAAAGAAAGAAAGAAAGAAAGAAAGAAAGAAAGAAAGAAAGAAAGAAAGAAAGGAAGGAAGGAAGAAAGAAAGAAAGAAAGAAAAAAGAAAAGGAAAGGAAGAAGGAAGGAAGGCAGGCAAGCAGAGAAGCACAGAACAATGGCAGAATACTAGTGACCAAATGAGCTGACTAGGATTTAATCGTAATTTATTACAACTCTCAAAGTATTTCTCCATCTTTCGTGGTATGTCCTATGTGAGCTGGAACGTGCTGGAACAGATGTGAATACCCTCACTCACCCGGCAAGCTGAGGATGTGTCCAGCAGGCCAACGAAGTCAGCAAGGCCAGCAGGCTTGTCCTCTCGTCTGTGAACAGGCATCTCAGGCAGGCATTTCTTGTCCACCTTTTATGCCCCAGTGCCACGCTGGGACCTTGGGGGATACAACCATGAACAGCACAGACAGGTGCCACCCTCTGGGGCCTCACTACCAGGCTATTGGCGTGTATCCCCAGCTCCA